>NW_019211456.1:33398125-33490177 GCF_002443255.2 Varroa destructor | reverse complement strand
ATATATAGTCCAACTTTATATATTGGATAATACGTTAAAAGACCGTAGGTATAACTGCAAGAGAGCAAGCTATAATCTACACATTCTAGCAATGCAGACGGAGCTCTGACTATTGACATTTGTTGCCGTGAAATGTTATAAATTGATTATGTATTTTTTAAAAAGCATGGAAAAATGCACGATTAATCAACCTTGCACTTCGTCTCCCGATCGACTCGTAGCGCGAACCCGCCCTTCTCCGAAATGTGCCTCTGGGACCGTGCAGTTATAAATGGAACTCGCGTTACCTTTCAAATAGTGTCGGTTCCAAGAGCGTCAACATACTCGTGTCTTCGCACGCAAGATTTGACTTCGTCCACAAGAACTTCCTCAATCGAACGCTACCCTTTAACGAGCTGGTTCGTAAAATATTCATTTCAACAGAAAAAAATATTCTATGATTACCCCTGTATTCGTCGTCACAGTATACTGTTATCATCCTAAACGTCTTTCTCTTTGTATATTCTGATTTGGTCTTATGCTAACTGACATGTTTGTTGTTCATTTATGCTGTTATCTTGTACAGTGTGTAGTTTCGCTAGAATGTATATTTATTTCGATACCAGAGCTATGATAACAATACTTATATTCACTATAACCTATATCAATAAGAAATTATGTATTCCTATATTGCATTGCTATGCATTAATATCTAGCAGATTCAAAAAATAGGTGTTTTTTACATACAGATTAGACGATGTTCGGGAATGGGTAAACACACTGGAGATCATTTTTTATCGGAACGGGAGTTTTATCAACTTCGCTCACCTGACGATCGACAGGAGGATTTTTTCAAGAATCATAAAGGCCTGCAAGATGATTTTAAAATGCCAAATTTTATTCCTAAAGAGAAGCTCATATCGACGAACCTCAAAATAAACAGCGCTGATGTAATCACATGGACGCAATACGACGTGAGTAAGAAGTAGATAACTTGTATGATACAAAATTTATAACAATTATGCCCATTTATTGGTTTTTAGTAAGCTAATTATGATTACCAACCGTTATGATTATTAAACTTCGCTAGCCTGTCCTATTCGATGTGCTATATTTTATGGTGCATTAGGGTTACGTTAAATTAAATCCTTTTCTTTGTTAGGTTATGGACACGGTGTTGTGTCAGGTACAAGGCTCCCGTCGCGTAGTACTCTTTCCACCTCGTGATTCTTCTAAGCTCTACCTTCAAGGTGACAAATCGCTTGTGCTCGATGTTGACCAACCAGACACTGCAAAGTTCCCGCTATTTCCTATGGCACAACGTTGGGAATGCGAACTATCTCAGCCTGGCGATGTGTTGTTCATTCCGGCATTATGGTTCCACAGCTCAATCTGTAAAGATTTTGGTGTAGCGGTCTCATGTTTATGGCGCCATTTGGAACGAGACCAATACGATAAAAAGGACCCGCTGCATCATAAGGATCCGATGGCTGCTACTCGCGCAATGGACCTCCTAGCCAAAGCTCTAAAACAACTTGAGATCCTGCCAGATGACTATCGTCAATTTTACTATCGCATGATGATTAATAAAGTTAATGAGAAGTTGCCCAGGGATTTTGTTCAGTAGTACAGCAATACGATCGTCGCGAAAATGAAGACGAAACAATGTTATGGGTTTAATCTGATCGCACAATGTTCCTGACAGAAACGCTTCGCGTAGAAGGACTGCAGGATTCAATCAGTCGTGCTATATTGTCTCTTAAATTAAGCTATTTGCTCATTTATGAGCTTTTATTAAGTTTTAAGCAATGCGATAGAATCTAGCAATTGAAAAACAAGTAGCTTTTCACAAAAATTAACAAAGATACTAGTCGCTCCTTGAGAACGCTCTGTCTGCCATTTGCTACCTAAAAAACAAGCTCTTACATGATAGAGTCATTGCCGTACATTAGTAGATATACAGGCATATATATATATATATATATATATATATATATATATATATGTAGCACGGTATTTTGATGTCATATTTATGGAATCGAGGTGCATGAAACCAGTATCCATTCGTCAGGCTTAACATATGCACACAGGGTTTATAAAAAGTGTTGGATCCCAAAACTGAAAATGGCACTGCCATATCTAAGTTTGCAGCGCGCTAGTGCCAATAAGAATAATTAATGATAACTGTCAATGAACCGATTAGGTATTTATAAACTCTGTCTTTCGATAACATTTTTGGAAAATTTCAAAAAGAAAAATCTCAAATTTAATACATATAAATATATATGTATTAAATTTGAATCTCAGCCGTCTTAAGAACTTATGAGGACTTTTTAACATATCAACCCTGCGGGGTCTTGTCTCCGCGCAGTGGTAGTATTTTATTGATTGTACGTGAGAATTAGCTTCACTCATTTATTCTGCTCTCATTTTCGATTGAGTGCGTATGTATGTATGTATGTATGTATGTAATACACAATTGTATATTAGAAAATTACAACTTGTATTTGATGACATAAAGGTTCCGCGCAGTGAAAGCATAGCTATTATTATTTTTATTATCATTCTTACTCGAACAGTTGTCAAATCAGTTGGTTTCCGTGTGAATACATGTGGAATCAGTACATTAACTAGTAGTAGTGAGGTCTGTTAAAGGAAGAACCGTGGAATCATCAAATATAGAAAGTCAAATACGTTATAGATACATTCTGGCCATACTCCATAATTACCTGAGTAGCACTTTAGCTATGGTATAATTTTTGTCAAGCAAGATGTTCCTTCCGGGTTGTATTTAACACTGGGTATCACGATGACAACAATAGCTCGTTAGTCAAAAGCAAGCCTATGCATGAGTAATGACGAGGGGCGGCGGTGGAAAGGGCTAATTAACCAGTTTACTTAGAACGACAGTTGTACTAAAGCATTGTTGTACGCGTGTTACGCTTCGTTCGTTTATTTTTCTTCGGTAATACAGTCTCGTAAATACCTCTAAGTGCCAAGCAAAACTAATAGATGGAAAGCATTTCTGCTCACATGTGATTGTAATTTATTTCCTTCTGTAGTTATTTTCTATTGAACGAATAATTTGAACTAGTTTAAGTACTTACTAATATATGATCTAAATCTTCATCGGCTACTGTTTCGTTTCGCATAATTTGCCATCCATTTTTATTCGTGTAGTTAATTAATAAACAAACATGTGTTTCTGTGTGTATGTCTATGTAATTCTACTATGCTTTATTATACAATTTCATTTTTGTATAGAGTGCGCAGGTTTTTGTCGATTATTTCAAATAAATATATTTTTATCACTACATAATTAATACATTTGATAGTGTTGTGATCTTGTGATATGATTGATCTCATCGGTCGCTGCTGAAGCACGCAAGGATTGTGATGTCATATGAAGTGAAGGAGAAAACTGGCAAATAGACATGTTAGAAACGTCCAATGATAAGCCATTGCAATAATGATGATGTCAATGTGTATATGTGCAGGTATACATGAATGTAATTATTTCAATACTATTGTGACCGTACTGTAATTTATCTAACACATCATTCGCACTAACTCAATTTGAAAATAATCTGTAGATTATCGACGACGTGGTAAGGTGTCAAGTTTTTTTCCTTACTGAACGCCAATTGTATATCGTTGGTTGCGTACATCTCCTATCGCTAGATTAACCAAGTTCTCGATACACCTACTACGACGTCCAATGATTCCTCCGATCAGTTTAAACTCAAGGCAGGTTATTAGATGCAAATTGAAGCGTCATAATCAATCCTACCTGTATTGAATCGTTGTTGATTCGTACCTTCAAGTGACGCTTTCGCTGTAACGATGTACAAATTGGCCAGCTGAAATTTCCCAGTTCAGTTTTATAGGGTTTTCCATCTCTATTAGACTGTAAAGACTTGATTATCAGCCAAGACACACAGTGGCGATGTTGCTTATACAGTAATAACGATTTTACTTGGTCATAGACCATGACCCCTGGCTTTCAGCCGACGATGATATCAGAACAGCAAAAGCAGTGCTGACCCGAGAATATTAATACTAGCAGTACGGTCTCTCCTTTCTTTTACCGGGCATAGCCGCTTCTTATAGTATTCAACTTCCGATTTATTAGACTATGGCAGCTTGAAAGCGCTTGTAAACCTGATAAGTAATAGATTTAATCAGAACGAAAATGTATAATGGTGACCGTCCTTAACAAGTATTGAGTTGTGGAAAACTAATGCTACCCGGAGAGTGCTCGAAAGAACAGTAACGATCGCAGTAGTAGCGGTAGATTGAAAGAGGACTGAATTAGTAGTTTTGTTTGAGATCGGCTTGGAAAGGATGAAAAGTAGCTTTTCGATGATCGACAACAGATCGATCATCAAATCAATCAGCATATTCGATTGCGGGGTTAGCTATTCATGAAAGTTTCAAGAGAATGCGGCTCAGTCACTAAACATTCTCTGTGCTGTACATTGTGTAATGTATACTGTTGGCAGCGAAACGTAGAAATACACTCTCGAGCGCTCCTTAGAGACAGACAGAGTGCACAAAACGTATTTCGGCTAAATGACGTAGTATGTATCATACTGCAGAAGCAGGAGACGCACGGAAGTAGCACAAAATAAGAACCACAAAAAAGAAAACAACAGAAATACACAGAAAAAAATCAGCGGGCCTTTTATAGACCACCTTTGGCCTAAACGCAATAAACGTTTTTTAGGTCAATCATAATTGTGTTTTTATTATATAGATACTGGGTACAATAAATAACAAAGTATCAAATAGAAGTTGAAAAGCGTAGATTACCTTGAAGAGACGGCCCGCATATAGGTGTACGTTTCGGCCCACTTTGCGATGAAAAAAACTCACCTCAATGTCACAGTGAATCTGAGTTATTTTAACTTAGATTCACTATGACATTGGGTGAGAAACTTCATGATTCAGATACCACTATATATAGGGCTATGAAATCAAATTCTTCCGTTTACTTTGAGAACGGTTAGATTACTGAAAAAATGTGGCTATACAATCTATCGGTAATCTGATATAGTTCACCTAATGGTGCATTAAATTTTCTGATTGTTACCGCTTTCGAGATATCAATACGAACCTTTTTATTTGATGTCTGAAACATCGTTCCGTAGATATCTTCATTTAAAATTTGTCTTTAATTAAAAATTTATTTAAAATTGATGCTGGGCGGATAATCCCGTTTCTTTTTATAATAGTTACTACAAATATAATATAATAATTATAACCTATAATTATTATCAAGTGCATTCGTTGTAGAGCTTTTACTATAGTTTTACTTGTTAGCAGATTTGAAAACTATACAAAATGTCTCATTTCGTGGAGAAACTTCATGAGATCTAACACGAATCATTATAGCGGGCTTATTTTGCATGCGAATAATATTTAGGTAATAAATTACTGAAAATAATCTTTTTACAGAAAAAATTTAATAAACCAAACCCGTAAGCAATTGACATTTGTTGCCATCTAGTTCCGATGGAAGATTGGGAAGAGCCACTGAAGGTAGTCATAGGGAAAGTTGTACGGTTAATACACTTTACACACAATCATGTTCGAGACACCAGCCCCAAACAACAAAAATATTCAACGTAGTGGAAAAATGTCAATTAAGAAGTCTTTTAAAATGTAAATATGAAGATGTTTTCCAAATGTAATGTATTTTAGACTTGTTCCATGAAAAAAGTGGTAATTTCTTGGAAGGATATATCTTACAACACCAATACTGCCTGAAATTACGAAGAATTTTATGTTCTCTCTTTTTTAACTTCGCTGAATATCACCGGACCTCATGCAATTAACTGAGTATTCCCTTTATCTACAATAGTATATCTACATATCTTAAGTTTCTACTACTTCCAAATCAGACGGTCAGATCATTCAATAACTAGGCGGTTGGTTTCTGGTTAACCTACCACTACTACGGATAAATACTACTACTAGATTTACTGCTATTAGCTCGATCCTAGCATAAATGTCTGCAATAATTAGCCATGCCCACCTGAGTTTGCTCCTTGAAAGCTCCTTCGCTTTTATTCTAAAGATAATATAACTTTATCGTGTTAACAAAATGCAAAAATTATACCTTTCATAGGTTCCGATGTTTTCATTTCTTTATTATCCGCATAAAATTTCCTCTTTACACTTGCTCATAATGTTTTCGGACACTATCATTAGTTGTCTATATAACTTGAAACAGCTAGAACTATCCCATTTTTTATTACACATTTACTTCTGGCCAACACGAGTTCTTTTATTCCACGAAAAATTATCCCCATAGCTTTTTTTTGGGTTACGTCTTGGAGCAGGCTCCTCAACAAAGTAGGTCCATCCGTTCTTTTCGCAAAAAGCAATCGCCTGCTCCTTGGAAGTAAATTGGGTACGCCTAAAATACAGTTATGTTTATTACTATTCATTTCAATATAAAATATTGCATATAGCAATTTGTAGAGCAAATGGAGAAATCATTTTCGAAAAACTGCTTTTGCTCGTCCTTGTAAGGGCCCTAGATACCCTCTAAAAGCTGGCTCAAATGCCATTTAAAATCTACAATAATTTTAAGAATTTCATATTGTTTTAGGTCTATATATAAGCAGTCTTACATATTTGAGAGGGGATCGCCAGTGGAGGTCCATCCCATGAGGTTATTCGTCCATCTCTCTCGGTTTTCGAATTCCATCTCCCATTTGTCGGTATTTGCCGTTCCGGACTGCATCGCGCTCTTCGTCGGAACAAAAATACGCACCATTCTAAAGAGAAAAAAGCCGCAGTACTGTAGCTTACGAAACACAACAGTTAGATCTTTCCGCAAGTTTGCTACAGACCTGGCTGTAGACTGCAGGTCTGGTTCATATTCGGACCTGAACACACTAATGCATATGTATTTATAAGACCTTATAGATTATACTCAATTTTCTGTGCCAGGTAATTTTGTGAAAAACATAGCGTTAATAAATATAATTACGCTTAGTAATATTTCAGTATCGCACAAAATGTTTCTTATAGTGAACACAAACTGTAGCCCCCGTTGCACTTACGCATATACGCATACTCGATCGATACCAGTCTCCTCTTTACTAACAGGTGTTGATTGCTAAATTAAGGTAAAAGTCTACACTGTCTTGCATTATTTGCCGTTAGCAGACATTTTCAACGTTCACCTTTAACGTACTAACCTGTTTGTAATATGCTCCTCTGGCACCCCCGTTAACGAGTAGATGGGGGCTTCAGCCTCTACTTCTATATATTCTTTTTTCCTCTCACGAACCAGAAATTCGTTGATGTCCTTTGGAACTAGCGCTTTCGCGTAACCTCGCACGCTTGAGCTTCCAACGGTCGCCCGCATCAGCGGGAATGCCCTGCCCAAACATAACTGCAATGGGTCTCGCATATTAGATTTTTCCTTTACCCAGTGCATTACTTACTTTTGGCAAATGAGCTATTACGCAAGATAGAACTCTTATTTAAAAAAAAATTATACTTTTTAAATCCCATATTAATAAGGCAACGAGTTTAGCTGCGTAATTGCAATTAAAAGATTAGCTAAATCTGGTACAGATCTGGTTATACAGTACAACTGTCTGTTATCATATTTTATTTTTGTAACCGTTAGTTGGGTGGATCCAAAAAGGACATCAAGTATCAAATGTTTGACACAAAAAAGCTATTGCATAAACTATCACAATATCTGTACTTGTCGCATAAGATGCCAATTTTATGCAACCCTTAGTCTTATGCATTCGATAATTTAGGTACAGACGCACGCTGATTATCCTGTTAGTTCTTTTAAATATAGCATCATAAATGCCATCTGTAATTAAACAAAAGCTAAGCCAGGATTGCAATCAGATTAATCTCTGCGTGCCTAAAACGTATCACAGTTTCAACTAGGATTTGAAACATTTTCCAGTAGCCTTTTCTACTATTTAATACAGTTCCATTCGATGATATAAAGGATTCTCTTTGAAGCAAATAAGCCTGAAAATAATAAACAACGTTTTACAGTAAACTCATTAACAGGAACATTCATGAAATAATAGAACTTAAGTTCAAATTAATCACCTACCACACTTTATACTGCATACTTTATTCACTCAGACTTCAGCAATTACGTTAGACGTTCTTGATATTTTTCAGTAAGTGGAAGTGATGCTCTTTGATTATTTTCACTTTGACCTACCTGTCGCAGGGACGCAGCCATGTTTGCTTCTGTTTCGTGTTTTGATTCCAATTCGACGTTCGACGTATGTTAATGTTTTTGTTGTATTTCCTTACCAGCTGTAACAAAGCATCTCCTTTCCGCCTGAATTCAGCTGCTGTGTAGACACTTTGCAACCTATCGCAACTGGCCGTCGGTACGATCGTAGCGAACCGCAGCTACGTTTCCGATAGCTGCTGTTGAGCTGCGGCTAAGCCATTGAACTATAAAAAAAGACGGGCTGGAGACAGGCGACAAAATAGATATCTCTCGAATCGCTGCGCGCTACCCGTCCATAGCTTAGGTCAATAAGTGCGTGCGGACGAAAAACGTAATTCTCAAAATCTTGTTGTGTGAGGAGAATTTCCTGTGCGTGTATACATGTGTGAGCCATCCGTCTGGTTATGTTAGGCTGTTCCACAAAGAACATTTCGTCTGATATTTTTCCGAAAAGCAGTTGCAGCTGGTCTTCTAGTTAGACAAAATTTTGGAGCTATAATAGTGAATTGTGTGGCATGTAAACGATGCTGGTGGGTGACGGCTGGTGCATGAAATTCAACTGGACTGCGACTTCAGTAACCGGATAATGATAACAGAGATGAAGTTGTGATGAGTAATGCAAAAACTGCCAAACAGGTGAGGACCGCAAGAGTCCTGCCGGTAAGTAAACTACAGTCGTGATCGTAACAAAGTTGGAGGATTGCATGTAGATAAAATTTCGGAGGCATTATCAACCAGCTGGCTAATTGCTGATCTTTAGCGCATATGGTGTTTAGTTTATATACACATTCGAAAATAACATACGTGGACAAAGGTGGTTCTTAATGGCGTAAGGTTTAGAGTTACGCGTAATAATTATAAGGAATTGTTTTAGGAATGTTATATACATATATATAATTTGTTTCATTCGCCCCTTCGTATTCCTAAGCCCTAAGCAGAGCTACGGAATTATGTGTTGTTGAAACATTGACATAGAATACGCTGGTAAAAAAGTAAGGGACACTGGAATATAATCTTTATACCGCCTTTTTTCCTAAATCTTCTAAAGCGTCTACAAACTGAAAGTTGTGAAAGACACACGGATTCGAAAATTGTTGAGAATGTAGCACCGATTATGGAGCAATCTGCATTACATATACATATGTGAATAATCTAGTATTACGAGTCATGTGGTTGAATTAAAACAATCAGTTGAAACCATGTTCGAGTTTTGCTTTTGGGGTATTCTAGTAGTTGAAATTTCTCTAGATTTCGCTATGACCTGACCAGTAGTCGATGACCAGTGTACAATAACAAAATCGTTGGTACTGATATGAGTGCGTAGCTAGTCAAAATATCACAAAATATCTGTCGGATCTGTAGACAGTCGAACAGACAAGTATTTGTCCATCTAAAAAAAAAGATAGACTACTTGATCCCGTTCCGGTATCAGGCGTCTCTAAAATGATACGGAATATATCTCTATTTAGGTTACAGCAATAGAACTAGATGAAATGTAACACAGCCATTTAGATCTTAAATGGAGAACGGTAGACTTGTTGTTAGGATGTCATAAGCGAACCTGACGGACTTTACAGGAACTTTTGAACCACGCGCCGCCAGACGACGAATTCGGCTAGTAAATACTTTAATTTTCTAAAAACTTGCCAATGAAAACCAGTCGAATTTACTTCGGTGCATGTTCATGGTAATGGCGGTACTTGCAATAAATACCAGGGGCATCTGCTACAATGTTAAAAATGAAATAATGGGTAAAGCTCGGTATCTCGAAATTCCTAAGAGACGCATAGAACATCGGCGTGGCTATCAAAAGCAATCAGTCAGTCTGGTTACCTTATAATCGGGTTAGACTTCAATCAGTTCCTGGTTTAAGCAAAGGAATATTTAACGTTGACATCAGTCGGCCTATTCTCCCAGTCTAAATCTATGTGTTTACGGGGCTTTCTACGCACTAGGAAGGGCAACTGATGAACGAGAAAGACTCATATCGAAAAGCCAAAAATTGCATATGGAAACTCGAATGATAGATATACTGTTGTTTCGAAGTCATCATAGCGTTGGAACAAGTGAGTGAAAAATAGAAATGATTTTTTAATATGTGTTGTGGGTACTCATCTTTTAAGCCTCATCAGTTCCAAATTAAATTTGAAGGTTCGAGCGGATCCGCTTGCAACAGCATAATATAATTTCTCCTAATCATACGACGCTTCAACGATAAATATTTCTTTTCCAACTGAAACAATGTAACCCCTGGGGTGATCGGGCAAAAGCCGTTCAGTTTTTCATAGCGGGTGACAGCGAAATTGACATACCAAGAGATTAAGCATAATCACTCTAGCCCAACCAGCTCAATAGTTATTCGATTTTAAACTTTGCTGGATTTGCTTGTAACTAACTAATAATTGATATATAGTTACCGTTTTTTCTATTGCTCAGACTTTAACGTGATATAACTGTTATTATGACTATATGTATGTGCATATGTAATGATGAGTTAATATAAGATTTTTATGAATAATTTGGCATATAAGTTTGTAGGTCAAGCCCAGCAGGAGATTACAGAATAGGAATAAAACTCTTCCGCTGGCTGCAAAATACGGGGCTGATATTATCGCGCAAAGAAGCTCTTGACTATCGGAGCTGTCTTTACGAATTACGTTTGTTTTTCATCAAAGACAACTTCTCGAACTGCGTGACAAATTTAAGTATGATAACATGCGATATAAGTTGTTCATAAAGTTCAATCGTTAGTGGCCCAACATCCCTTAGATCATGGGCTAACTCATGAAAAATTAATAATGTTGAGGTGCACTAAGCAAAGCTCTGATTATTGAACCGTTTAAGAATAAGCAAAGATTCACCCTGCATGTAAATAATTTTATTTTCAGTAACTCTCACCAATGGACCCACTGAAAACCTTCGAAAAGAGGTTGCTCTCAGGCAACCTCATCGACAGCACAAAAATTAAAACAAATCGTGAGTATTTGTTATCCTTCGTCTTATAAATTATATTTGCCAGATGCATACAGATAGTGTTTTTGTGATTATTATGACCGCAAAATTATCTATAGGTAGGGCTTAATTTACTTGATGTAATATGAACATCCTTATGCATAAAATCCATTTCATATTTAAGGCTATTATCATGAAACATTATCTATAAAAATTCATCTGTATTGATTAGATACATACACAATCCGTCAAGGAACATGCGGCCATATTTTTTCTGTAGTAAACGCATTCAGTTTCTAGATAACGTATTATATTACGAAAGCAATTATTTCAATGCACGTCGTGTAAATATTAATCCACATTTGAAGCAAATTCTAAAGCCACTTACAGTGATCAACTTTTTTAAGCTGTGGGTCAATGCTAGTTTGTCAGGTACGCACAATTTGCTTATATTGTTTAACATGTAGCTTATTGCTAATGTGCAACTATAAGCTCAAAGTGACATTTCCTTGGGTAAGATCTTATATGATATGCTATGAAAGTTCTTCTATGGTCCAACGTTGTTAACAATATACACTAACAGTTTGCCTTTAGCTCTTTATTAAGCAGCCAGCCTTTGAACCAGTATCACTTTGACTGCATCAGTCAGTTAAAAACCACAGGTCAAAAATACCGGCAATAAGAGTTACCGATATGAGGTCGTTGTATTAGGCCTTGACCTGTTGAATTTGTTTCTTTTTAGCCAGACCCTAGTCTGGAGAAGTCCGGCAAAGTGTTAATTTATATATCTATGTCTCTTTAAGGTCCTGCGTGGCTTTGTACGCAGCAAGTTCCCAGATTGTATCGAGAGTTGGAAGCAATGGTTAGCGTTCCCACCTCTCACCCCTCAGGGGCTGCAGGAGTACCGACATCTCCATTAGACACCAGTCTAGTATATCAACTGCTTCTCGCTTCAGGCCTACCTCAAACAGTTCTGGCGACACTATGGGATCAGTGCTCTCGAACGGCTCCTGGAGTATTACTGCAGCATGAATTCTATCAGGCTTTGGCCTTAGTCGCTGTCTGTCAGGTCAGTGCAGTACCGCGGGTATAAGGTGATCGGTCGCATATACTGTTGCTGAAGTCGAACTTCTTAAATACATCGTTAGCATTCGAATAAATGCTAATTTCATTTAGCACTCCTTCATACGCGTTTTTAAGCCTGCATACATCTAGGTAATGTATTTGTACCAAAGTTATTACTGCTTGTTGTAGATAATTTATGATAGTTTAATATTAACAATTGCGTACCTTTAACCTATGTGAATTTGAACGCAACTTTCAGAAAGGGCATCCTCCAAATCCTACTTTGCTCCTCAGTCTTCCGCAAGCACCCTTACCCCAGTTGGCTATTGCGGGGTATCCGTTACCGCTAACGACACCAATAGTATCTCCAGAAGCATCGGTTGAATCAGCATCTCATCCTCCGATAGGCGGAGCTGCAGCGATGCCATCACTGTATCAGCCGATTTCAAATGCTACAGATGTTATGTCAAACGCTTCGCTTAAGCATACAAACACCGCAACGCAAGACGATCCTTCAAGACTACATAATTCTGCGTTAACTTCAAGTCCGGTTTCCGCCGTGTTGTTAAATGGTGAAAAATCGTCAAATATGATGTCGGTAACGGGCGTTGACTGGGCTAGTAAAATGCAACCTTCTTTAATGGATAATAATGGTACTAACAGTAGTATGAGCAATAGTTTATCCACGACAAATGAAATGTTTCAAGGTCCCTCTGTTGCTTCAGCGGCGTCGCAACAGCCGACAAAAGATGCCCTCGAGGGCATCGTTACTGGTGACAACACTGACGATGATGATTTCGGTGATTTTGCTGATTTTCAATCCGCTCCTGTGGGGAAGTCACAATCACTTCAAGCTCCTGCTCCGAAGACGGTTGAAACGCTCGAGTCTTCATTCGCTGCATCACTACTTGTTGAAAGACATCAAACAAAGGATGTTATTACCTCAAGTGTCGCCACTTTGGGATCTAATGGTGGTCAACTACCTATTATAACACCGGACTTGTTTTCATTTGATATTATATTAAACGGAAAAAAAAAAGAACTTCGGTCACATGAAGCTGTTACTAGCCAAAGGAACACTAGTTTAAAGAAAAACGAGGAAGTTATTGAACCCAAGGCCAGCAGAGATGTGATCCCGCTGCCGAAAGCAAAAACCGATGGTTCGACAAAAGCAACCGCAGCTATGCCTAAACCTACGCCATTTTCTACGTTTCCTTCTGTGCTACCGTCGCTATTCAACTCGATAACAGTGCAAATGACGGAGACTGTTCAGCCGCCTACGGAACCGAATCCGTGGTTACACTATCCATTACTAGATCAGGAAACATCAAGTTCGGCTGGCTCAAAAGATCGAAAAACGACTACGATTAAGAAGCCACGCGACGTTGAGTCTCCGCTTAAACCAACTACTTCTCAAACGTGCACAGCTAAGACAATCGCGAGTTTCCCAACAGGAATATTATACAAATGTGCTAGTGCAGACGATGATGAATTTGATGAATTCGCAGATTTCCAAAGCGCTCCCTCTGAAAAAGTTACTCAAAGCGCTCTGTTAGGCTCACCGGAGAAACAATCAAAAACTGAGCAGTATTCTGAAACAAATCCAGCTGATAAATACTCTGTGTTTCGGATGTTGGAAACGGATCAACCTGAATCAAAGACGCATGAACAAGAAGATATGCTGCAAAACAAGATATTTTTAAAAAATGGCACACTGGACGCCTTCGACAACGAAAATGAGTTATCCGCTCAAAATGACACAAGTTCGAAAGTTGATATTCTAGCCTTAATGAAGCTGCCCACAGTGCCCACCATAAGCCTTGGTGATGAATTAAGTATCTTGGATTCGTTGACTATCTCATCGAAAGATGCGAATGCAAAAAGCTCTGCAATAGATGAACTTCAGGACCTTGATCTGGGCTATTCTATTATTGATGGGCAGGTCGCCGCTCAAGCTGTGAATTCCACTCCGGCGTCACCGGCAAAGTCCATCGTCTCTATTGGTAGCATTGGAGAGTCGCGAGGTAATCGTCGTCTGTCACTGTTTAACAAGGCTAACTATTCCGAGTGTGCTTCCCTGTCCAGCTTCGAGCTGGGACCGAACACGGAAAGCAATGGGTCATCACCAACTAAGGGGTCAATTTTATCTCTTGAACTCAATTCGCCCAGGCGAACTCTACCCGAAGAAGGGATCGACGAGAATGATACTCTTGAATGGAATATCGATGGTACAACAGTGGAACCTCGAGGCAACGCGTCTACCTGCAGTAACCTTGGGATGACTGTGCAAGCGGAAAACACAAAGGCTACCGATGAATTTTGTTGGGCGCAGCCTCCGATATTCCCTCCGCCAGACCCCACTACGGACTTCAGTAAGCCATCATCGGCCCTTCAGGATCTCACCGGACTTTACCTACTTCACTATCCCAATACGCAGGTGCAGGAAGGGAAAAGAAATGTAACGAAGGAACAGGTAGCGGAAAGCTGGGCGCGAGTTTTAGGGAAGGTGGCCGCTGTACTTGAAACTGCAACCCATATTTTGGGAAACGATCGAGGCGTGTTGACTGAAGTATTAGCAACAACTAAGGGGCAGAGATACGCGTCAAGTTTACTCGAAGTGTACAACGTCAGTCAGCAGATCAAAAAAGCAGCAGTTTTGTTCAATGTTGACGGAATAGAGGGCCCATTGGAGCAGGTTGAGAACGCTTGGCGTCGACAATTAGAAGACCTCACAGTCAGATTGGGCTTGGTAAGTCAGTGTAATAATAATAAACTTGTTATGTGCTTTCAAATTTTGTTTTTCAAACTCTATTGTGAGTATAGCCGTGTGTGTCGCTTGAATGGAAATGTTTTTCTAGACGCACAAGTTGTGCGAAAAGACGCGAGATATGAGCTCTGTTTAGAAACTAAGTCGCCTCTAATCAAGTGCGGAAATCTTACATTTTTGCTTGACTTCTTCGTGGGTCCATTGCAGAGCGTCATCTGTTTGGACCACCTCCTCACGCCACTCCAGTCTTCAGCGGACACGTGCGCAGTATGTTTATTACCTTTGGCTTTGAGACCGCGCCTGCTTTTCGGTGACCATGCTTATCATGCAACTTGCGCCAACTTCTGGGCCAACGTTCTAGCAGAGGGTCTTCCTTGCCTGAAACTATATTGATTCTGCACTTACTATATATGGAAGAACTTTCTCAACATGCTTCATCAGCAAATATTCCAAGGCTGCATGCTCAAAATATTCCCGGGTACATGCAGTTCTATTTAGCTAAATTACAGTGTAGAATAATGCAACTAGTATTTTTTCCTTGTACATGCCACTGCCTCAAGAAAGCTAATCGTCTAAAAGGCAGTTATGAAATGTACGTGACGAACCTGCGGGCGCTGTGTTGTTACCTTTCCGCTGGATCTAATCGCGACTGTAAATACGTATTTCCAAATGTTTCAATGAAGTTCAGACGCCCAGAAAGTGCGCACAGACGGTTTACAGCGACTGATACGATTAATTCTGTCTAGCTTGTAAATATACATACATTGAGATTCACTACAGATTGGTTAAGGTGAGGGAAACAGAGACATCATCTAGAGAGTTGTATTGTTTTCAACATTGTTCGTCTTAATTGGCGTTAATTAGGCGCGATTTCTTATAACGGCATATTCAGCCGAGCGATACAATGCGATTCGACGTGTCTACAAATGCACCGCACACATTGGACAGTACTCTCTGGTGGTACAGCGTTACTTTATGGCAGCACCATGCACTAGAATAGTGAACTCCCTAGGATCAACCCAAAAATTGATAAATTTATTTAAAATTAGATAAAAATTAGAAAAAAAAAATTTTTTTACTAGATTAACGGCTTCTTTATCGTTCATACCATACAGTTTGCATTTTTCCTCGCCCGGAGTCTATAATTCCAGAGAGAGAGAGTTGGAGTACGCGACGCCAATGACATCAACGATTACTGTATGCAAGTTAGACGTGGTGGCCAAGGCATGAAAAATTTAATAACGGCATGACGTATGTGGCCACAGACGTCACTCGTTGTGCAGTTGGAGTTCCCAGATGCACAGCAGAAGTTACTTCGCGGACAACCAATTAATGATGAGAAGTTGTGCTTACCTATCATCATATAATGCACGTATTGAAAAAAAAAAGCCAGAAGACAGGAAATCGGAAGAACTACATTAATTTAAAAAAATATTATTCATATTTTCTCGACGAACGTGCACAGCAGTTTTACTAATGCACAAAAGCATATCTAAGCTACAACTATGGTATAGCACACGGAATAACAACTTTGAGAAAAATCAATTATGAACCTACGTGACTACCAAGTATTTGCGCAACCACTAATAAAAAAAACAAAAAAGCAAGACGGGATAAACAATTATGTACAACATCGTACATCTATGTACGTAGGCAATGTAAGGCAAAGAGTATCAACATGACAGTATATAGATGAAAAGACAGATAGGATGGAAGGTGTAAGGACGGAGCAACAGCGGGTTTAGGTAAACGAGGAAAACCTAGTTAGCTGTATAATGTTTCAATAAACCTGTGATATAGCTGTGAGCCCCTGCTTCTTATTTATGATATTACTATCGTTCACTCATGGTTATAATAAAATTAGTGCGTTTTATTAATGATCTAGCACATATGAATACCATTCTTTTACACTAGTACAGGGAGGATTCTAACCCTCGGTCTAGTTTTGGGGCCAGCGAGGTTAAACGTAGCGATATTCCTGGCAACAAAGGGAGGTCAACTTTAATATTGGCATAACCAGTCCGAACGAGCTAAGTTTTACAGACATTTACTTGAGAAATTATTTTCCATATACTTGTTCTCTTGTAGGAATTTCGAGAGGACCTTTTTCTTAAAAGGTTAAAATTAATCGCCTTGTAACTTTTAATATACAATAAAAATGTGTACATGTGCTTTAAAGGGCTTTCGGTAACTCACTATTTACGCTATCTGTAATACTGGAAATCGGTCTACTTGTATAGTTCGTCTGATATAATCACAAAGCCACTAATTAAAAAATACAATACATGTATGGATAAAACGAGAGCTGTATCTGTGTTTATTACTTTTTAAATAATAAAAACATTGCCTACCATGATAGCATTTGCACCATTATTGTCGTATGTTATGTCATGGCTTTCTTTCTTATTTCTGCACTCTTCTTCTTTTCTATTATTTAATCATTGTTAAATTAATCAATCAAATAATCAACCAACCGATTTCATAGAGTACCACCAGCGTACTCTCAATACATGTTTGCACTTCCTTTCTCTCATTATTACTCGTTATGATTTGTTTAAAATCATTTCTATACGTTATCTTGCTTATCTGTTTGAAGTTCATCGTATTTATCTTGTTATTACTCGACGTATATTCTGTTCGATAATATTATTGTAATCCCGTTATCGTTCTTGTCTTTATATTAAATCAGGCGTCACTGCTTGGTCACCGTTGCTGGCTATTAATGACGTCCGTTGTAATTATAATTATTAATAACCCACAATAGAACTTCCATATTTACAACATAGTCTGGGAATCTTCTGCATTTCCTGAACAACATGATAGCAATAATAATAATGGTTACTGTGCTTCGGTCCTAGCCATCATCATCATTATCTTCGAGTTCGTCCTTTGTCTGCTGTCCACCTTTCCTTGCAACCCATTTTGTAACTACCAGATTCCAGATTTGTCATCGTAGATACCTCATAGTTATTTCTATTGGTGATACGTCCTATCCAGACGCCACTAATACGGTCACTTTATCGATTTTTCGGTTTTCATCAATTACTTACAACTCATGGTTTACATCGTCACATTGAAGAAATAGTCCTACGTATATAGTTTTCGTATTGTTGGCAATATTTATGACTACGTTGATCACTACATGGATCGTCACTTTAGACATATAACCACTATTATTTATCGCAACTGTGAGTTTTACAATTTTCAAAATATTCATTATCACCAATAATCCTTTTACTAACTGAACAACTAACTTTTTTTCTTCATTTACTAGTTTTCTTCAATTATATCAAATTAGATCGTTATTATTCACGTGGTAATTCGTTCTATCTGTGTATATTGATTTACTCCGTTTACACACGCTTTTTCTGTTTGTCTTTGAGTAATTTAGGTTAACCCTCGTTTTTTTTTTATCGTACCTTCGCATCATTATTGGCGCTGCCCTATGTTACAAACTGACAGGGCTGAACGTCAGTTTGGTCAAGTAGTGATTACGATATAACTAGTCCTAATAGCGTTATCAGACATATCATACTATAAGTTCATTAGAACGGGGTAACGCCTTACATTTTCATGGTATTATTTATCACTTTTTCCTGTTTTGTTAACTTTGCCTCGAACGCTACGATCAACTAATCAATAGAGCAACCCACCCGATCGGATAAAAAACATGCAGAAGCGATGTAGCCATTTTCCCCTAGAGAAAATGATATTTTTCAATTAGCCAGTCGGTCGTCTCAGCAAAGGCTAAGACATTTTTTATTTCCATCTGCAGAGATTCTAAAAAACGAGAGTAACGTTCGGAAAACATCGGCTGCATCAATCGTGTAGCGAAACATTTGCTATCGATGCCAACCTTTGTTATACGTTTTTATCGTTGACGGGCATTATCTAATAGACCATTCCGATATTTTGACTATAAATTATTTTTCAAATGTACTTCTATATGCATTTTCTTTAGTTGAGGTGAAACTGTGCTTTTTTTGCTATATTTTGTTCTCTTTTTTTTTACAGACATCATTCGCATGCTCTTCCTTATTCGTCTTAAAATAATCGTAGTTTGTCATTTTTTTGCTTCCCACAGCTAACCTCCTACAAACTCTTTTGCTTAACTAGAGATGCTTTGTATTTTTGGAAACTCTACACTTCTAACGTCTTTCTCTTCAATTCTTTAACTTTAACCTTCCTTCTATCTCTTTTTCTAGGTATTTTCATTTGCCTACGCCATAGGTTTGTCTGCAGTGACGCGCCTATTCATATAATTTTTACCATCATCATTGTTTCACTCGTGCGCGCCTTTTTTTGTATATGTGTATGTCTATAAGCGTCAGCACATCACCTTCATAAGGACCAAAACACAGCATTCAGGCTGGTACGTATTTCACTAACCTATGCTATTGATATCGCCACCGCATGTCATTAGTAGAACGATCGACCAATACAGCTAGACTGCCGTCGTCAAGGAAGATCTACAACAATTCCGTCTACGTGTAAGTAGGCTTGTGGTGGTTTCAATGTTTGCCTCTGTATATAGATTTTTCCGCAACGGAAAAAAATTTATCTGTTGTAATTTTCGTTGTGGCGGTTGTTGTTTGTGTGCCTGTTTCCTAAAGTAGTTTCCGGTCTTGCCTCTACTGATCTTAAGATTGTGTAAAGTTACATAGGTTTTCTGAGACATTAGTCCATTATAGACAGATAAATCTTGCCGTTGAAGGGTTATCGGGCATCGATACTCGTTGCTTCGCCGACCGGTTGGAAAACATTGCAGGTAACATTACCTAATCAACGCTCCTCCTCGGTTTTTCACTCCAGAATTACATACCAGGACTTGCGACGCATTTCAAGGAAGAATAAGGAGTTTAGCATCGAGTTTCATAAAGACCAGAGCGACCGATATATCGGACCCATTTAATGACGTCATGGTCGCTGTAATTCAGTTTCGACTCGAATACCTTCAGGTAGCGAACTTTAAGCCCAGAGGGAGCATAAGACACCTGTGAAAAGATACAATAATAAACATTGGTATGTAGTGAAAGGATTCGAAATTATCCTGGCAGACTGAGCTTTTTTTGCCTCGTTTGCGTAGGTGACGATAATTATTTTACTTAGTATTATTGTAACGTCGAAGAATAATCGCCATCATCGTCGTACTAAAAACCCCTAAACTGCTGAAAGGCTAATAAGATGCTGTAAAACCATATTTTTCCCACTTTTCATAGAAGCATAAGGCTAATAAATAGTTTAACAACGTATGATCGTTATAAAAAAATCGCTTTTTTTAATGCGGTATATTTTGAAAAAACTGTACTACTAAAATGCTATGATTCATATAGTACTTTACGGTAACTACTCGACATAATAGTACGCGTGGTATATTAACAAAATTGTACATACCTCGAAGTTCATAGAAATGGGTGGTCGGTTCCATTTTTTCTTGGCGGCTTCTGAGTGTAGAAGTTCAACTTCGGCACTGAGCTGTGTCTCTTTCATGCCGGCCATTCGTTTGATTTTCCAGACGATGGCGTTCTCACTTGACTTGTATTTCGCTTTACCCTTCATACAGATCAATTGTACGCCTGACGTGTTTAGCGGTGTAGGGATACGGACCTCAATTTTCTGGCCGATGACTGATGGCCTAAAGTTGCTCTTGAGTACTACTTTCACCTCCATTTTGGTGCGACCTACTTCCCGAACAAGAGGAATTACTCGGAAAGGAAATGAGATATCTTTTGTTATACGGTAACGCATCAGTT
This sequence comes from Varroa destructor, assembly GCF_002443255.2. Lineage (NCBI taxonomy): Eukaryota > Metazoa > Arthropoda > Arachnida > Mesostigmata > Varroidae > Varroa > Varroa destructor. The sequence continues at coordinate 33,469,428 of NW_019211456.1, read as the reverse complement.
CAAATTCGCCATCGGGTGGAATGAACGAGATGGCATGATCGCTTTCAAATTTGCTAAGCTTGACGCATTGATGGAATTGGCAATCGTCGATAGCGATTGAGCTTTTTGCCGACCTCGATGAAGTGGCACTGGCGTCATCGAGTGCTTTCGTAGCTCCACCGGACGCGCCCGCCTTCGACTCCATCGTGATCTTATCGTTGATACCGAACTTGCATTCCGGCATGCCCGAGAGGTAACTCTTCATTATGACCTTCCCAGCCACGTGTGCCGAAAGCACCTGACCTTGGGGAGACATAAGAAGGTTTACGTACTCTAGGACATCAAGGAATAGTTCATTACGCCGATACTTGATGCCCTCTCGTCGCCAGCCAATTTGGCCTGTCACCTGGGACGTAATCTGCGCTTGCTCCTCTTTCGTTGCACTCTTAACACCTTGCTGCGTTATGAATGTTTTCAGAATTCCCGTGTCGGTGTTTTGCGGGTAGCCGAAGTCGAGAATTTCATCTAGCAGTTCATAAATCAAAACGAAGTTGTTCTTGACGTTCTCTTCGCTAAGCTTGCCGAAGTAGCTCTGCATAACTTCGCACATCTTGAGCAGAAATTCAAATACCATGCCTGCGTTGACATTTTGTTTTGTAACGGCGGCGAGCCAAATGTTTGCCCTTTTGATATGGAAAAACGAGGTACGTGCGATGTTGGTGACGGGCGACCGAACCTGCTGACGGGCGTGAATGACGTTTACGCGGAATGCATCAACCGCGTTACGACCGATATCATCGCGATACACTCGCGAGATAAGCACCTCGCCCTTATGGTTGTAGATAAATAAACCACCAATCATCTATAACGGAATACGAATATAGATAATAGAAATAGACAATAGAAAAACAATCATTCATCATTAAAGTTTAATAATTCGATATATCAAATTCGACAGCCGAACACGTGTTTCATTATATGTTTCGATACACTTTACATGATTATATGGCTGACTAATAAACACAACGGTTATTCTCTAAGACATTAGCATTGCTAAGATTGAAGCTTCATAACTAGTTTGAGCACCAAAAGAGTTGTATTTCATTGTTTTGAATTATCCTAATTGAACATCTAACACCATATAAGCCATATGAATGCGTTCAATGTCTAAGTTCATACCCTGGAGGGCAAATGCAATAAATGTATTTACGCTACGTTTCTATCAGCATGTGCTTTAAATAATAACACGATCTATTAGAACCTAATATACCACTGGTGAAGGATAAAAACGGAACGAGTGCCACACCTTCCAGTGCGTATAAAGGACTGCTGAATGAGACGCAAAACAAAAGTCCTCAAATTTGTTTACTAAAAATACGATTTTTGCGTCTGTGGGCGCTCATACCTTTCAGACAACTTTACTTATAACTGATATGCATACACTAATCAAGTCTCATCTAGAGGAACAAGTGGTCAAGAAATCGTTGAAAAAAGATTGACTCAGGACGGAACCGAGCTCAGAAGGTACTGCGGGGCTTGTGGTCAAACAACAACTTTAACCAAAGTTGTTATTACTCATGGCTTCTTAGACACCGATCCAGTCATGACAGAATTAATATTTCAGACACTCTTGTAACATACGGTAAAATCACGACACTGTGCACAATACCAATCATATTTCGTTCTGAATTCATTCATACACTGCATTTTAATAAAATAACGCGAAAAATTCATGATGTGTTTGCTTTAACAATAACGTCAATCTGTTAATGATGTAACTTAAAGACACAGGAATAAATGAATACGTTTCAAACAGTTATGTTATTTATGTGAAAATATATGCTCAGTTAAATTATTGACACTTGGTAGATAACTGGACTCATCGTCTGATATTAATCAGCGAACACAATGATCACGAGTATTAGAACATGAACATTAATGTATTTCCAATGGCAACTGTTTATATATACTAAGTAGCCCTTCCACTGTGTTCGTCAAATGTTACGTCAGGTTAGCAGTTACACCTGCTTGTGCCAGAGCAGCTTGTAGCAACTGGGAAACGCCCCCTCCCGCGACGCTCCGGGGAGCAATAGCCTACCTTCGGGGGAGTCTTCGATGACTCAAACACGCTTTCATTTAGATTTCAGTTAGTTTTGACCATTCAAGTAGACCTACTTATTGACAGTTTGCACCTAGGTTCTGCGCGAAGGGAGTAGGAACTGATTCATTTTATTTACGGAATACAATCAAAGGATTATTAAATTGGAAATCTTTGTAAATACACACGCACACTGACACAAAACTTGTCTACGGGCAAAATCACAAATAGCAATTTCCATTTCCTAAGAACTACCTACCGCTGCAAAATTGCATCAGAAACGCATAAGTAAATACGATTAGTATAAACAATACCATAAAAAAACAAAAAAAACAAAAGAAAACGCTAACTAAGTTGTACTTAAATTACTTATAATAACGAGCTTATATGGACCAAATTGGTTTCTATTGCAGTTGCTATCTCGTCTTTTTTCGTCAATTGCAGATCACACGAGAGGATGAGATGATTCGGAAGAACAAACGTTGTCTGTATCAGGCTGCCGATTCAGCACAGTGGCTCGAAGAGAAGGGGCAGTGATTTAAGCCGCCGAGTAACACTCGTGTAAGCCGTCATTGTGTCCTCAAAATTGTCGATAGATCTATGTCTTAGCTGCAAATCCATTCTAATTGCCGTCAGAAGCAGGACCCGTATACAGCCACATATTCACATAAAATGGCCATACACACTAGCGAATTGTGAATAGGAACAGATAACTAGGTTAATTGTCCACTTGAGTACTCGCTCGATTCTGATACACACGCACACAAAGGCATAAACACAGAGTGTTATAAAAAGAAAAGGATCCAAAATGAATCTATTTCAATAGAGGAGCGCACTTGACATCCGCTTATCCTGGCCAATCAGTTTGGGTTGGTTTCGTCCGTAGCGGGACGAGAATTGGCGGCTGAAACGATCGCCAATAATGATCTTCCTGTTTGTACCCTAAAATCATAAACTTCCTCATATATTACATTTCCTAATGAGTGTACCTTGGTCGTTAGATATAGCGCTGATTCACTCTATTGGTTAAGATGACATCTCGCGGTTCCTTCGCGTTCACCCGTCAAAGTTCGACCCCTCAAGATGGCCGAAATTCGCAACTCTGTAGACCAGTGGACGACCGCTCATGAGCTGTTGAGCTGGGCGACTGCAGCGCCGCGATGTACTCGAATTAATATTGATGAAATTATCTAAATCGCTTTAAACAATGAGGTAGTCTTACCAGCATAGAAGAAATGACAAATAATAGCAAACCGCAAGCAAATAAATCCCTTTCAAATAATTAAAATAGATGAGCGCCATTTTAGGAAGGGGGCGCCACTGTATCTTGCATTGAAATCGTGGTCGTCCGCGGATCGTACAGTCTTTCCGCCCGGTGATTAAGACGAGATGGCAGCAGTAAGTTGAGCTCCCGAAAATTCTCGTATATGTATTAAATTTCGCCAAAAGCTACTTAATTTTACTAAGAAGCTGAAAATAGTAAAAGTAATTCTGTTTAACAATTCCCTCTTGGCATTACGAAGAGATTATGGAATTATCGTATATTTAATTCAATGACGTGTTTTTCGCCACGTGGTACTCTGTATTCCCAAGTGAACCTAAAAATGCACATAGTCATGCCGTGGTCCATCCAAATGATGATTTCGGCTAGAGTCCTGATATCGTATCACTGATGTCACTGCGATTCGTTCTTTAATTATCTGATTGTTTACAGAGAAAGTCGATTTTGAGAAATTTTATCGACGACGAGTTGAATATTGTCTTAACTCTTCATCTGGCTCTGTGCTGTCTCCATGTGATCTTAGGTAAAGCCTGCAAAGAAGTCCGGAAAAAAGGGTCCGAAGAAGGCGGGTATCAAGAAAAAGCCTGGCGTCAAGAGAGGTCAGCAGAAGTATGTCGTGGATTGCGCCCACCCTGTTGAAGATGGCATTATGAAGGTCGCAGATTTCGTAAGTGGTTTGCTCGATTTTAGATCAGTAGCTCGAGTTTCTGGAGTCTTGCGAATGCGGGGCTATGCCAGCGCCTGGCCTGGCTGAGACTGAGAATGCTGACAAACCGAGTAGCCTTCAGAATGTGGATGTTCGTCTGGTCAGTTAATCACAACATCCACGATGTGGGACACGTGTGGAATGTTTGTTGAGTAGTTGATTTGGACAACATCGAACAGAATAAAGCCGCTGAAGCCGATACTGCGCTCGGTTTTGAACTGGTACTGGTCCATGCGAATGACTAGTATCGATGAAGTACTCTGCATCAGTCGTATTCTATATGGAGCTGCTTTGGGCAATTTTGGCGGTGGCTTGTTCACCTGGCTCGCCGACTTTTTGCCTCAGATTTGGTAGTCTCGAGGAGAAACCTCGTGAAGGCTTCGCGTATGTCCCTTCGTTTTGTAAACAATCGCGTATTATTTCGATATTGGTTATTTTTTTGTTAAACAATCGAGTATTATTATGAAATGCGAATAAGGAACAGGTATTTTGACAATTGATTAGAATCATAGGGTCTTTGGCTGGAGTGTTCAGTCTACAGATTGAATTATCTCCTTTTTAAATGATATAGGCCCGAAATCGATGCACCATGTAATCTCCATTTCGTGTCTCAAGTCCGGTTTGGTTTCATGTGTGGTCAACATTCTTGTCGCTATTGTCAGCTATCTATTCTTTGCGGTTTTCCCAACTCTGCGTGATCTGTTCGGTTTTTAAGTCACTACGGTTATTTGATTTCATATTCGCTTAGAGAGGCAGAAGATTGCTATTCTAGCGTCTATTTATACTAAACTATGTATAATATTTACAGGAAACTTACTTAAAAAGCCGCATTAAAGTCAATGGCAAGACCAAGAACCTCGGCAAAGACATCACAGTGTATAAGGAGAAAAACAAAGTGATCATCATTGCGAACATCCCGTTCTCGAAAAGGTATGTTGTGAACGGATGGATTGATTCAGCGACTCTTACCCTCTTAAACTGTTGTCCCACGTGTATTCAACCAAATGTTTCCACATATTCTTGCGGCACGATCTTCGATCCGCCTTGTAGAGCGTACTTACTAACATGTGCCATATACTTAAGTACATTACCATTAGTAAGCCATAGATGCCTTTCTTTTGTCATTTTATATCAATAGTAAGGTGATACGCGTTAAGAAGCGTGGCTTGTTACGACCGAGTTGTGCTTCCTTGATGCTAAAGAATAGTTTTTGGTTTCTTCTGAAGAGAGTTCTCACTATGCGATCGCTATTCGAAATAGAATTGCTTCTCCTTCGCCACGGTCCTCGGGCTCCACAGGTCCAGAGACTGCCTAATATTATATTGGGAGTACAATGATGCTTTCGAGGAAGCCAGCCTTGGGCTAGAGCAAAGGCCGGTGCCGAAACGTTTGCTACATGTATTAATTTCACTCGGTCAGATATTAGTAGAAAACTATAGTCTTCTTAATCGAATGTTGTCATTGATTCAAACTGAAACATGCTTATCCTAAAGTAATTTCGATCTTTTGTGTTTTCAGGTATTTAAAGTACTTGACGAAGAAGTACTTAAAGAAGAACAACCTTCGGGATTGGCTGCGAGTGGTAGCTGCGGCAAAGGATGGCTTTGAACTTCGGTACTATCAGATCAACAATGTAGATGATGATGATGATGATGATGATGAAGAGGACGAGTAAGGCCTTGGTCTCCGTTCGCTGCAACGACGTAAATCGACATCCGCGAACATGTCTTTTTGTAACGTAATAAAACAAGTTTGTCGGCAGATTATCGTTGACGTCATACGTTTCCATTTAACTGTTAATGATAATTGGATGGGTAGGCAATAATAGATAGGCGCATATTGGAGCAACTAACCGGTAGATTATAAAGCTTTTTCTGGAGTGATTACACACTAAGACTTGTTAGGTTCTTTAAGAGACGCTTGGTAGCTTCCATAAGAGACGCTTTAATTCAAATGCTAATTATTGAAAGCTTTAGCTTTGTGTCTATGATGTATCACAAAAGTGGACAAAGGGTTATTACATAAAAAAAATAATTATCATAAATGGGGCACACATGGTGCTCATAGCTAAAAATAGGTCAACAAAGACTCATGTTGTACACGGGCAAATTCGTGCATTATCATAGACGTGAAATGAAAATAGCTGCTTGCAAATAAAAAAGTTTTCATTATTTTGATGGATTTAGGTGTTTCAAGGGCTATGGCAGGTCTGTTAGGGTTTTAGGCACAAGCTTTAATCCTCGGAATATGACAGTCAGTAATTATACAATTGTCGTCCTATAGTATATTTATTCTTTATGCAAATATTATTGTTATCGATTATTGATCGAGTCTGGCCACTTCATCGGCATATTTTTTTTGAAGTAATACAAGAACATATTTCTATTTGCTTCGGCATTAGAAGGCTAAATATAGAACTTGTGATTGAGAGAGTTTATGGCATAAAGGAAAAATCGCCTCCTGCATTACGTTATTTAATTTTTCTTTAAAGTGTAAGACTGACTATTTACTCGACAATCATGCCGATTTCTCTAATCTTCGTAAGATTTCTTTGTTTGCCTTCCAGCAAACTGAAATTATCAAACGGACAGAGCCACAAAGAAAGTGATGAATATAGCGTGTTCTGCTATTAATTTCGCAGTCAACCAGTACAAGAAACAGCTTTGGTCCGATCATCCAATTCGTTACGTAGCTTCAGCTGAAAAAGGATTACGAGTTTCTCACTAAAGCGCTCGACTGCTACTAGATATTTTGTTAGGCTGTTACATAAGTAACATAGGACAACTTTTGAACTAACTGAGCTTGAATAACGATTTTTTATTATTTGTTGAAGGCACTCTTTTTATACTTCACACACTTGCCCCAGTGCTTTTGTGGTTTCTAAAAGACCGTATACCTACAATTCACGTTCTCAATCGATAGCTTTTTAAAGTAAATTGATATTAAAATATATTTGTCTACCAGTTGCTTTTCTTCGGATGGAAAGCCTTATAGTTAACACAGGCGTTGGATATTCGTTCATGCAATTCAAGAAGTACGGCGATGGGGTCTGGCGTTACTATTAAATAGCGCATTGTGTGGAAGTAGACTCTGTGGTTCATGCCAACGGTCCATGAGTTTTTTGAGGAACTAGGGATAGCGGCGGAAATTTTCAGCGAGTATCTCATGGTAGCCGATGCCCTTGTAAGTATTTCCATTACCTTAAGTTCGAAATTACTCGACATTCCTACCGAACTCAGTTTTTCTCAGGCGACGTCGTACTCTCGCCTAGCCCTTCTTCGACTGGCGGTAGATATTGAACCCTACTTTATCTATGGCAGCCGTATGCCCCACGCGAATTTTTTTTGTTGATTAAATCGCTGCAAACTGCACGTGGAATAATCTACGTACACTTCTAATGGGCTTATGTTCAATTCATAGGTGACCCATTTTTTACTCTCTTTCCAGTATTTGGGTCATAATTCTGTAATACACTATATGTGATATGCCTGTTTTAGCTAATAGAGCCCTTAAAAGCTCTACTTTCGTAAAAAGCTTGCTCGACTGCAGCAATGCGCTCTTGTCATTCGGACCTTGATATTTGGTCACCCCTTGCCCAACCTTCAATACTCCAATTTCAGTTCTTGAAACCTTTGTGCCGTTTACTTATTATATATTCGCTTAGTGCCTTCACTAAACCTCAGTGAATTTCTGCAGCATTAGGAGGACCTTCGAAAAACAAAAACTTGCCCACTGAATGTTGATTTTTGGAACTGAAAGGTATTGTCTTTTCTAAACTTATTTTTTGTAACATAAGCTCAACCGGTTTTACACATACGTTTCTAGAAGGTTGGAGAATTTACTAGCTAAATGTCGTCTGCTAGCAGCGCGTAGTTCAAAAGTTTTTCAATTTCGAAGCCCGCCACTTCGTCATTCGCTTGTAACAGCTTAACATGTGACCTAGGTATTTTTCAGTGTGGAATGTCAAGGGTTAAAAGAGAATTCAGTGACCTAAACAATATCAGCAAGTAACGTTAAAGTTAGTGGATGCTGTTTCACACTAGCCGGACAAAAGCGTTTCGTTTATTTACTTGCACTAATTATCTACGTAAGTCGTACCGAATTGCTGTTAACGGACCTTTTTTATTGTGAAATTTAATCACCAATACTCATTATAAAAAAATGCGGATATTTTCGATGGTGAAATGCACCTGCCACATGAACAGGACCTGCACGAATAATTCATCTGATTAGCATTATCTGAAGAATATTAGGTAGAGCTTTTTTTTTTGTTACTGTTACTGCCATACAACTGATGGATATAGCTAAAAAGCTAATTGTTTCTGGGCTAAAATAAAACCTAAGCGAAGCCAAACGTTTGAGGCTTCAATAAATTCAAACGTTTCAGTGTCAATCAAATTTGCCATAAAGCTTCAAGATATTAGGTGTCTTCAGCCGTTGCTGGTCCTAAATCATTGTTGTTGTTTAAGTGCACGATTGCATAGTTGGCGCACATACAATAGACTTAGGATGCAATAACTGTAAGAAAATAAAATAAAGGGTCGCCAACGTCCCTAATATATTCATTGTTAATTAAAATCTAATCAAGCTATCTTCACATCGAGCACGCATATAATCGTTGTGAAACATGTCGCAAATCAAGCACGCGAATCGTGTTGTTTTGAACAGGGATGTCAAGCTAAAATCATATAAAAAACAACATATATTGTTCATTGATAAATCAAGAACAAACTTAGGCGTGCTCAAAATCAGTTAATTTACGACAATTTAAGTTGCCAACTGAAGGCCAATGGTGGGCTGAGATAACGTGGTTGCGCAGAAAAAAAATGGTCAAATGCCGAACTTCTACTTAAATCGGTCCACCGAGTCATGATTAACTTGTCATACAATATATCTGCACAATTGTAATCTCCCTAAAATTAAAAATAAAATCAGGGTTTTATAGGATTACCGACTCAAGGGATGTTGGCCCCATTAGTCGGAACTTCCGTGAAAATGTATAATAAAAGTAGTTGTTCTGCGGAAGTTCTTTGCAATTATTTTTTTGTAAGTGTCGGGTTTCTGTCAGCGCCGCGCCTTTTAATATTTACAAAACGGTACAGACAACTAGCTTAGAACTAAAATAATCAATCCCGTATTGACTATAGGGTGTTCCAACTTTATAATTCGATATGACTTGACTGGTAGATACCTTTGTAGAAATCTGCTTTGATTCTGCGGTGCCTCATATTTACAGAAAGTTTTTGCAAAATCGACTCCTTGGAATCTCGTTCAGTGAATGTAGATCCATGCAGTTTTTCTTTACACAGGATGTATTGATTTTCTGTAGTTGGGGATATTTTTGAATTAGATCTATTTCACTGAGATATAAAGCTCTAGTGTGATCTCCATGAATGCATCGGCGAATTCCTAAAGCGATGAACTATCTGTAAAACACCGACAATATACATTAATAGCGCCGTGAAATTTTAGACATACCTGGAATCATCGATAATGCGTTTTTTTTTTTAAATGTGGACTCAATGGACTGCTTAAATGGCGGAACCAAAAAAAGGCGGCGGGAATCGGTAGCTCAAGCTTCGCCAACGACATAGTACTCGACGAGTATGATTAAATAGGTAAATAAACGAGTTTCCTGAAGTCTCCACATTTGATCGCCGTGCTTCATGTAATACACTCAAATTATAAACTTGTATTTATTCAATATAAGCGTGCAATAGTTTGTAGCCTGCGGTACTTCTCTTCAATAATCATTATCATCAACGAAAAACTGTTTCACGGGCCAAGAGATCTGCTTAGACCGGTGGTATCTCGAAGCTTTAAGTGCGGCAGATGGTAAGAGAAGGTGCGACGCTTAGTAAGCGGAGTTTAACTGTCAGTCCAAATAATCGAGATAATTAACCATGGCTATATTATGATTCGAAATCTAATTGAACACTATGGTGGACCATACGCAATTAGTTCGAATTACAAAAAATAATTAGACAACAAACCTCTGTTAAGTTTAATTTTTATTTGAAGTTGTGCTGATGATAGTCTGGCAGTGCAAAACCGGGCAGATGCATTAAAATTTATTACTCGAGTTCTCTGAATTCATTTCAGGTGACTGATGATGTATGTGGTTTGTCATTGTTATAAGGGGAGACAACGCATTTTCTATTTACTGATTTTAATTCATTTTTATAAATGACTTATTAACAGTAGAAATCCGAATCAATGGTTCTGCCAGGCGGCAGTAACTCATAAGCGCCAATCCCTTGCCAGTCTCACCCAATACATAACATTGCTTCCTTTGGCGATAGTCTGGGTTTTGCCACAGATTTCAAAGCAGTCTTTTTTTATATGCAATTTATTTTGTCATGTGATCAATTGCTTTGGAATTAACCCGATTTAGTTGTGTTGCAGATGGAAACACGATCAAATAGATTATTCCTATCAATTCGTGTGGCACCCAAACATTAAGCGCTTTTTCTAATCAGTTTTTCTAAATTGGCCTAAAACTGTTTTGTGGTAGACGCTTAATATCTTGGCAATATCATGGGTATCCACGTGGTGGTCTCTTTCAGCTTTCGTACTAATTTTATCCGTAACTGATTGATAACGAGCATCATCTTTTACGTCCAGAGCGAAAGCGACATAACTATCTTTAGGTAGTTTCTTCCGATAACGCATCTTCACCACAATAAGTGTCTTTTTCACCGGCCTGGGCAGCATTTATCCCTTTATCGTGGCGAAATTATAAAATGTATCGAATTTTTGCGAAAACTTAATGCGCTTTATCGTAAGTTCGAGGAAATGTATTCGAATAGTTATCGACTTAAAAAAAATCATCCTGGTATATAAATCGTTTCCGACAGAATTCCATTAAAAGCAACTATATACGTGTGCTACAGAAATAAAGTTTGACACAAGGTAATTTCACGGCCAACCCGTTCGCGACGAAAGGGTCACTAACCTGCCTGCGTCCATCTTTCAAAAATTGAATGACATTTCATTGTTATTTTGCTATTTAGCTTTTTTTCCAGGGAGAAATTACTGCTTGGATCGTTTGCCTGTTCTGATTGGGCATTCATAGATTCACGCTTGCAACACACATTTACGCAACTGGTGAAGAGCACGAACCAACGAAAATGAGACCAGTTCAGAAGAAGCAAACTGAAGAAAGGTGGTAACGATTCGATATCTCACGAAGGAGCCGATTTAACATTGAATGTGAATAAACACCCGTTCTTTCTGATAATTTAGCCGATATATATGAATGGTGCATTAGATATTGCCGAAATCTGTCACACAGCTGTCGTGTATACGCGACGAGACGTCAACAATCCACAGCATCAAACAGTGATTGTAATAATAATAATAATAATAGATGTTAACATAATCGCTAAGTCGCTGTGGCCGCCATTATACGGCCATAAAATGCTAATATAAAAATTGTCTCGTAGTTTGTTTTTTTAAACGAATCTCGTAAGTCGTATGTGCTTTTGTATTGGAGTTTGGACGGGGAGCGACCCAGAATGAATGGCCAGACTAGAATGGCGCTAAAGGCCAGAGTCACGCAACTGATCGAACTCTGCGTGATTGAACTGCGATAAGCAGCCAGCTCTCAATAGCAGTACACGTTTCAGTGCGAACTCGTTTGTGTACGTGTAGTGCTGTTCTGATAGATCGTTGCGATGTAGTTTTTTAAACAGTAGCTAGTCTAAATAGAAACAGGGTGTATACATGCTACTTTAAGTGTTCTCCGATAGCGCTAAAGAGGTGTGACGTGTAACGATCTTATCATACGATATTGTTAAGGTGGCAGGTTGTCGTACATAGAAAAAACACATAATATTAGTAATAACATTGTATTATATATTCAACTGAGGAAATAAATTGCTGGCCCCACAGCCATTTGTATAAACTTACTTAATAAAAAGGTACAGTTAGTTAATTCAAAAGTTAATTCAAAAAGATAAGCGCACATTTCCGTTGCCTCATAAACATATGTGTTACAATTGTAAACTGACGTTGCTTAATACTCCACAGCTATATACAAATAATTTACGTAAGACAATTAAAATGAGTAAGATAATATTTTGAAAAAATCTTCCTATATGAGTACTCCTTTACCATCACTGACACGCCGCCTAATCATATAAAAAGCCTAAACTAGCGAAATATAAACAACTACGCAACTATAATCAATACGATCCGCCCACCAACAATCAATTCAGAAATCGAGCCAGAACTATACTATAATCTATAAAATCGTTGTAGCTGTAAACAAGTAAAATCAATACATTTTTTAGCTATAGCAGTCGCAATGGATTGATACAAAAATGTAATGCAAGTATTTCTAGTAACTATATTGTAAGATGTCTATGAGTAATTCAAATGTTTATGTTTCTCATGAGAAAAACTGCAAAAGGTATGAGGAAAAACGTCAGTCGCACCAATATATTTGAATCACGCCAGAGAGATGCACAAGACCTTTTAGCCTCTAGACAGTAGAAAACAAATTTATGGACATCGGAATGTATAGGAAAGATACAGGCCGCCTGTATCCTCTTTCAGGATATCATCTTTGCTATGGAAACTGACTGTACTTTTCTAGGATATCGCATCTTTACCACAACGTTAGTGGAATTCGATATATCTTATACGCTAAGAAAGACATATGTGTAAATGTTACCTATTAAAAGGACGCTACTGTTTCAAGCTTATCACTGCTGGATATACTGTTTTCTGTGAATCATTTTAGATGGGGGTTTCCTTTCCGAGCTGGCTTACCTAAAATCTTTGCAATGCGTATGCCAATTTAAGCAGACTTAATACAGAATAAGCTTAGAGACCTTTCCACTAACTGTCTTAGCTAATTATTTGGATTGATTTCAAGCACAGATGCGTAATTCAGACCTTGAATTTCGTTTAGCCAAATACGTTAAAAAGCATGACACTGTCAAACGGTATAAAGGGTTGAGACCAGGCATATCGAATATTTAGTGGATCATCTGAAAATCTATCCTGTAAGCTGCAACATCGCGCCTTTATAATTCTTATCAGTTCATCGGAAGCATGTAAGGACGATATTCAGTACTATCAGCGAATAGGACCACCCAAAAGCTTCAAGGGGATTTACCGAATTATACAACATAGCCAAGTGTGTCGTTTTTGCCCAATTTTGACAGCCGATTTCACGACGACTTCGGCTTACGTCTCGTTCATAAGATATCACAGCTCGCACCAACTCCGTTGATGCGTCTATTCGCCGTCATAAAGGTATTGTGCCCAAGTTCTATTATTAGTAAAAGCTATTTCAAGTCTTAGCAAAGCATTTGAACCGCCAGCCACTGATGAAATTCAAATTTCTTCTTCTTCTTTATTTTTGTTTTTAATTAGACGGCGCTGCTTGCTAGTTTATACGTCGAATACTATCGATTTTTTTTAATAGTTAGCAGAATATGATTTCTGACAACATCTGCCAATTTACAAATGAAATCAATTACAATCTAACTTTAACAGATCTTCGCTCATTTTAACAAACCTACGCGCCCAACACATTCTAACCCGACAAGCATAAGACGCCATAGAATACTGAAAACATTTATCGCTTAATTCCATTATATATCTAGACATCTGTAGTTTAGACTTTACAGAGGAAGTTTTCTTTAACATTTCAGTTTATTTTAATTAAGTGGCATAGTAGTAATAAGAAATTTATCCTTGCTGTGACTTCGAGTTCATCCAACGCAATATGACACATACACTATACAGCTTTCGTAGAAATGATAAGCCAAATGAAATACCTTCCAGCTTAAGTAAAATGAACGAACCGTTAGAATAAAACCACCTCACTGACGGCTAGTAACCTGAAAAGCACTTCTTTCTCCAGACATATATACTGAATGCTCCCTACAACCGAGCGAGAGATGTTACGGTTGCTTGCGATTAACGCCATATCTGTGGTCCGTGAAACCATATTCAGCCACACACATGGCGTAAATGTAAACTGGTGTTCATTCTGTGTGCTGTGAGTAGTGCCATTTACCATGGTTTTCTGATCCTGTTTACCGTATTATCTATGGTAGTTCCAAAGTGCAGCTGTTCACTAACTATTTGAAGAAAGGCGATGTATATGCCGAAACAAGCATTGGTCGCACATGTCCTGATCGATTCCCCGTTAGAAAAACATACATGTTGAGTATAAGCGCGACACAATTAATGGAAGCCCCCAACTAAGCGGCAAAATAGACTACGGTGGCACGAAAATCTACCACGCTAAGCCTATCATTACTTTGGTTGTATTGCTTGTCAATATCGACCTATAATGCGATGGGTAACATTCTATTACATGCTACGTTCTGCTGAAATTGAGCCTGTGCAATACCTATGATAGAGAATGCTTTTGATAAAAATGCTCCCGTCCTGGAGGCTGCCTACTGTTGTATCCTTGGAATCATGAGGGTGGTTCGTAAGTGCTATATATCGAGTTTAACGTGGACAGAATTCACATCAGATACATGAATTCATCAAAAAAAAAGAAAACTGCTTTGCTAAACTAAACTAAAAGTAAATATGAACTTGTCGTTTATAAATTTTAACGCAATTCATCCTTTCAAGAACTGGATATTTCGCGATATTGAGGACTATCTTAATGCTAAAGTGTGAAGTCTTGAAACTCCATTTCTTCGTAACTCAATAGGTTTTCTCGAGTCGGTGCAGAATTCGGTGTGAATGCAGATGTATGCAAACGCAGGTAGCGCTTAGTCGATGAGTGTAATCTTCACTCGATACCGGCTTGAGGACCGTTATTGTTACACACAGATATAATTGTGACGATTTAATTATTTTCGTAAATCCCAGCCAACCGAATATTGGACTTAGACATCTTGGATTGTCTAACGACCATTCCGATTAAAATAGTAAGCACTACAGAATAGCTGTGAAGTAGCTTATGAGAAAGCCTCGCGTTGTGTCTATACGAATGTTTATATGCGAATATATACTTAATACCAAAGGTACACTAACTGTAAAAGCGATTCTATCCAAAGACACTTTACTGCGGACCACTTTGGGTTCATACACAACGCTTAGTCTATGTTCGTGTATCACATACGACTGTTGTGAGCTAACGATAACAAGGAGCCAGGTCTTTTAGTTGTTTTCCTTACCTAGACAACCAATTTTTCCATCCTTCTATTCACCTAACAAATGCTTTCCATGAGCAGTGCTAATGGCATAAATTGCTAAAGAACATTTAGCATAATCATAATATTTGCTCACGCGTGATTGAAATGGAGGTGGGATTACCGATGAACTTATTGATCGATGTAATCATAATTACCGTGGAAAAGATTTTATCTTCGCGTCATCCCTGGAAATACTGAAAGCACTAGGATTTTTTTAGATTGACGGATAAATCCTTCATCTGAATCTGGCCCTTTCCGACTCTTCAAGGGAAAGTTAAGGCGCTTGATCTGGCGGATAAGTCACTGTCTTAAAGGTGAATTGGAATCATCTGGTAGAACGTAACAACTGCACCTATGCATGGAAGCTCTTCAATATTGTATCGGTTACTGGCACAGCGTAAAGTTAAATCCTGTCTTGTGCTGAGTCTGTGAACAAAATCTAAGACTTTCAACATTTTCTATACAGTAACTGAAAATTAGAAAAAGGCAGGTCTGTTCAAGAACCTAAATTACTTTCAAAAAACCTTATATCGAAAACGCAATTACGAATCTACTTGGGATTAGCACATTTAGCATTTCCTCTTTCTTGAGTTTGTGGTATCTTTCCAATAATAATTCAGACGATCTGGCTAGTCTACAGCAGACTAATCTGGTGAACGTTCTTTGATTACTGGATATATATAAAACCGATGCCGGCTCCTTTTAATACATTTGACGTGAAATGTGTCGTTTTTAAGTGCAATACTCTGGAATACAACAACCTTAATTTCGGAGGTGACTAGGGCATCGGACACAAAAATACAGTTAAACGGAAAACTCAGCACTTAGCGCACGTGGTAGCTGGACTGATTGATGTGATAGCTGGTCAATATTGATCGGAACTGTATATGGTTCGTTTAAATATTGTCTTTTTTTTTTGCAAAACGTGAAATTGCGCAGAAATCGTTCGAGCATATTTTTTTGAATAAGGGGATTTGATGATGTAAGCTCGGCGTGTCAATGATCTTGATTCTTCGCTAAGGTCTCTTGTGGATGATTCCACACACAGCTCAGCGTATACTGTGACATTACTAACATGAATCTAATAAATGACTATAAATCTAAATAACGAATCTAGCTAAAGAATAACACTAGGTATGATTAAAATGTTTTAAACTAAAACACATGAAATTGGGTAAATTATCCAATTTAGATTGGTGAATTTAAGAACCATAGAATTCATGCTTCCTTGCTCCTCCACCGCGCACTCTGCCCAATAATCTTTATAATCGACAATGGTGTAATAAGGGAAAAAAACTACTATGAAAATATGTATATACTATCTAATCTTACACGAAATTAGTAGACGGGTACATTCGAACCCTAGATGTAAGAGGTATTACGTAAGAGTTTTTTAATTTGTGAAGTATGTAGGGAGGACAACGGCAATTTGCATTATACAGAGTACTAAGATAATTTATTTTCTTTCGTTTCAGATAAATGGCTCTCTTCATCTAGAAAAGGGCCGTAAGAACCTCTATCACGTCGTCCGCATTAAACCTCAGCTGTCAGGAGAAAATGTCATGGTTACCGTTTATTTGACAATTTCCTGACAACTTACCGCCACGAGTTGCTGCTACTATTACATCTACCTAAAAGTGCGACGACAGAGCACCAATTTGGAAAATCGGAATGCTGTGATTATAGTGACATTGTTGTGTGACAGCCTACGAGGAGCTGAGGTTACATGTGTCTGCCTGCCTGTCGCCTCCCCTTCCCTGCACTTCCACTACCCCTCGCCCCCTAACTTCTTGATTTGGTAAAAAAAAATTGCCATTGATTGTGACAGTATTGATACATCGGGACTATTTATCAGAAACTGCTTCTTTGCCACTGTGAAAGCTTACTGGAAGAGGAGATCTTACCTGGCTTTCGTCGATCAGTGGGAAGGGCTACGAAACACTCTCCGCTACGAAATTAAGCATGGCGTTATTATGTTCGCGACGGTTCTTGCTTTGGGCTATTTCGATAACGATGCTCGTAGCCATTGGTACGTATTGCCTCACGCGTACAATAATTTTCGTATCGCTGTACACACACGCTATGAAATAACATTTGGTTATAGAAGTGGCGTCTTTGTTTCTGATGCTATTTTTTTTTGCAAACCATTTGACACATAGCCAACGTTAATTTTATATATACGATAGCCATCGAAGTATACACTGTCATCCAATATATGGCCTATTGAAACCAAACAATGCAGTTCTTTTTTGTTGTTGATCAAATTCTTAGCGTAAGTATAAACGTCGGTTTTTAGGAAAGTCAGGAAAGTCATCTATTTCTCGATTCATTTTGATGGGACGCAAACGATAAAACTAAGATGTTAGGCAATATGTGAACTTCATAGAATTTTCATTAACACAAATTTACAACGAATATCTACAAGTTGACATTGGATTTATTTGGAACTAAACGAATTTTGATCGTACTTTTTGCTCTGTCCACTTGTGTTACATCGTAGACAAAAAAGGTTTTTTTTTTTTATTTTCTGTCTGTGGAATACATCTGTGGTGCATACCGTGGAATCTTATATTACCTAAAAAGTTACATCTGAAAATCATAATCATTATACCTCATAAACCTAATATATCTTGGAATACTCCTAGCTATAATCCAAACTGCAGTCAAGATATTCCGAGAAAAACGAGTCCACTAGATAGTCCATATTAATCCTTTACCAAAACTGACCCCGGCTATTGTAAGAATCGTTGAATTAGTGACGCGGCATATTTTGCTCAGTGGTATCTCCTGTTGGCAAACGCTGTGATGAAATTTCAGAACACTTCGTATTCTTAGCTTATTATTATTATTATCCTATTATCTTAGATCCTAGCAAACCTTATCAAACTGCCGCATGTAGCAATAATAGTATTTCTGCTGGCTATTTGCCCGCAGCGAACTCGTCTTGTATTTTGTTGCTAGCAAGTATTATGAGGATGAAGTAAATACCTGTTTTTGTTCTGAAAACATTTTCTGTCTGAGACTTTTCTGTCGAAAATGTTTTGTGGCATCGTTCTGTTAATGACACATCCGTGGCCGCTTATCATACATATGATTAAAATCAAAAATGTGAGATCTGTAGTTCGGACGGTCGTCTTCTATCCACATATTTAGAGTGTCTACGGACCATTCATTATTCCCTGTAGTTCGGTAGTTTCTAGAATTCTCTTCAGAATCATTAAGCATTTAGCTGATTTATCGATGTTGTCTCATATCATATTCTGCTTTACTTATCAAATTATAATGTTGTAGCGCACGTTTTACGCTAGCCTTGTATCATGATCTTCATGAAATACTAAAAAATAGATGAAAGGATTTTCCGCGAATGATGCCACTTGGACTGATGCTAATGGATCAAAAAAATCTTTAACGCAACTGCGGTTAAAAAGGGCCTTGTCTACGCTGATATGAATGTTTTATTAGTTAGCTAACGGAACAGATCGATTTTAACTTTTGGAGAAAAACGAAGGAAAGTGCTCCTGTCTCGTGTTTTGCAACTTGATCACTTCGTTCGACATCAAACGTTCTAGAAGTGGAAATTTAAGGATCAGGGAGTTAGTAGGTAGCTGGCCAGGAGGGATTCTATTCAGGGTCAAAAGTGGCATCTAATTGTATGGTTAAAGTTCAAGTAAGATGGCAGTATGTAATGTTATTTATTGAGTTGCTATAAATATAAATCTCAGTTCGTATGTAACCGAAGGCTTACATGATACACGCCCGAGATCGTTTGACTATTGGGATCTGTAGATAAAATTTGATTGAATAATGCGTACCTGTAGTAGATATTTAAAAAGGGTAGATACCCTAGTTATGAACCCCACATTTGAATTTAGGTTCTCAAAGCACGGTATTATTAATCATCCATTGTCATACACTTAATTGTACTCTATATATACATAATCATATATATATGCCCGTATATATCCATATATTATTGTTAATATCTAATATACCTGATCAAGGAGATAACAGTAGTAATAATATATTATATCGATTGAAAACGATACCTAGGATTGCTGAACATGATTGGCTAACTCGAATGGTTTATGGGTGATGGATACTGAGTAATATACAGCCTAATTCCACAGACGACCCCTTTTATTATACAGTATAATTACTATCAATAAAAAGTTATATGCCAATTAACTGCAGCAACGGTCAGCACAATGCGGATCAAATCGAACGTTTAAACGGTTGCGTGTAGTCACATAATAACTGATGATGTCATTGTAACTTTTCGATGGCAGTCTAGGTTCTTTCATCTTTCCTGAAACGTTGCCCAGGCATGACCTATCGGTATATGAATGGAGAATCATTAAGTTACTGCTGCGGCGCCAGTAGCGGCTTCTTTTTCAAAATATGACACCGTCAGGGTCAATTCAGTCAACTAATAGATAATGGATGCTATTGAACTGGTGCAGTATACGTTAGCATTGAACCTCCCCAGTGAAGTTCCCACGCACTAATCTTATCGAAATTTACTAGGCGGATTATATTTTGTCACTAACTATTAAAAGATTCTAAGTAAAATTCAATCTCTGAAGGCTTCGTAACTATTCGATGCTAGAGAGGTCGTCTAGATATTTGTAAAAATATACATAAATGTATATTTTTATAAATAGCAAATAATTTCCACTTGAGCAATTTAATTGAGGTAATTGAAGTGGCGAATCGCCATTAACTAAGACCTAACTAAACCTGAGCATCTGCACTTCAGTTAGCGAACACGCCCCCCTCATACGTAAATGGAATTCTTACAGTGTGTGTCAAACTATATATTTATATGGTAATGTTGGATTGTATGGAATTTTCATCGCCCTAAAGGAAACTCTATTGTTAATGTACTACATTCATAATCTTTCAGCAACCGCCATTGCTTCTTTGACTCTAACTGGAGCCTTCTCAAAATCCATCGATGACCCTATACCGCAACAGGTTCGTTAGTAAACAGTTTCACTCATAACTAATAAAATTGCATTGGGTTATAATAACAGTAGTAATTGTGAACGTTACTATCAGTATACACGACGTACATGTGCACATTAAGTGAAATCAACCCGAGTTCTTTACCTTCTTGTTGACAATTCTGGCAAAATGGCTTTATGGTACATGAGTGTTGACAAGAGACTTATCACAGGTCGAAGTAGTGGAGAATGTAGTGGAGAAATGAAATAACAGCGCTCCGGCTACAAGAAGTAAAACGTGTTTACCCTTAATCATACATACAGTGAAAGTTTTTTTTCAAATAGTTCATTATCCAAGATAATAACAAAAAAAAAAGTTGAAAGAAAACTTCGGAACTTTTTACGTTTTCCTTATTAAAGTACTAGTGAAAATTGATAGTCCTCATTGACGTGTTGGGGGTTGATACATGAACCGTAATCACTGGGTTGTTTGATATATTTGTTGTTTAATCCAAAGCTATATTGGAACAGGCTGTACTCACTGAGAATTGACTTTATCCATATATTTCCTGACTATGCATTAATTCTATAAGACAAACGTTTAGCGCTTTCATTCGTTGGTTTAGCCAACTCGTTTAACTGTGCAAGCTAAATTAAATCCATTGAGCTATTATTAGACCACTAGGTTTCAACGTTGTCCTACTATTTTGTCGTCTGCAGGTAAATCGCGACCCCGAAGGGTATACACTCGAGCATGTGACCATTCTACATCGACATGGATTGCGAGCGCCAGCTCAACTTTCCAATTGGAGCACTGCTGATGACTATCCTATGGGTGAGCAAATCTCTATCTTTTTATAGCAGTTTATTGGGTCGAATAGAGTGAATAACATAAGCTTATATAATTCAATAAATTCAAATTATGCAACATACTTGCGAAATGCGATAGAGACCACCACACTGGGATATCCTCACATTTTCAATGATAAAACGGGCTTGCCAGAGTATTCGTAGCAGTTTTGGCTATCTTCGTAGCTGTATAATGTACCTGAGAAAAGAATTAAAGCTTCAAGCTTTTTAGCATGTCTAAGGCCATTTCTACTGTCGTCATGCAATGGCCCGACAGGTGACAGACTTTACCTAGCACACAGAGCCACCTTTATCACATAATAAGAGATACATATTTTGCTCTCATTTAAAACAGGAATCGGCTTTTTAACGAAAAAGGGAAAGCAAGGTTCTGCTTTTGTTGGACGCGTATTTCGCCGTTTTTACCGGGATTTTCTTACATATTCTCCCCACGAGGTCTGGGCTCGTAGCTCGACCTATAAACGATGCTTCGAAACCGAGCACATCCTTCTTGGTTAGTATCAGAAAGAAACTCGAGTATTTGCTCTTTTCATTTGAATACGCACGGCTACTCTGACCAATGACAGTGGATACTTCTCGTATAATTTGAAAACGGTGGTCACAGTCTCCGCAGTCTAGCTAACCATAAAGAAGGCTCCAAAGCTAAAATGTATTTTCAGTCAAATTAAAAACAGCAATTTGGTATATCTAACCGAATTGATTTCTCAAAAATCAGGTACAATGTACCCGCCACATGGAGATTGGGACTTCGGTTTTCCTGTTCAGCCGATAGCTATAATAATGGTACCCCAGGGAAATGACGTGCTCATCGAATCCTGTAAAGCGGAAGTCCTTCCCGACTTTAAGAAAGTATCAAATCGCTCACATTTGTCTCAACAGAACAACAATTATTTCTGCACTGCCTTATTAATTTTGCAGACATTGATTACCTGATCACAGCTTCAAAAATCAAAACTCACAGATTGAAGATTATTTGCACACATACGGGAAGATTTTTTGTCAAATCTTCCCGTATGTGTGCTTTTGAACTATGATTCACATATTTCGAACATATATTCGGAGAAACTTCATAGGGAGCAAGGTTAACTTTAATCTATTGTTATATGAAAACGTGAATGCTCAATATTGCAGGCACATCCATGATGAAACAGATGAAGCGCTTGTGAAGGACGGGTTTGCTTCAGCTGGCGGTAAGCAGCAAAAGCTTGCTTTAGAAGCAAAATAATCAAATTCATTAATCGTAGACTTACAGAAGCTACCTTGGATGTTAAATATTGAAAAAATTAATGCAACGATACGATCCTCTCGTTGTTTTGCTTCCATCAAGTTTATGAGCTTTAAAGAAGCGAACCGCAAAATTGTTAAAAGGCCTACTGATCGAGTCCCATGGGCTGTTGTATAGTGTATGAAACATTAGAACTTAACATTGCCTAAACGCCTCTATAGGTACGCTTTTAAAAGAATTTCTCAAACCTTTTTAAGCTCGAACTTTAATGCATATAAGAAACCTTATTGGTGCGTAGTGAAGACGTAAATTACACACCAACCCGTATACTTATTCGAAGATGTTTCTAAATTAGAATGATGCAAACCAGTATATCTACTTTTATATTTCTCCAGATTTCATGGCTTGGATTAGTGAAGTTTCTGGGTACTCTTCTAATAATTCTTCATTTTACGAGCCTATTATCGATGCACTGTATGCCCAGAAATACAATGAACTTCCCATTCCTAAATGGGCGGAATCGAAGTGGAGTTCTATGGACTGGGCCATGCGCAGGTGTGTAGAATACTGAACCTTTTCAAGATTTAAGACGATCACAAAACAAAGGGTCCTCACTAATATGGGACCGACATGTTTCATAAAATCTACCTCATCTCTCAAATGTATGTTGCTATTATAGTCACGAGCATAATCATGTTATTTGTAGACCAAATCCCCATTTTGGATACCATTACCTTACCTAGATGTCGGTCAAGTGCTTTGAACAGAAACGCAAGCCGATGTAGACATGGATATATTGTATTAGATGTTGTTTTTATGTTATGCATTGTATAATAGTATGTAGACTAATTTGTAATGAACTAGATGTGTATGTTTCGGCGTAAATTTGTAGGTTGAGCTACGATTACTGGATTAATTTCATTCCTTACTACGGGCAATACATGGGCAAGACGGTGAGTTAAATTATATCTACCCTGAAGCTTTGTAGGTAAAGTTTGTTTAATTCATGTTGTTCGCGTCTGATTTGCAGACTTACTTATACAGTTTAGTTTTTGCGCTCCCTATATAAAAGTTATGAGTTTTTCATAAGTGCGGACTATTTCATTGATCAAAAAAGCGTCTTATCTGACATTGGCGTATGATTGAGTATGTTCCGATTTAGATTGCTGAGCGTATGACGGCGGCAGCGAACAAGTCGATCAACGAACGTCTTTCGATTATGTCTTACCATGATACAACTATTCAGGTGAATATTAATATCGTACGATATTGTGCGTCTTGTGCGTGCTTCGCCATGTTCGAATGGCTTTCGATATTATTTATTATAGATAAAAGTGTCGCTGCCAGTAATGGTACGACTTCTTATTTCGAAAAATTAAACTGTATAGACAAGACGGACATGCTGATGCTACGAAACATTTTTACTGTATTTAGAATCAATTCTTTTTACTATCGCATTGCTGCTATATCCCCTTTAGAGGTATGGTAAAGAAATAATTACGTTCTTATTCGCTTCAATTAAGTAGTCTGTGTAACATCAATTAATTCTTCTTATTTTAGATAATCTGTGTGTCAGAGTAAGGTCTAGGTTTTCTCTAATTTCCTTTCTAGTTTGATTGAAAATCTGAGAAGATTGGCTTTTAGCACAGATGATTAGATGTTCAACATCAAGATAATTTGGTGTGCAATAGCCTAATGTCATATTTGAAATTGCATGTTTCTGTTAATTCAGGCTCTGATGAGTGCTTTGCAACTTGAATATGTGCGCCTGTACCCATCTTTTCTTGGAGCGTTGCACTTCCAGCTCTACAAACGGAAGTCAGATGGTTTGTATACCATATAAACATTTTTTTCTTAGGCTAGGTCTAAGCTTCAAGCCACCAGGTCGTTATAGTCGAGTACGAATTAAGTCAGCAGGCTCGCAGCGCGTCACCTACTAAAAACTAGGAAAAGCTGTCAATCTTTGAGCTTTAAAAAATTAGGCCAAATTTCCCCCGTTCGTTTTCCGGTTCATTGATCAAAAAAAGGACAGTATGCCGGTTGAAGTATGTTTTGCAGAGAAAACAGTTCCCTTCTCTGTAGCGGATACGTCGAAGAGATCTTAGTCATTAGAACTTGTCTTCCTTCGGCTGTCTTTTTCGACCGCGCGAACGCACTAACTATTATAGCATGATGCACAACAAGTTCGAACGTCGGAGTCTCTTTTTTCTTGGATGATTTAATTCGTTTCGTGGATATCCTGAAAGGAGATCTGAAGATGCAACTCTTTAGGGTAAAGGTAACGACGGAGGCCGCTTTATTTGTCCACATGGAGGTTCGGCGTAAGCAATGTTCATCACCCACTAAATATTTATTACGCCTCGTTTTTTTCCACCAGCAACAAAGCTGACGAAGGCGTTTCTCCCACCTGACTTAAACATCAGTTAAATGATAAATAAAAATAAAATATACATTACTATATCATAGTGTATATTGATTTGGACCATGATATATGGCCAGGTTTGCGTTATGAGAGAGTGGTCCGAGCGGGTCTGAACCAGGACTTTACCGGACAACCTAAACAACTTTTAGAGCAGAGGCATCGAACTCCGCTTTCGAAGATTTGCTTTCGCTAGGCACTGGCGCATATTTGTTTCTTCACATGTCCCTTAATGACAACTCCTTACGAATTAGTGTGAATGTCCGTTTTGTCGCCTGAAAGAATATGTGCGACGTGTGCAAAAAGCAGGTAGCCATTACGGTCTATCATGAGCGCATAGTTCAGGACTGCCTGCAGTCGAGTATATCCCATGTGCGAAGGAACCACAGGGCCTGAAGATGCATCCTCGAAGGCAATGTCCCGCTTGGACAACCTGATTCTAATATTTTTCCACCCGAGAAAACTCCTATGGGGCACAGAATGACGCTATGGCTGACACTTTGACTCCTCAACATATAACTCACTGAACCCATTCCTCTCGATGTGCTGTATTGAATGGGAAGCACATCGAGCTAGGGGCGTGCACCGACATACACAGACCGCACACCTGCCAAGCCGTTTTGCCTTCAAGCTATATGGAGTCATGGCTAACTTATTGGAAGAAGTTCATCAGTAAATGCTAACAACTAAAAACGTGCGGGACTATTTTATAACAATACAATGTTTCTCATTGGGCGTAGAAGATGGAAGTACAATGTTTGCTTTGAATGCTTTGCCAAACTAAGTAAGCATACGCACACGTAGAGCACACACGGGATGTTTTTTTTTATTCTGGCCCTCCTACACAAGCTTAAAATATTGTAACGCTCAAAATATACTTGCCAACGTGTACTACTTTTATTCTATTTTATAAAGCAGTTAAATAAAATGGTAACTAAAATAGAAATATCTTTATCAGAATCTTGCTAGAGACAGACGTGTTATCCTTTTCTATGATTAACATTTTTGTACCATCTCTCAGGGGAACGCTTCGTCCGCACCATGTATCACCAAGGCTTCACCACTGAGGGCGAATACCGTAAAGCCGATGAGCTTAAGCTACCGGACTGCTCGTTTCCAGATTGTCCAGTTGGCAAATTTGTTGAACTTATAGGTAATATTTATCCAAACACCAGTCGTGAGATGTGCAGTCCTGTCAATAGAAAAGCTCTCCTGTAAGAATCAGTTTTCTGCAGATTTAACTAAAGTAAGATAGTCCTAAAACTTAGATAACACTGATGCGATGTTTGCATCAACAGCTAGCGGCATATTGTCTTGGGTGGACGAACTCCAGGCGCCAGCTCAAATAAACAGGAACAAAAAGCAAAAAGGTTTTTGCTATAACCAGAAACAAAATAGATATTGCGGTAATCTGTGAGGACACTTAGCAAAAACGAATAAGCACAAACTTTTATCGTGTACAAAAATAACTTATTTCATCAGCACATATTGTGCTCATAGTTTTTGTCGCTACCTTTGCTAAGGTTGGCTATTTAAGCTAACTAAAATGTAATTATTTTTCCATCAAAAACAATATACAATATATTATTTTTGTTATATAGTACATATAATTTAACATTACAGTCAATTACTCGAATAGTTAGAGAAATTTTTGACGAGCTAAGCAATAATGGAGTACTTATTTCTATAGCTAAAAATAGGTATTTCAGTGTGAAATGACCGATAGCGGCCGTTTCGCCTATGCAATAATACGATGGAAATTCGTTTTGAAGTGGTGTTCAATCGTTTTTTAGTGAATTTCTGATAAGTACCAATTGGAAATTTGGAGCCGATGGTTTAGCGTATAATCTGGTAAGACACATCTTCTTAAACTGATTATTGGAGAGAAATGTCGAAATCATTACTTTCATAAGTTACCAGTTTCCTGGAACTAATCAACAGGTTTTTACAAACTGAGCTGAAGTAACTGAATTGTCACGTGACCACATTAGGAGAATGTATTAAAACCAAACATTGTTAATAAAGTAAATTTCTACACAATTATAGGTAAAATCTAGCAGTTATATTTAAAATTAATAGAGATGCATAGCATGTAGCCTGATGTGTGATTGTACTTATGCATCACTCGTTACACATGTAATATGTGTTATATCATTGT
The DNA here is from genome assembly GCF_002443255.2 of Varroa destructor. Taxonomy (NCBI): domain Eukaryota; kingdom Metazoa; phylum Arthropoda; class Arachnida; order Mesostigmata; family Varroidae; genus Varroa; species Varroa destructor. The sequence continues at coordinate 33,442,574 of NW_019211456.1, read as the reverse complement.
TTGAACGTTTAGTCGATAAATCATGATTTATAGGAAAAAAAAATAGGAAAAAAATAGGAACTGAAGGCCACTTTGTTAATATGTCCAATTACAGAACTTTGAACTTATTGAGTTTTTTGACAACAACAAGAGCCAATAAGGCCTTTTTTCTGTAGCGTGCAATTTGGTGGTCATAGCAAGGAATAAGCATTTAAAACGTGCAAAAGAAAAATCATCAGAGGTTAAAACTCGGGGCGCTACTGCTATGGCAAAATGTTATTCTGTATCGTGTATATACGGTAATACAGGAGTTAATGTACGAGTTTCGCGCGGCCGATCCGGGTATGGCGATCAAAACGACCTAAAGAAGGACTCGTTGCGTACAGAACTGCGTCATGCTTGTTTAGTAATGAAGAATGTTCCTATGCCCCACTAATTAATAAAATCCAGATGAAATCTCCTTCGTTTACCGGTTTCATCTTAACAGAATACGTTTCCTAGTAGTCAGTTCTAACGTATCAGTACTGCCATAATCGATGATAACTTTTCTTCAAATATATAGGTTAGAAGGTAACACTGCAGCATGAAAGCAATAAGAATTATCAAGTGTAATGTAGCAAGTGTAATGGTTCCAACGTACTTTTTAATTCCGTGTACGAGCAAAGTGTTTCACGAAATTGTGGGTGCATCTTTACGTAAAGTCACTATTCTTTTGCTTCCACTATAACTTCATGAACCATTATAGTCAAAGTATGCGATAAAAAAACCAATTCCCGTTGCTTAGAAGTTCACTAATACAATTAGGATGATCTATTTAATTACGTATTTCCTGGTTTACTCACTACAAGGATCTTTAAATAATACCTTATATTATTTGACGGCTAGATGTTTCGCAGATACTTACGATAGTAATATTGCGAAGCTCAGTGCATTTTCTCTCTATACCCAGAAACACAGGTCATACTATCGCCATATTTTCGCAGATGAAACAATGAACTGTCACTAAAGTAAAAACAGCATTTCGCTGGAGGTCTTTTTTACTATAAAGATCATATATGGACTTCCGGAAAGGTGTATTATTAGCCTATTGTACAAGATCAATAACTTATGTATGATTGGGTCGTTCTAGCACTTCAAGGGTCCTATAATGGAGATGACAAACCGAAGTGGCTGAGTGTTTAACACATCACGGAGCACTAAGGCATAACGTGAGTACTTGAATAGCGGGAATTGGTTGGAACATATATGGGACCGACATTGACCTAATGCTTTGTCTTTTTTCAGCAGCCAATAAACAGCTGCTCGCAGAAGCAGTACACTAAGTTATAAGGTCAACTCTAAAGAACTTTGCTGGATAAAATAACTGTGGCAATGACATAAGTCTGAGTAAGTAATGCTCCCTAGTTACTTGCTGCGTGTGGCGAGGGATGGATACGTGGCTTTTGAAGATTGATTCGAAAATAGGTTTTCCTTTCATCTAAACGGCTCTAAAATTTAAAGCAGCGGAAAAGAAAAATGGATAATTGCTCAACAAAGACCGAAAAAAAAACCATTTACCACATATTTAAGTCATTTACCAACAAATTTAAGACAGTCATACGACGCAATAGAGATTTAGATAGAATGTACAGTTTGTATTTGGGCCAGCGTGGTAACATTCACGGGAGGACACCCAAAATGTTATGCATCGAGCCTGAAGGCAATTGTTATTCGATAGGACCGTCTAAAGTGAATCAGATGGAATGAGTTTCTACTCAATCCAGACCATGGCTCATTTGGAGACACGTGTTAGCCTGAAGCTAGTATTTATTACCAAGCACCGCACGGCGACACGCGAACCGTGAATTCATACGCCACCGACTAACTGTCATGGTATATGTAACCTAGATTCTGTTTCAACTTGCCGACAGGTATCTGAAACAAGGATTGATGAGGGAGCGTGAAGGATTTAATAGCTGTATTTTATTACACATGCATATGAACCGGACAACTGCCAGGCCGATAGGCAGAAAATAAGTGATAAGTCCAGAATGCAAAAAACCTGAGTGTATCATAGGTAATTCATTATGCTGACGATAAATTTGGTTCGGTAGATCGATTCCATGAAACCATACTGTGTGACTATGTTGCATTCGACCAGCGGTTTCGGTATTGGCGACCACATGGTGTAATGATCGCTTAACTGTAATTTTTTATTTCGAAGATTTAAAGTAAAAATGACATGATAAAAAAAAAGAAGAGTGGGTTCTACAAGAAAATCAAGTGGTCAAAGAGGTTGGCAGCCTACTGAATGTCAGAACATTATCACTCTTTCACCGACTCTTACTGGTAAACTTTTGACTCTCGAGTACAAAAAATGAACGGAAAACATCTTCCTGAAAACAATAAAATTAGGGTTCATTATTGAACCGCTAAACCCAACAGTAGACACAGCGGAATATTCTAGGAATTCCTCTTCGTCAGACGTTCAACACAGAAGATCGTTCTCAGTATGAACTGTGAGTTTATGAAATTAATATTCAATAGAACCTTCGTGGAAGCGCTTTTCAAAAATATTTAGTAATAAAAATACAAATCTAGTGGTGTTTGTTGTTGTTGAAATGGCTAGCTATTGTAGGGTAAGAATATAGAAGGATCATTTACCTTCAATACCATTTTAAGCTAGTTAATTTCCTATTAAAATGTATCGCTGCATTGCACTTATTGGTTTTGTTTGAATGGTAACAACCCGAAAACAGTCAACTTTTTCACATACTTCTATTTAACCTGAAAAACAAGGAAGTCTGAAGAGTCTTTTACAGCACATCTTAAAAAAGTATCAGGAAGACAATGGTAATAAGAGTCACTATTCAAAATTCTCGAGAGCTATGAGTGGATACCACAGTCAAACCTTATTAATCTGAAGTCGCGTCAATTGCCACTCATGGTATCCGAATCATTAGATCTAATGATTATAGATACTGCGTTTCTAATATCGGCTTTCTATAGTCGTGCTCCAACATCAAATCGCTCAATGTATCCATTAGTTGATACTTCGTTGCACGTTGAAGATATCTGCAAAACGTTTGAACTACACAAAGCAAAATGATATTACATGAATTTTCATGGGGAGACGCAAGTTAGAAAAAAATGGATTGGATCATTTGTTCTTTAACTGACATCCATTGATTAATGATAATTCGGAACTCCTTAATAGAAACAATTGTCACATCCAGGTCTGCATTATACGGACTTCGATATTTAGTGGTTTAAGGAGCACGGACATACCATATACGAAATCGCAAGCGCATCCAAAATATTGTAAAGCTAAATTTTCTAGATATTATTTTAGGCGATGTAGTCGAATCAGCTCAGTCAATCAATCAGCCTCGCTAGCTCCAGTGTCTAAACGAAGTCAAAGCTTTCCCGGTGTGAACAAGCGCAAATATATGTATCTACTGTATTTCATTAGGTATTGAGTAAGCTGACTCGCTGGCTGGATGAAGATTCGTAAAATAACGTCTCATTTGTTGAGTCTGCTAGTAGAAGCAAAGTAGCCATGAACTCGGGAGAAGTTAAACCTCGTTAACGAAAGCCTAGTTTACCGCCACTATTCTCATTGATGAAAATGGCCGACCCGTTTCGAAGCTAGTCAATACTTCATTAGCAGTCGTTCACTAATACCTGTAATATCACAATGAAGGATCTACAGAGAACAAGCAGTGAAAAGGTTAACGACAATAAATCGCAAAAATCCTTATTGAAGCCTAATGATAGATAAGCATCTCGTTCTTCGCTATGACCATTGCATGGCTAACGTTTACTGAGGTATGCTAACATACTGAGGTGAATGTTGCATTTGCACTATGCTTTGCTAAAAATTCTATTAACACATATTATCAAACCAGTGGGCTTCGATAATTACTCGTTTCAGAAATTTTCTGCTTATTATCTTCGTTAAACTCATAGAAAATCTTCACACAGATCACGTTAAACATAAAAACCGATAACAACACAAGCGTCTCTAGGTTTTGATAGTTGATGATTGTAGAAAGGCGAAAAAGCTTGAAGAATTAGAGGTTTGTGATGACTCTACACATCGAAATGTCGTTTGGTGCAAACTTCGAGTGAATCAGTGCGAATAAATATAAAAATAGTGAGTGGACGCGTGTTTTAACTAAACGGCAAAATAACAAATACAATTGATGAGGCTTTTTTACAAGAATCCGGCTCTTGCTGTGTTTTTCAACTTCAATACTTATACCGGCCGATGCGATAAGCAGTAAATTAGAAGTTAAATTTCACAGAGCGAAGCTCAAACTAATCTTTTGATCGTTTTTTTCTGTCCTGTTATATGTCATCAATGTTGGAATTTACTCAATTAACATAACATTTAACATACAAAACAGGATTAACAGATATCCACAACATGTACGAACAAAGTACTACAGATAGCCACTTCCATGTACGTATATAGTTACCCAATATCAGGACTAGTTTTATTATGGGGGAACTCTGGAGGATTTTAATAATAGTGAATAGATAGGCATTCCATAGAGGTTAACTAGTTATTGGGTTCCCTCAACTAGGCAGTATCGAATATTAAGAAAACTAGTAAAGCAAATCAGTTTGCTTCTTTCTCCTACCATAGACGGTCGTGCTTGTAGCCTTTCGACCATTGAGGAAGAATGGGACAAGACGCTTGTGATATGAATGATATAAAAGCCGAAGGTCAGCGAGAGCAAAGTAGACTTCAAACCGTTTTGGAGAAACAACACCAGTAAACTTTTAATACCATGACGAATCGTAGACACATTGTTGCATGAACAGCTGTTATATAGGAATGCTTTCTACGTCATAACTTATCACTGTGGGTGCGCTGTTCGATTCAATAAAAAGTTCGCATTAGCTACCCGGGCAGTTTTCTGCTGTTAGAAGGTCAGAGAAAAACATATAGCGACCTACCCAAAAGCATGTTCAACGCTGACTCTAATAATTGCCTCCTATATTATCTACGTGCCGTCCATTTTACGCTGCTTCAGGAATCGTCTCGTTTAGTTTCTGCCTGCAACCACCGGAAGCGGGCCGCATCTGTTAGGCTACGCCATGTCCCTATCATCAGTGATGCATAAGTGAATAATTTGTTTATCTTTTTTAGCTTTCAGCTTCTGCCTAGGTTTGAACGTACCGATCAAACTGAAAACCTAACCAATCGGTATCATAACAACTCGCCATGCTGTAAATAGCAATTTCTGAACTCACTGAACCATTTACACGTCTGGGCCCTTTTATACAAGCGCGACTAGAATTTTTGTTTATTCAGTCTTGATTTATAAGTGAAATACCTATTACATCATTATACATTGGTTTAAAACATTATGTACGAGTCAGTGTTGAACTGTGAAAAGGCTACAGAGGTTCTCAAATGTACTACCTCTCTAGCGCCGATGAAAGATCTCTTTTCTTTTTTTGAAAGATGAAAGAGTTACTGACATATTTGGTGACAGTTTCGAGTTGCGCTTGGCGCGCCGTAATGACAGACGCCCCTTTAGATAGTTTGCTATAGGCCAAGTTGAGGATATTTTGAAAAATTAACATTGTTGATAATCACCAATTTTTTATACGAAATTATAGCGAACACATTGAAGATTTATTTCCTTAATATGTAAATAGTTAAATTCCAAACACTATTTAAAACGACTCACTAGTTGTTAATGTAATAAAGCAATAGGGGTAGAATTGTTTACAATGTAAAGCTAAATAACAAGACACGTATAATTATTGCCCATATAAATCTAACTTCGATATATATATATATATTTCCATAAGTCAACACAGCCATATAACAGAGATATTAAGTAGGCTTCATATCAGTGATCTGTTATATTAATAAGCGTTGCTTATTCGCATTTTAGAAATGCGTGAAAGAACTTTACACTTTCAAGGTTGGTCCACATTAAAAAAAAAAGATCTGAAATATCTAGGTAAGTGCCAACGACCAGAAAAGTAGTTGGAAGGGGAAACAACAAGTCCGAAATAAGCTAAAAATAAAATATTGCCCTGGCAGAATGAATTTCTGATAAAACATATCGTGGTCAAAAATTGCATGAAAATGACAAATTACACTGCGGAAAATACAATGTAGCTTTCCTACTTTCAGGCTAAACTCTACAATGCCTTTTGAATAAATCTTTCCACAATGATTTTTTGACGCAGTAGCTCAATTCTTACTGTTACCTGGCAGAATGCGTTTAAATAAAAACAAATGCAACAACAATGCATTACATGGACGATAGATTTCCTTTAAGCATGCTGCAACGAAAGTATTTTTTTTAATAGTAATTTTTTATTTTTTTTTAATTTAATAATAAAAGAAAACGGTCCCTAACTGTATTATAGGAATCATAACTTACAATCGATTAAGCTAAAATTATATTTAAGAGAATTTAAACAAAATCTTAACAGGGTCATCTAGCCACGCTACCTAGTCATAAGAACACAGCCAAGACTGCAGAGAAAAGCATGTCGACCCGGCCCTTGTGGTTGAGGAATCCCCTTCTACACGCGTCTTTGCATCAGCGGTTGAATCGCCTCGATATAGCACGTCAAAATAAAAATACATCCATTCTGTTAGGAAAAAGAAGCTTTTCGATACGCTTGTTTAACTCTAATGATAATTTGAGTTTGACATTAGAGATCTGTGTTCGTAGAATGCATTTCTAACCCTAGAGAATAAATTTAGCACGGCTCACACTACTGTTCTACATATACTCGGATAGCACTTTTCGGTGTAAAAGCCAGTCAGCGGCCGCCAATTTAGCTGTACGTATTCAACTTGACTGAAAAGCAAAGATTGACATTTGGACTGGGTTGAATTTTATTTTTTATTTTATTTAAAGAATTTTATCAGCAATTTAATCTTAAATCAGACAGCAGTTTTTTTTTTTTATAACCTCCTTGAAGTGACTGTAACCAAATTAATAGATATAAGGAAAATTGCAATCTAAAATTGCAAGGTTCTTCTAAAACATTAAAACTCCCACTTATTTGCTGTCTTTCGCAAGCAATACATCACGCATATAATAACCTAACTTAGGTAGAGATATTTCCACCGTTTTTAGCTATTAAATAATATTTCGTTTTTTCCTTAAATATCTACTATGTTCTTTTTCGCCGTAATATCAAAAAGCAGCATTACAGTACTGCATGGCTCTAAAGGTTCTAATTTTTTTTTTTGTTATTAATCATTTTAGATCCTTCCATGAAACCCACTTGCTGTACGGTTTTGGATGAGGTCGAAGGACCTAACGAAACAAAAAAGATTAAGTCACAACCTACAAATGATTCCAACAATGCATGCATAATTTCAACTACAACTACAAATATGGCTAAGTCTGTTGTAATGAATAAACCGATTCGGCGTGGAATGGTACAGTGTTTCGTCTGTGGCGATACCTTTACCAAGTCGTTCTTACTGCGAAAACATCGAGCAGAACAGTGTGGCATCCAATGTCTACATTGTAGCACCGTTGTTCTGGAGCCAAAAATGGAGCAGCACTTGTGGGTTTCCCATGGACTACCGGCTGGGCTTAAACGCACAGGGGATCCGTCAACAGGCCATGTCACAAAGGCGTTCATAATCCGCGATAAGACACCTAAACGACAGGAAATCAGGCTTCACAGGCTTTCAGGTGTAGTTACCGAAGGGTACACTTGTACAGGCCGTAGAATCTTTGAGGAATCGAACGTTAGTCATACTGCTAAAGACAACCACTTCCAACAAAAACCCATCAAAATACTAACTAGCGCAAGAGTTGAACCTTTGTGTGCTTCCGTTGAGAAAGCTACTGACTTTCAGACCGTTCTATCGCAGAGTTTTCCTTTTCAGGGCCAAGTCGACGTGAACGAAGTAGAAAAAGCAGCCAGTGATTCCGTAAGCATACACCTGTTCAGCGAATGCGAATCCAATACGACTCTTTTCCTCGAGCCGAATCGTGATGCACCTAAGTCCTTAGCAGCAGCAAAAATTACGTCGACTGGCGCTGCTGTTACTCTTCCGGGTAGGCACCCTTTAAAAAAACAACCACCGTGCGAACCTGAAGCTGAGGACGAACTTGGCTATGCGACGATGGTATCAGCAAGCGAACAGACATCTACCGTCGATCCTAGTAAACGAAAATTTATAACAGAAAGAAAGAAACGGATGGGCTGTGCACAACATCTTAAATCACGCGAAGAATCGCAATATCATTTGCTCACACATCCTGTCGAGACGACCTTTGGTGGTCAAGCACAACGCCGTCACGAGAAGTTACCAGTTAGGACAAATAGGATGAGAAGTAACAGCAACAACCGAAGCTTAGAAAAGCTAAGAAGATCAGTAACAGCTAGCAATATCGTTCACTCTATAGTAAATTGTGCCTGCGGAGCTCTATATAAGACCTCGCGAAACTTGGATAAACACATGGAACGATGTCCATGGGTGATAAAAGGTGATAAAAAGAGTATAGATAAAAGGACATTTACTTCGCTAACTGAGAATTGCACGAGCAGATCACTGACAACTTCAAGTGAAGCTGAAAAGCAGGCTAACATCTTCGTTATACGGACAGCTGGAACAAGTAGTGGCACTGAGCTCGATGTGGGGAATAGCGCTCGCAGTAGCGTAACTTTTTCAGAGGCCGTCGACCTTATGACACTATCTGGCAAAACGCTCAAATGCGAAACATGTAAGTTAGTCTTTAAGAAACCGGAAACTGCGGAACGTCATCGGGCGGTCGTTCATACACTTCGGCCGAAGATGTTCAGGCATAGTGCCGCGATGTTTGGCGGTGCTCAGAGACGCAACGTGATTTTAACTGGACTGCGAGGAGCGCCGCCGCCTAAACAGACGAAAAGTTTAGAGTGCCATTTTTGCCCAAAAACGTTTCGCACAAAACAAACTTTGCTGACCCATTGCGCCAAATATCATGTTCAAAGTGTACTTGGAGTTGTATAAGGTTCTACTCGTAGAGGTTGGATCCACGTTGATTCACTAGCAATCAGCTAGTTCAGTCGCTCAATGACTTTTCTAATCTGATATTCAACTATCTGTATACTACATGTTTATAGTAAATAGATGGCAAACCAGACAGTGGTCAAAATATGTCTATAAACTTTTCGTAAACGTAATATTCGAATATTAGTCTTCGAAGTAGTCGAAGAGTGGTCTGATATGAGTACTTCATCTAATATATTGTTCATACTGATTATACACGACTTCTCATGTGATACATCAGATAATTTACGTATCTCAATATCGCAAATAGATGGTTAAACGATTGTATATTAACAATGAGTACTTTATTTATAGACATTCTATGCGTAAGAATTTCATTGGTTGTGCAGTGGAGCCGAATTTGGGTAAAAATATATTTTTTTTACTCAGATTTAATTGCGCCTTACCTGTTCACTTGATTTAAAGTACGCCATAATGTGAAGAAAGGTTTCTTCACAAGCGGCGCCCCTTTACAGCGCTAGTAATTTTGTACTTCACGAAATTGAATAGTGTTAGCTATGTGATCATACACGATTATTAACTACAAAAACTAACGACAAAAGATACGGATCCGATCTCGCTTTTACTACCGACAGATATCGCTCGATATATCTACATGAAAAATGATTTTGGCTTTCACCTTGCCTGTGTCAGACTTTAAATACCAGCGTTGAATAAAAAGGAAAGAATCCCGCATAGTCAATGAAGCTCTTATTTTTTGTTCCTTTATTAAGCACACTTTGTTCGCAGGTGTAGAACTTCTCTTAGTTGGTGTCATTACTTGGCTTAATGACTTTTTCGGCGCTGAATCAAATAGTTTACAAAACAGGTCGACATTTACATTTATGTCTGGGTAAGCCTTTTCATCATTTAGCAGGGGACAGATCTCTGCTTTATCCTACTAAAGTCACTTTCAACCTACTTCGACATTTTCGATAAAGGTTTGATTTCAACTAGTAATAATTCTTAAATAAACTGCAATACACAGACTCCTTGTTTTCTCTCAAAAAATACTTTATGCTTTTTCACTCGTCCAAATTTCAAACACGCCATAATATAGTATGATTCCGTTAGTGGGAGGAACTTCTCCTGAAATAGTTGGGTATACAGTAACAGCTGATATGATTTTCGATTAGCCATAAATTATCTGTTCCGGTTACCAGAGGTAGTTCTCCTCTTCAACAGAAGGAACCTCCTGAATTTTAATTCCGTCGACGAGAACGGCCTTACGCTCCTCGGCACTAATGACCTCACCGATGATCCATGATTCTCGTCCTTCGAGCTGTTTAAGCTCGTCGATAAACTGTTTTGCCTTGTCTGGTTTCAGCATCATGAGCAGCCCGCCTGAAGTCTCCGCTGAGGTGCCTTGCAAAAGTGTCTGAAACTTCCCACTTTTTTCCACAATTGCAGTCGCATTGCGTATTACAGGAAGTGTATGGATGCGCAGCTCAAGACTTTTTTTCTGGACTCTAGCGAGATTATTTGCATGACCCTTAATGCCAAATCCGGTTACGTCCGTGCAACCGTGACACTCGTATTTTAACATTAAAGACGAGGCTGTCGAGATTATCATGAAAAGAAATTCACCAGGAACGAGAAACACGTCAGTCAATTTATCAGTGAAGTTATCCCAACCGACCAACATGCTCGAGTGAACACGGAGCTCTAGGGCAGACGCGAGGTGCTCGCACACCCATTCTGTGGTAGAAAAGAGAACCATTAAAAAAGCTGAAAAACCGGAAGAAGCCACTGGTAGCGAGCTTTTTGGAGCCAGATGGGTCCTGCCGGGCCTGTAAGCTACTCATCAATAAACGACTGGAACTACTTAATGTCTCTTCCGAAGACGATCTCTGAAAGAAACGGAGATGGCCCTGATTCCACGAGCGGTAAAAATAAATGGAATGGTGTATAGACCCACTTTTTTCCTTAATGCGCCTGCCACCAAAGTTGTTGAGGTTTTTATCACAAAAAGGCTTCAGCAGAAAATCGTGGTTAACCAAAGTTCGTAACACTCACGGTATGGCTACAGGTCGATGGCTATGCCAGCACTAGATTAGAAGATTCTACATAGATAGAAAGCTCTATAATCAACATTTTCCTGACACGATATGTTAAGAATCCACTCAATACGACGAACTGAATGATTATGGCGTGAAAAAAGATGTCTCCTGTTGCAGTTTGATAAGAACGTTACCGCGGAATTGTACGCAAGTCGGTTCTCAACGATGTGAGACCTCGCCTTTAACCGGTGGTAGAAATCGTAGCGCTGTATGCTGCCAAGATGAGCAGATACTGCTCTAGACAAAAACAGGAAAACATCGTTTACGACCTATCGTGAACAATCCAAAAGTATAGTTAAAGCATGTAGAGCTATTTTCATTGAAGCAGTCTTCGTGCTCGCAAAGGTACTGTCCCGCTAAGGTACTGTTTTCGGATCTTTTGCCGGGGGAGAGAGAGAGAGCTATACGATGCCTACAGGACGATATAGATCTATAACGACCACAGCCAAAACAACATAAAGAAAAATCACAACCACGAACGGTAGGAAAACCAAATACTGTATAAGGTCCTTTATCCCGGATCTGCAAGTCTGGTATGATAACAACAGCGACCTCATTACACAGGTGTCGAGTGGACACGCCTAGCACTAAGCCTGTAAGAATAGGGAAAACGTAGTGTACTATGGGCTCCATATAGAACAAGTAAAACGCACTACACAAAGAGCTAAGAAAAAAACACGGCCTAACCAGGTTCTATCGAATTACCGGTCTTATTGAGATGCGACATGCTGTCGAGTGCGCGGAAGTAAAGTTTTTTGACGCTTTCCACAGACATTCCGCCTAAAAGCTTCATTCCTTCCTCTCCACGATCCAACCATTGATGGGCGTTGACAGCCACTTGTGTTCCCAGAGGCTTCGTCAACACAAGAACATCACCAGCTTCGCCGTTATCAGGCCTAAAAGAACATTAGCAATGAACATTATTTGAGGAAACATACCACAATCATATCTAGTTCTTTGGTCAAGGCCTATTTACGGCGTTAGCTTATTATCTAGCGCGTTGTGGTTAACAATGCAAGAGGAATAGGATAGATAGTGATGGAGAACTTCTAGACATCGACGGAGGTGACACCATGCGGCGGCATGGGTCGACTTACATAACGATTTGCTCACGATGCACGCAGGCAGTGGCTACACCCCCAATAATCGGCCAAGGATTCAGAATGGTTTGGCCTCCACGGATACGTGTGCCAGCTTTTATAGCATGATCGTTCAGACCACGCATCAACTGCGGGACAACCTGTATCAAGACCATAATATGGAAAAAAGAAAAGGAAAAAAATCTCAAGAACATGAATCCTGTAACAGTTAAGATCCATTAAGTTGGCTTCCGTTTTGCTCGTGCTTACAAGATCTGGGGATACATTCAATTAATTTCTAGTAGATGCAGAAGTGTACGCAGATACCATGATTTATATGTAGTAGGTATCAACACAGGCACATAAATATACAGTAGTCGTACTATCCCCGTAATGTTGTGTAGTGGTAATTTGTTTGGTCTAGGTTCTAAGTGGGAGTGGATTAATTCATGCCTGAAGCAACACTATGGCAGTAGCACCGGCCATTTAATTATGTTTCTCTTCAACACTGTATACGTCTATGGAGTAAAATCTGTATGAATAAACCTTTTCACGTTCATCAGGTGTCATTTCGCGAGCTACGGCAAGAACCATAAGCATATTGTCACATTTAGTAATGCCCATGGCATAGAGATCCGACAGGACATTTGCGCAGGCTATTTGACCCTGCAAAACAGCCGATCAAATACACATTATTAGAGTGAACAAATTTTATACTGTTTACTACGCCTCCTCTAATACAGCACTGCTAACGTCTAATGGCTTTGAGATGTTTAGCTAGAAAAAGATGAATCTGATTTAATTCAGAATTACACTCCGAAAATAATAAATGCATATTCTACAGGTCTCCTACGATTTATAAATCAGCACATTACTAAAGGACGTATTTTTTGAAGTGCTATATTTTGTAATAACACGTTTTCATCACTGTACACTTACGTACATTTGCGTAAGGGTCTTCAACGGACGGATAAAAATAGTCGATTGTTTGTACGAGAGAAAATCCGGAGTCCTCCAACGGAATAACGCAACAATCCATACCTATGTCTGTAATGATCAGATTTTCTTAATATAAATAGCTCAACTGAGCTACGGACGTTTATATCTGTATTTTTTAGAGGAGGTTAAAAAATCAAATCCCGTTCACGACATCAAGCCTCATTTGCAGATATATTCCTTTTAAGGTAGCATGGAGCTTTAGCCAGCGCTTCCTAGCCCATTATTGCACACCCATCGCTTTGCGGCAAGTACTACTTTTAATATTATTCAAACTGACTAACCGAGGGGTAGCATACATAGTTAAATAATCGCAGTTTCATATTGAATATATCCCTATGGTTTACGCACTTTTCCGACAAAATCGTTGGTTTTAAAATAAAAAGGGACCAGCCGTCGCGTTAAAGTGTCTCTTCACATTTACCGTACAAATAATGCTTCTATCATTCTTCATGTTTTGTACGTAACATTTGTTACTGTTATGATTATTCGTCTACGACGTGTTCAGTCATTAGAACCGACTATAAGAACCTTAGTTCTTACCGACAGAATTCCCAGAATCGTTGTCTGAATGATCGATCGCAAGGGTTTGATTTCTTATCGATTTTAGAAGATCGTCCAGTTCCTTCTGGGGCACCTGCAGATAAAAATGCAAGAGAACGAATAAACCGTATGTTCTTACTTAGGTTAGATTATAATAATAATAATAGGAATAATGCCGAATATGCTTACGTGTTTAATAGGGTTTACATATGAAAATGGCCGTTCAGGCCCGTATGGCCGAATTAACACATACGTCTAGGCAATAAATGTAGTTCAGCTTGTTCTTTAACATTTCAAGTGATCAATATTGTCATCAACGCGTTCGTCGATGTAATTAAATTACGTATGTTGTAGGTGATCAGAAATCAAACAACTTAATTTTAGTTTAGGGTAAATAAAAACTTGTTGTCACGTGTACTTCATTTAAAACTAACCTTGCAGCCTCATCCTTTCATTGAAGCAAAACGCGTTAACCGAAAGTCGGCGCCAAGCCCTAGTGACGTTGGGTCAAAATCTTTGAGCACCCTGTCAGGTTGATCAGGCTGCTTTACGCGAAACTCCATAGTTCGAACTGTTATACTGTTGTTAAGATTTCAGTGGCCTTTAACTACCTGGTTGCTAAAAAATAAGAAAATCTACACAACAGGATTACAGTGGTTATTCATAACAAACATTTACCGACAAGCTATCATGGTTATTTAATTTTTTACTTTTACATTCTTACTAGAACCCGACTTTATTCGAAATGAATAACGACCGTCAACTGATGAGCGAAGCGCAAACGCGTTCAAAATGTACAAGATAGCGCGGCTCTTGTTGGCACATACAAATTTACTTAAAAAGTAGAGAGTCGCACCGATAAACTCCTTAACCAGCTCGGCCTATAAGAAGCCTTTGCAGTAATTTTACGACAAATACCTGACATCTCTACACGTCATCCGGCAGTTTAACACTTTTGTAATATTGCAGAGAGTAGCAGCTACTTATACACTTACCAGTTCAAACGGGGATGCCTGAAATCGACAGGCGGTTTACAGCTGATTATTGGGGCGCTTTTCTCACTTCCACGCATGAACGCATTATTCGTTCGCAGCGCGCGACTTGAGCAGCGATAAGCATGCTTGCATGCTAGTCTTGACAAGCTTTAAAATATACCTGATCTGAGCGAAAGATGACGGGTCATTTGTAAGTTTTTCTGACCTATGGATTTGTAATCGTTAGTATCGTATCTCAATTTTTGTATTGTCGTCATTAACAACTACTTACATAATTACTGTGATAAGAATCAGAACAGTGGCTTCAAAGACGAGCGCATCTAGTGACACAAATGAATTGTTGGCATCTACTCTATTAGTAACAATATTATTTTAAGCTTCTTTTTGCGACCGCTGAAGGAAGTGTGCAGCGCTTCACTGAGGTTTTTCAGCAACACGTACTGATAGAAGGCCATATCTTTACGCATAATAAAGTTTTTGGGTGAGGGTAAAAGTGAAACGTCTTTCTTGGCCAAACTTCGGGTTAGGGTGCCGCACGATTTCCGACTATCGAGTGTCTCTAAATAAGTCTTTAGCTGCACACGCCCGATTTAGGCAAATCGAAAAGCCTAATCCGTAAGGGTATCGCTCCAGTAGCGCCTCGTAATTTCGTTTTTTCGATTGTTTGTTTTGCGCTACTGAAATCCACATGCAGACGAGTATGTTTATATGTTTCCTATGACTTAACGATATATATTTACTAGCTGTAATAACATAACGAGTGCAAGATAGGAAAACCTATCCAAATTGGCATAGATCAGCCTTCTTTGTGCCATGGTCGAATGTAGCCAACGTACGGCTACGCGTTGTACAACTATGTACAAGTATGTTGGACGGTATTTTGGTAAAACAGGTTATCAACAAGCACTATATCACTGACCATATAAGTTAGCTCAGTCGAGCCGCGCGCACGTAACAGTGCAGTCGATCCGAAAATTGAAGTACGAAAATAAAACAAAATTGGTACATTAAAGTATCCGGCCCAAAATGGGGCCTAGTGATCTTTGCGACATCTCTTTAAACTTAGCGGCCGAAGAATTACATCCTTGTCGAAAGTGGTTTGAAAAAGCAGCAGCAGCAGCAGCTGCTGGTGCGCGTACACCACAGCTTACGGTTGGTAACCTTGCTGATCGCATAGCCCTCATTCGAATACTTAATGTACGACAAGAGCTACTTAGGTGGCTGTCATGGACTTGGACAACTGAACCGTTAAGCGTCATTCGCCAGCGCCATATATCCTTATTGACGCAAGTCAAGCAAATGGGTATCGTCCTTGGAGAAAAACCACCTTTAGGAGTTCCGGTTGTAGGAGAGAACGCACATCCATTAGAAGCGACGCAAGCGCTTCTGCAATGCAATTACGGTTTATGGCTTGACGAGCAATTAATAAAAGCTCTTGGAACGATTTCACAGAATACGAGGTATAAACAAATTTTTAGACTCTCGGAATCTCTCTATGAGGAACTACTGGGTGAACTTGAGCTTGAATGGGGCCGAAAAGACACTCATAAGATAGCTGATAATGAAAAAAGAAGGCTGCTTCAAATAACAAGGCCTTCAATTAGAATGTACCAGCTCTTGTGGACTGCTGCGTACGTGCTGTTTTACGGTTACACGTTTTACGATGATGTCGTCACAGCGATCGGATACTTACGAGATGGGGCTGTTCTTGTGGGAGTGCTAATCTACATGTGGGTTTTGTGGAGGGCAGTCGTCGTGTGCAATAACAACAGGCACCGATACAGCAACGAGACGTTGATGCGAAAATTAATGATCTTTTTGGTAACCCCTGCGATGCACCTTTTTGATTACCTGTCGATAGGGCTCATACAGTGGAAGCTATATAAGTCCCGAAGTCAGATCGCAATTACCCAAAGCGTTATGGCGACTCTGAGCGATAAACAAAGGACGCTAGACCTGCGGATGTATAGCCTAATCAACAACGAATATCTGCCCCGGTTATTTATGTACTTTCAAATTTTACTGCGCAGCAAAATTGTGGCGTTTAATCTGTTCGCTAAAACGCTCACTGATTCCAGTTATCATTTGTTATATTACATGATACACATCATGCTCAGCTCGACGCCGTATGCGGATAATTTCTGCTGCGTTCGTTATAGATTTATTAGTAACGGCGTCCGTCGGAAAGTTCTGTCGACAATTCAAGACGGATTTGGGCTAACGGCACTGCACATTGCATTGACGCTGTTCGCTCTGAAGATGCCATGGCAGCTTTCCCTAATTGCGTGGCTTGTCAGGACAATACTTTGCATTTATGGAGACGGCGAGTCAAAGTTTAAGAGTTGGATTACACTGCTTTCGACCAAACAAGGATGGGTATACTTTTTCGAGATGCTCCTTTTCCATGCAATTCACCCATTCACCCAAAATGCCTCCGAAAGCCAAATCCTCTTCTGTAATATTATTGAACTAGCAACTCTGACGGTATTCTATTGCTATGTCTGCCACGTTAGAAAAGAACAAGTGTTCTGGCTGTGGTTATATACTGCGGTAGTCGCCTTTGTTATCAGTAGCATGGTGCGCCAAACGATCAATTATCTGCAGGAAAAGGCTGAGATGCAAAAATGGTCGCTTGCCTCAAGTTAGATGATGGGAACTTGCTTCGCGAGAAAAGCTCGACCACTGATTACAATTACTGCCTGTTCCTCAATGTGAGTTGTATTTATTTAAATCGTATTTTAAATGCACTTCAGTTTTATTTTTTACGTACGAGGGCGTGAAAATTACCTAAAAACATCGTCGGTCTTTTAGTCTTCTTGTTCAATGCTTCCTGTTTGACGAGCCTGTTTTTGATTACGAAACACTGAGCTTGTCCTATATACAACAACGGGTTTTGTACATTTGATTTATGGGAGCAAAGGAAGGAGATGTTGTTTCCTGAAGTCTTATTTTGTAGGCCGTGTTATCTATGCCTCGCTGAATGGATTGTGCCCAATAGTCCGTAGAGAGAAGCTGAGGATATACGGGTTTGTATCTGTAGTATCACCGAATTGCATAAACTTGGATGCTTCTCGGGCCGCAAACAACTTGTTCCTGCCGCTAAATTAGGTAGCTGTTCTGCTGTGGACCAGCTCTTATGGATAAATTTCAAAACGACGCTATTTAAAAAAGTAGGATCTTCCACACCCGCATTTACGAGGTATTTATCTAAATTTGCTACCGCAGTCTGCTCAAGCCGAATAGGGAGAGAACATCGTAGGAACTCCTGCGTGGTCAATCATAAAATTAGTCATGCAATATAGATGCGAATTGAAGTCAAAAAATCCTTGACGCCATAAATCATCGGATCGTGGGCACACTTGAATCAATAGGCAAGTGTTGTTGTTTGTGACATTTTTCTTGGGTCTCCGTCCCAGATTTTATCGTAAGTTTAATAACGGCAAATCATCGTCAGCTAAACATGTTTACAACTTCTACAAATATATTAATTTATCCCTAAATTAAGTATAATTGGACTCGTGCCTCAATCCTGCATAATATTTAATTGTTGGATATTCTATTGGTCTTGAAACTGAATAACAAATTATTTTATTTAGCGGAAAGGAGTAAGTTGTGCTTATAGATCCTTAGAGCTGGCTATCGCTGTTAGTCGCTATTGATTGAAGATTGTTTCGCAAATTTCAATTAACACTGTTTATAAGGACTCGACGACGAGGAACTGTTTCCATAATTAGGCGAATTTTCATCTGTGATTTCGCAATTTTAGTGTGCTAAACTGACGGCTTTTTTAAAAAATACACCAAATTGTTGACCCTCGAATTCCGTTCCTCGTGTTAGTATACAAGTGTTAGAACCAACCGAATTCCTAAAACCGGCTTGTCACTTTTTTAACGTAAGAAAAAACATGGATACATAATTTCGTAGTAATTTCGTTTTTCGCCATTAAAAATGCGTCTTTTGACTTGTGTGGTAGTATTAATGTCGTTATAAGAATGAAACATTTTGAGTGCTCAATAAAATCTGGATATTTCTAGATCGTCCAACGTAAAGCCATATTATGTCTTACGATCACGGGATGACTGAGCTGGCTGTCTTGCAACTGTTTCATATAGTATTCCGCAAATATCTGAAATATTCTTGGAAGAAATTTGGATATTAATCTTTTGATATTACGAAGTGATATTCTGGACATGTTTTCTGTTTTATGTTGTGCGAATATTTACGTTTTGTGTCGAAGTCATCCGCGAAAAATGCACGCTTTATGAGGAAGTGGCAGTTTCCAGGAACAAAAACTAACTGATTTTAGTTATTGGCCAACGTGCAAAATCAGACCTATTCATAACTCGTCCATCATTTAGGAAATCGTGCCGGCAAAACCAACAGCGGCAAACTGAATTGGAGGGTGGGTTTCTAAAATCTATTCCCTAAATGGGTACCAAACGTAAAAGAACGAAGAAGAGTCGTCGTGACCCTTATTTTTTGGAGAAGAGCTCTTCTTTTATCGAGGACTCCATTCAACGTTGCTGTCCACTCTGGTTCGAAATTGCCCGGGGCCAAGAACCAGACTACAATCCGAGCGACCTTAACACCCAAGTCTGGCTCCTTAGTGTGCTCAACTTGAGACAAGCACTTATTAAATGGCAATCATGGAACTGTAACATTAAGTCAAAGGAAGAAATATTGAATCGGTATAAATCGTTTGTGGAGCAGGTGAAGGTCATGGCTTACCTGTTGGACACTCGGACACCACGAGCACCTCCGAGGGTTCGTCAAAAAACTAGCGCAGTGATAGCTATCCGAAATCTCCTACGATTCGATTGTACTCGATGGCTAGACGAGCAGTTAGTGAAAATGGTGGGCTTGAATAAGCAGTGGCAGGCGAATCTCTACGAGGAAGACGATGAACTCTTTATAATGCTGCAAGGCGAGCTCGAGATTGAGTGGGGTCCACAAAACACGAAGGCCGTTATTAATCACGAACGACAGCGTCAAAGTAAGATACTGAACTGTACAGATGGACGATTTTCCACCGCGGTAACGGCCCTCTCGTTGATAGTCTACACAGCTGATGTGGGTAGCGATGTGACAACTGGAATTGAGCGATACAAAGCAGGGGACGCCGTTGGAGCTGTCCTCACGTTGATTTGGGTCGTCTGGGTGACGATCGTTATCTTCTCAGAGAATCTACATAAGTGTGCAGAGGAACGCAGCCTTGGAGCTCTGTTGATCAGTCCGGTGCTGCCGATTCTTGATATCTGGCGCGAGCTCACGCTTAGGTGGCGGGTCTGGTGTAAAAAGGGCTCCATTAGCGAGCGTCGGCGAGCGATGGTGGAGCTTGGAAATGCAGAACGGCGAGCTTCTGCTATGTCATTAACGAAAGCGAAAAATGAGGCCTTGCCACAACTGCTTATGCAGATTCAACTGACGTTAGTCGATGCCAAATCTTGGGACGAGGGGATAAAATTACTGAATCAGTTTCATGTGCTCACTAGCATTGTTTCAGCCTGTTGGTCGCATTCGCATGCCTTCCGCGGTGGCTATTGCCCCACGGGCTATTCGGTTATAACAAAGTTGGTAGTTTTTTTCCATGATTGCCTTATACTGGCTGCACTAGTTATTTCGATGTCGCTATTTTTCTGGGTGGCACCATTATCACTAGCCATGTTTTTCTGGTTATGCAGATCTCTACTATTTATGAAGCTAGATCGACTTCTCACAGTTGAAGAGTTTTTTCGCGAAATTTCAACACCGACGGGATGCGTTGCACTTATCGAGCGCGTGTTGTATTATGGAACCCATCCATTTATAATTAAACACATGAAATTTGTGGGAGCCGTAACTTTTCTTGTGGAGTTGACTGTTTTGCTAGGAACGTATACATACGTATGCTCTCTTCGTACTGACTGCGTATTCGATGTGTTTCCCGTTTCGGCAGTCATCGTTTGCTTTTTTATTGGAATGTTGATACATCAATTTAGTTTACTGGGTCAAACAGGAATCTTCTTTACTAGTGTGTAATAAATCTCCAGCTGTACAACATCACAAGAGGACAAAAGCTGCTAGCGACTGGGGGCAGTTGTAAATACCCATCTTCGCCCGACGCACATTGCGAGCGTTTACCATATATATAAAAGGTTCTAGCTAGAAGGAGTGATACTGATTTTTGGTGCTATAAAAGTTTACTTCATTCTACACATTTTGAGGCTAGTTCCTAACAGGAGGATCAGTTTCATTAACCTTCTGCGATGCTTAAACCAACTTGTTGATTGCAAATGCAGCATACTTTCATAGTTCATGTTGTCGCGAGATGTACTTGTTCTGAAAAAATACGTTTAGCGTTTTTGAGCAGAAGGCGATTTTTAATGAGTGCAGTGGCAATTCGCTGAAGCAAAAACGAGAATAAAAGTAAAACTTAAGTTGAAAATCCGAATTTTTTTTTCTACTATGAAATATTGTTAAACATAAGATCTTAAAACAATATTGAATCGAGGTAATATTTCGCTAACACCCTAACCAATAGCTGCGTTTGTTTATATCACTCTACGTTGTAGACGGCACCTGGCATAGACAGGGTTCATTTCATGACGGGATGCAACCGTTTGTCTAACGTGATGCTGAACGGCGATCCAGACGCAAACCTCGAAACACAGGCAATACTAATAATAATTCTGTGAAACCGGATTTAAAATGGTTAACATCTGTTGGGTTAAGCATGTGTTTACTTGAGTATCTCCTGTTCTGGAAGAACTCTAAGAAATCTGTCGATAGCACCCGTATTCTATCGATCACCCGATCGACAAAGAGCAGAATTTACCAAAACTTTAGGCATAATTATTCATGGCCCTCCAATCAACTGACAACTCCCCTGGCAGAATCTGTTAAGCCTGTGGTAGTTGTCGGTAAGTTTGAATTTCCCACTAACATTCTTGAAAAACCTAAGCTGTTAACAACTCAGAGGGACACACATGAACAGCAAGTGGTACCTTATGTTTTTAATGTTTTCGTGACAAATGCAATTAGCGACGAGCGTTTCACAAGGAAATCGCCTCGTTGACTGAGGTGTGACTTTTCGTATTTTTCTTTCTATTAGCCAAGGAAAAAAATCCATTTCGATTTAAATCTTCAATGATGCTAATTTACTCTGGTAATGAAACGACACTAGGGTTTACATCGAGTGCTGGACTATTAAAATGGCGAGATGAATATCTCGTTGAGCCTAGGATCGGGAAGCTTTCGTGGTAGAGCTTAACGTTCTTAGTATATAGATACCTCTGGTGCTAAGCAGTATTGGCCATTTTAAAATAATTTATGAAAAAGTATATGGAAAATGCGACGTATTCAATTTCTCGCAGTTTATCGTTCGGGTTCACTCAAAATTGCATTATGACGGGACTCAAAAATTTAGCAGCCCTTAAAGGTGGTTCTAAGGATCGTATGATTCGTCGTGCGGGAGTTTCTCTCAAATCGCTTACTATCGCCACTAAGTCTGCGTTATACCTGGTCGTGTTATCTGGTCCTTATTATCACAACTTGATACGCTGACGCACAAACGCAACGGGCCGTTCGTATACGTCTTTTGCCTCTTTTTTTACGGTAAAGTACACTGTTCGGCGTCACTTGGACACGCGAGGGTAGATCATGTAGCAAACACAATCTCGTTTCAACATCGTATTACTGAATAATACTTCGTGTAAGCTGCAACCGAGCACGATCATCAGTTTGGCTCAATCTGCTTTTGGTTCCTCTCGATTCGAGTGTTCGTTGTAATTTGCACAGTAAACTGAATTTGTTGGCAAAGGATTGAACAACTTCGAGTGCCCCCAACGCAGCATTCGCATTTTGATTAGCATTCTGGCGCACGCGAATATTGAGGTACGTCGTTCGTGAGGTTCGTTTGGACCTTTTAGGTTGATCGCAATTTTTTCGCACTAAGTAGGATAATGTGTGTCCTAACGCAGCGAATCAGATGTCTATTGTTGAAAACTCAGCATTTGCTTAAAGCCTAAAACGTTCCGATAACCTAACCAAACTAGTTTCGTGGTTCCCATTTACATGCCCGCCGATGCATAGTCACCAAACGACCTAATGTTTGAAAATAACCACTGTTTTCCATTCCACTGTGGACCATTCCTGTTATGCACTAACCGGCGGACAGTGAGCAGCTTTCCTGGACGCGAAACATTATTGCATTGGGAAAATGGACCGATACTTGAAAATGAATCTAGTGGTACCAATACGATTTACTGCCATGTGGTCAATATCCAACAATGTTGTCAAAAACAGAAATAATCTGACGACGTAAGACAACGTAAAGTAAAAAAAGTAGAAGGAGAAACGCTGCTAAGGACGCTTTAAAAGATCTGAGTTGCACAGCTACCGCATTCGTCGCAGATGGATCATTCATAATATGAAAACAGATAATATCTTTATTAAAGCCACTATTATTTCTGACTCTCCATATGTAACTGCTTCTGTATTATAGTGAAAATGATAAGATACGTAATGTAGACGGTAGATGCAGTATGGGATAGCAATCAGGCTATCATTTGACATTCGCGTCCTTTTCCGTTTGGATACGTCTCCCTATTGCGAATCGATCAAACAGTGAAACAATAGTTCAACTGTTAAGGTGGAAAGAATTATTCCTGTATATTTTAATATCGAAGCTTATCTGTAGGCCATTTAACCAGAAGACGCCAGAGGTAGCTGTTGGCAAACGTCACTTACTTTCGCATACCGGTGCTCGTATGGTGAGTCTCAGATTGTTGTTTCTCTCTCAATACTAGACATAAGCATTTCACATTCAGTTATAATGTTTTGATGTACTTAATTTTTATTAAGTTGACTTTTCTCTGAAATATTCGAACGTTAAACGCCCCTCAATTGAAAAGATACTTTTACTTCACACGTGTTTGTTTCGTGTCTGTTTAGCGTTAATACCGGGATGGATGTGACCGACTAAAGCGATAAACGAAAACCCCAAGTAGCCGAAAAGCAACAACATCTAGAAAGAAAAGTATATGGGAGACGAAATAAACACGTTAGGCCAGGGCTTCTTTAAATCCTATATTTTCGCGTATAAATCAATTCCTGCCTGAATCAACGAGCTCTCCTAAAAATAGCGAATTAGCTCCTGTGCGGTTAGTCATTTCCATCAAGACACACTCGTACTTAAGACAAGAGTATAATTCTATTGCGGCTAGAGTAATCGAATATATATAACAATCGTCATAAATATTTTGGACAAGCAATCCCAAACGCGTAAAACCGTATTTCTCAGGCAGTTACAAAATTTTCGTGTATATCCTGATACACAGCGTTTTCGTTTTGTTATCAAACACAGGCCCACAGTAAATTTTCGCCATTACTCGAAATTTTTTAAACAAACAGTTAGAAATCAATGTCGATACGGTTTCAATGACGAGAGGCGCCCCGAATTGCAAATGTACCCACTAAATTAAAGGCAGCTAATCATTTTAAAGCGAAACCAGGATTATTAGCAACGCCCCATGGGTATATCTTCATACAAGAGGATTCGCAGTCTGTTACCAGGTTTCTTTGTCTCTGCAGGCGACGTTAATCACCGACAATGCATCGGCCTGATATACAATATAAGCCTCTATAGAGAAATGAACCATTCTTCCTGTAGATTATAAGGTGTTGTGGACTATTCACCACAAGAAGATAACATTTGTAAAATAGAATGAGCCATAATCGCTTACAGGATTCTCTCTCACGAATATACTCTTGCACTGTTGTTTGCTAATGACAGAGATTACCGTAGAAGCTAGATAAAAGTTTCTCATCCGGTTTTTGGATAGTTACGTGAGCTTGCTTTGATGGGCAGAGTTAAATTTGGCTGGCTCTAGCCGCAGTGACTGCAATACTAGTGCTCTAATATATGTTGTTTGTGAATGAATAAAACGCTAAAATTTCTCTCTTGGACTAACTGGAAAGTCCATATTTAGCCAGTAATATGAAATAGATATGAGAAGTGGCTATACGTTTGTTGAGGAAGAAAAGGCAGGAATTGAAAGAAGACTAGAACGTCCATTTAGACGCTAAGCTGTGAGGTAAACTGAATGTTACAAGATAAAGAGACCTAGACGGCAGTCTCCATGCTTGTCACGAGAAAATCTTAATGGCAAAACGCAGAAAACACTGAAAAGGTATCAGAGCCTTCCCTAATGAAGGAGCTCAAGTAGTGATCAAATAAATACCTAGGACTACAAGAAAAAGATGTCAATTTAATGGTTTCTTATACAGTTGGAAAACGCTGAGTGAAAACCCATGCTTCTGTAGCAAACACCTGAAAGTGAGGCCCGTCAATGAAAGCCCCAGTTAAACTCTTAAATCATTTAAATGTAATCAGTGCTTTCTGAACTATTTTTATACACCCAGTCAGTACGAAATGTAGAAAATAGATATGAAAAGAACGTTTCCTTTTCTGTTCGGTCTGCGGTGCCGGCTGAAAGTCCAAACATTATTTAGTAAACGTTACCTACGCCACTGTGAATAAATGCGACACATGAACTTTATTATCAGATAACACTCCTTATTTTCAGATTGAAATTATGGAGAAGCAATGGATATATCGTTCAGCTTTGGCCGTTCTATTGGCATTGACTGGCAATATTGTGCTTACGTGCGCAGAAGATGGGCCTCTGTGCCTCGCCTACGGTGATGGCAAAAGGTATGTGTTCAACTTATTAATGACATCATTTTTGAAATAAATGCTATAATACATTTACCGCGACATTACCCCATATAAATGCGGTTGTCACATATCCTTGAATTAGACAGGCTTTGTCAATCGACCTTGCAAACAGTGAAGACTTTCAGCGTTTAGGTAACCAATTGAGATATTTTGATTAATGATTAAGTGAATGCCCTTAATCACTGCTCCAGACTTTCGGTATACCCCATATAAACCAATATATAATCTTTTCGACTGTGATGGACTCAGTTCAATAGCGTTACTCAAAACCGGAATTTTTTAAAGTGGGTGGCCAATACCTAGATGATTAAACCAAACGAAATGAGCTGGTCTCATGCTGAGGGCATTATCCCTTGCATGCAAAATATTAAACAAGATAAAGAAATAGGAATTAAATAGTCAGAATCGTATCAAGGGATTGACTGATATTGCGAAACCGGCAATCGTTTCCGTATGATAACGGACGGCCAATTTGGCACCCGTTGGCACAACAAGTTTCGCGTATTTTCAATTCAGATGCACTTTTGTTTTAAAAATAACTCGCTTTAAAATCTAGCTAAGTTCCCCACTTAGACGTTTATATCTCACCAGACGAGAAGCAGTTTGTGAGCATATCAGCACGCTTTTCTCTGGGCGTCCATGCTATTGTGAGTTATGTCGTTGATTGAGTTTCGATCGACCTTCGAACAAACTGACCAGCGTCTGTTACTTATGGATACGCAGTTTCTGCAGCTCATCTGACGTGGACAATGGCAAGTCGCTTTCGAATCTACTCAACTCCGTTCTTCAATTGCCGGTTGACCGAAAAGGTCGAATGGAGTTGGCAATCAATGAGCCCTTCACGTTAGTATACATCCCTTTCACTTTGTCAGTATGTATACATCGTTTTGCGTGTAAGTAGGAAGATTGTTCTTTATAGTAAGCAGGGTTACAGAACAATTTCAATTTTGTTACTCCCCAAGGGGACTGTTGCCTAGATATGGCGATTTATAAGAACATGTTGTACCTCACTGATAATGCGCAAAATGATAATTTCTTGTATCCTATTTTTATCCCTGGCACACTCATACCACATGGTATATCTTGAATTAAATTGATTTTAGTCCATTGGAGTGACTATGAGGGATATGAGGCACATATAAGCGATCTATTGCATGAATTATTTCGCGTGCTTCTCGTCAAAATCACTCCTTTACAGAGACCCGATACCCGAAGCGATAGGGCCTTTGAAAGCAAACCAAAAACTGGACGAAAACAGCCAAGTGGTAATGAGTTTCCTAAACGGACCGGAATCCCTCGCTGTTCAAGCAGATTTTCTCTACGCAGCCACAGCTGATGGAGTGTATCAGGTAGTTTTTTTTATTTTCGATTTATGATTACGCCTATCAAATGTTCCTAAAATTCTCATCGACTAAAGATATAAGTTTAGTACAATCGTACATAAGGCAAGGCAACTCGTAAAATGCCTCCTTGAACAGCTATACATAGTGCTTTTGTAGAAGGCGCCATGTTTGCCGTTCCGTCACGAACAGTAGAAGACACACTACTGTGCCTACTTAGCGAGACGGCCTGAGATCCTTTCTCTGAAACGGACTTAAACAATACTCTACACTGCAGCAGACGCAGCGGCACCCTCACGATTAGGGAAGCTTTCAGTGGCATTTAATTTAGCCCAAATAAGCCCAAAAAGATGTATCTGCTGCAGCTTGCACGCTTTTTTCTCAAGGAGAATGCAAGCTGCTTCGGTGAAACGAAAGAGCAACCCTAGTTCATTCCATAATAACAAAGAAATATTTTTTAAATCTATTCAAGTACCTGTACTCTGAACAATCTGAGCAAGATGAAATTCACGCAGCCAAAATGATATTGGATTTGAAAATTACCTTCAAATTTTTACAAATAGATCGAACATGGAAAGCTATTGGAATACATCTTCCATCTGCGATAGTATACCAAATTATATTGACCAAATATATTGACACTAGCTAAGTTATCCTGGACTCCAAGGTGCTCTATTTTTGTTGCAGCATTTAATTCGGAAACTTACGCACTTCGGTACAATTCTATGCGGTGTTGAATATGGAATACTTTTAGTAACCTGTCTTTTTCAGTGAGCTACTTTAGGGTAGGTACCAGACCACGATACTTCAAAAACGGTCGGTACTACAGCACCTAGAGGAAGTCTAAAATTTTCAGGCGCCGCTTGGTGTTGAGGTAAATGTCAAAAAATGTGAGCTCTCTGTAATAGGAGTTAACTTTAAAGAAAAAAATTGTTCGTTAAAGTAGAGCAATATGGTATGTACAGCTCGAGCCCCAAGATGCGCACCTTGTGCCCTTTTTCTTTTTCGTAGCAGCCTTTCTGCGGTTGGATTCGCCTATGCCCTATTATGCTCTGACTGGCCTAGATGTCCAAATCTTCTGAATAATTTTGATTAGTACCTACAAGGTTGTTTGAGGGACAAATATTAAACTCCCAGTTCGCATGAAACTAAAAACTGCTCGTAATCACTGTTAGTGATTTTGGTGCTGGACGTCCAACTTTGCAGAAACCTTGCAAAGCTTAAGGAACTCTTAGAGTTTATTTCCACAAATATTCCTAGAAGCTATTTAGAACAATATAGAATTTATAAGTTAGCAAAGTTCAAAAACAGTAAACTTTGTCTCGAACATGAACATTCTGGAAAGCACAGTTGTCAAAAAGTCTCAAGAGGTACTACAACCAAAGCTTTCGAGCAAAAAAAAAGCAGGACTTAGCGCTACCTTCTAATCTTCACATAGACAGTAACTCTTATTCCATTTTCATCAAGATAAACTTGATAAAAGCACCAGTCTTTTAATCTACCTGAAAGGAATAACAATAATGGTAATGAGGGTACTGCGAAAAGTCATGACAGAGTGACCAATTATCTTAATCATTAATATTTATCGACATAATAGCACATGCTAGGCATTTATAAGGTCATTGAAAATGTTTGAAATTTTTCGCCGAACACGATATAACATTTATCTATTTGTACCATTACTGTCGAGGTGATCCTAGATTAATATGAAGACCCAGGAACAAAAGAAGCTGTACGACGCAAGGGCGGGCTGTAACTCTTCTTACACTACATCTTGCAGTCGACCTTTAGGCATTCGCGTCAAAGATTTAACGATACTCTGCGCAGATCCTTTAAAAGGACTGTTACAAATTGACATCGATTCAGGTCATTAAAATAATTTTCTTACAAAAGGCTACAATTTAAAAATTATTGATATAACGCCCGTTTTTTTTTATCGATAGTTATTATTCCAACCATATAAATATGTCGAACTAGAAAAAAGGAAATCGTTCATAAGACTATATTTATGCGGAATACGTCGTAAATTTAAAGAAAAAATCCAAGTGCTACTTTGATATAAAATTGGAAGACTAACATAAAAAATCATTCTATGCTTAAGAACGTATGTTTTTTTTTATTTTTTTTTTTATCAATGGTTGCACATTTAAAAAACCTATAGGAAATGTAAAAGTTCTTATTCCGGCGCTTGCTGAGGTCGAAGGCAAAAAGATGCTCATGGCCGATGATTTGGACGTTGACTGGGAGCGGGGACTCATCTACTTGAGCGATGTAAGCACAAAATATGGGTTTCATCGATGGGCATGGTCTATTGTAGACAACGATGCTTCTGGAAGGTAAGTTTTAAGTCGATTTTTGTTGGTTGCCACCTATTTCCCTAACAACTGTTGCTTGACCGATTTTATTTTATCTGTCATCTGATTCCCTCTTATCAAAGAAGCAGGTTACCTTATAAATTACTAATGCACAACTAATTGAAGTATAATATATAATACCAGATGTATAAATGCTGGGATTTTAATGTGACATTAGTAAACAATTTTTCTTTAGTTCTCTTTATCAAACGCTTCTGACTTACGATGTCTTATATTCCTTTACAGGGTGATCCAGTATAACCTAGCGACCGGCGAGGCTTCAGTTTTTGCGAAAGATATTCGTTTCCCTAACGGGATCCAAATTACTCACGATGGAAAATCTTTGCTCGTATCTGAATTTACCGCTAGGCGAATCCTACAGTATCCTCTTGGTCAACCACTTCCAGGTGTGCATTTGCTTGAAAAGCAATTTTTGAGTATTTACGAGATTTATTTAATAGACTGGGAATATGTGCGATTACATTCTAAGTTCAGATTCTAAACCATTTACTAAACTTTTCGGAATACTTTTTCCTTAATTCGCAGATACGTTTTTAATAGTAAAAAAGTAACAACTGTTTTGTTGCAAGTAATATCGGTAGATGTTGGTTTATCAAAGTGTCCCTTTAACACGCTACTTACAAAAAAAATTCAATGGAATTAAATTTTGAGCTGAAGACTAAAAGTGCCGATAATGCAAGGTCTCAAAAGGACCAACAAATACAAAACGTGCAAAAAGGCCTAAAGTTGGAGCTTAGCCGGACGAACCAATTGGCAATTGATATTTTTCTTCCCAAAGCTGCCATCAATTTTTGTATAAAAAATCCAGATGTTTCGAAAATAATTTATTGAGCTATTTTAGTGAATTCTCGAATCTATATTTTTTTAAGATCTTTATTTGCCTCATAAAAAAATTCTGCAGATTTTCAAGAGCCTCATGAAAATCAACAATATGGGAAAGTGTTGACTTTTGACAAAAAAGAAGTTTCCTTTCTCGTTGACGCTTTGTCCAGCACAAAGATATCGGATAACTGCTGATCTTTATTTAAATGTCACTGTTTTCGTTTTCTTTTAAAAGGAATTGGTTTTCATTTGGTACCGAAAATAGCATATGAACGCATGCCCGCTACGACAACACCCGCCAAAATCTGTCCGAATTTAAATGCCTCACCCTGTATACGCGCATATATGTATAAAAATATTAATAAAGTGCTTTTACTGACAGCATTGAATCGTATTCTGTCTGAATCCTTCAGTAAAAGGGACTCCGTTCACCAAACATCCTCTGCCAGGCTCTCCTGACAACATCCGACCCTCGCTTTCTGGTGGTTACTGGGTGGCTCTTCCTCTAGGGCGAATCAACGGAAGCCGAACGTTTGTCGATGAACTACAGGTACGTTCTACTACAATACACATGTATAACTTTTACATTTATAGTAACAAATGGAGTACAAGGCGCATGCTAGATTATAGATATATAGCACCATGTAACTCACCACTACCATATTACTTAACATATTTCGTAATAATTCTAAGAACTTATGCTAAGAAACGTATGCAAAACAAAAGATGAAAAAGGCTTTCAATAATGTCACGAACATGGACGGCACCTACGTACTTCATATTATGAAACGATTATGCGAATTTTAGGCTCGACCGACTGTGGCGAAAAGATTGGGTGATTGGATATTATCCATTGGAGAAGCGGCTCAGCTAATTGGACAACTTGGAGAAAGCAAAGACCTGTCTGATATTGGCGTTCAGGTAACTCAAAGAATGATGCAACAGCAAAGTCACCAAAGTCGATCCTATTTAAGTGCACATAACGCAGAATTTAGAGTTCATTAAAAATTGTGGTAATTTCTGCAAATTGAGAAGTATACTCAGAGTTCCTTCTAATAGCTGCGTCACGATAACTTTCGGAGATAAAATCAAACCTACTCGCAAGATGTACAACAGGGTCTGACTTTCTTACTAATTTCATTACAGTTGCAATCTGGGGCCATTCTTCAAAACACATACCCGCGCGTAAGCACTATAGTCGAACTTGATGCTGAGGGCAATGTCTTGCAAGCACTGCAGACCTACGAGCATAGGCTTATCACACAAGCAACGGAGCTGGATGACGGGCTCTATCTTGGAAGCCTCCTGAACAAGTACATCGTGTTTGTACCGCGTTCAAGCTATGGCCGTTCATAAGCAGTCAGATTCTGCTTCATACATATATTTCATACATGTATGAAAACACAGAAATATGAATACGTTTTTGAAAGTCATTGGAATAGTAGCCATATGTCTTCGTCTAGAGATACACGCATGGTCACTATTCAGTTTTTATACACAAACATAATAAATAATAAATGACGATTCAGTATGCAACGATAAAATTAAACTGAAACACGTTTTAATATATAGAAGTTTTTTATTTTATTAAAGGAAAAACTCAATTCACAGTAAATATACGAAAAATGTTTATTTTAGCGACCATGCTAAGAAAAGGGAGTGATGTGCGACGATGAACACGTTGAAGTACAGAGACACCTTGAATATATACATACGTTTGCCGAGATGACTTAGTAGCAACGCTATGGACAGAAAGTACAAAGTCTTTTATTTCTGGGAATCATGCAAATTGATGCGAACTTGTTTCGTACTTGCAGATTTGTCAACAGAGCTTTCTTTACTTATAATAATTAATTCATTAATAGTGAAAATTGAAAACCTTCTTTTTTGAGAAGGAATCCAGGTAAATTTATTCGGTGTACCCGTGCTGGTGCTAACAATTAGAAATTCCTATCTACTCATACGAACAAATCCTTCATTCGTCTATAACAGAGGACACTTCCAATTTGAATTTTTCCTATTGTGATATCATTTGGAGCCGTTAACGTCGACATCTCATTCATGCTAAAATTAATGAAACTAAATTTAAATAAAGGAGCCTTAACGCTAGATAAGTCAAAAACAGTAAAAAGTGATGAATAACAAACACTATAAGTAAGAAGATTTTCTCTGTGCGATAACTCTTGTTTCCATGTGGAAAAAAGAATTTTTTCCTTTTATAATGGTCAAGAATTTTGAAAGTGCGATTTTGCCAATACACCGAAAGACACTATTTTACTAACTAGCCGGATTATCCAATTGCCATTAAATGGTGTCTTTCACTTCAGTCCGTGGAGGAGAGGTAAAGTAATCAAAACATATGTATATCTAATAACTAAGAGAATAAAATAAATAAGGGTTTAAGTAATGATTGATTTATTTTGATGGCATATGGTAGTCGTTTTTATTATACTATAGATTAGGAATTCACAAACGCGAACTGTTTGACGTATTAAATAAACATACGAACAACAACTAAGCAAATATTGTATGAGCCTAGAGCTAGATACAAGTACCCAGAAGGCACCAGTTAGATCCTTTAGAGAAAAAATACATCAATGATGCCATGTTTTGAAGTCCTGCGCTAACGTTATTAATGTTTTTATAACGCATGCAAAATTCTATATTTTGACTGGTTCAAAACGCAATCGAATTACAGAACTATCGCAGATAAAAAAAATTCACAAGACAATTTTCATTCGATTTTGATGCGTTATTTAATAAGAAGTAACGCTTCCATCAACTTACAAATATTGGTGAAGATAGTATGATAATAATAATAATATATCATTACCGCGCTATAGTTCTTTTAGTTCACCGTATCACTGATGATCATACGTTCGAAATTTTGATAGATTTCAAATGAAGGTTTAAAAAAGGTCTTTTCGGTACCGGAGATAGTAAGATGAACGTACTTTTGGCTCAGACAGCTGAGGTATAAGATGGGCTCCTCGTTTAGTGTATCCTTCATTGAAGACATAGTATT
This sequence comes from Varroa destructor, assembly GCF_002443255.2. NCBI lineage: Eukaryota > Metazoa > Arthropoda > Arachnida > Mesostigmata > Varroidae > Varroa > Varroa destructor. Next base: position 33,409,627 of record NW_019211456.1, on the reverse strand, counting down.
TTCGCCACGCTCTAGCTGCGGTAGTAACAAGGCAACGGAATGCAAACAAGTCACAATTGTAAACTTACTTTAATTTGATTGTTGCTTTTCTGACCAGTTTTTTCTGATCTAATTGTATGTCCGATTCATCAGAGTCGTTATTTGTAATACCACATTTCATTATTTTCATGTGGGGTGTTATTAATTATCAACTTTCCCTTTGAGCTTCACAAATCTCCCATCAACTAAAAGGCCATCCATTGAATTATAATACGGCTGAACAAATAATGTTGGATTGCTCCTTGCAGCTTTTTTTTTGTTGCACTACTTAGAAAATTTCTAGGTAAAGTAAGTACCCAATCTCTCGATACACATAGAAGAGTAGCGATAGATCAGAAAACAACAGGCAGTCCAAGCGGTTAGAAAATACAAAAAGCCAGACTGCTTTTCCTGTGAAGTCGGCTATTACTTGGTACAACGATCAACCGAAACTAAACACGAATGTAGAAAAAGCAACTCACTTAAACAGCGTCGTACGCGTAAGCAATGTCACGACGTCTACCAACAAGCGAATTTAACATTTACTTAATAACAAGGAAGCTACAAGGAAAACAGATTGAACATTGCTGCATTGGAGTTGAATTGATTGCCAAAGACCTTAAAGGAATAGTCTACTGATAAGTGTAGGTTCACATTGGTAAGGGAAATTTTAGCGTTATAGCACAACGATTTTCAAGTGAGGCACATTCGGCTAAACTTAGCTAAGGGCAATTTCTTACACCTTGCTAGTTATTTATTCTACAAAATCTTTTCTAGAAACTGCTGATCGGTACAACTGTGCTCTATCTAAACCGGTTATATTTGATAGATTACCCTTGCTGTCTTCTTATGGGTCCTGTTAGTATACATGTTTGTGCGTCTGCACAATTGCGATTGATATTCATATATTATGCAGTGATGTGATACGGCTTTATTGTGCGTGACGTTTCCGTGCACCGAAACTCCATCGTAATGGCTCCTGGAATGGAAGCTTTGCTTAACACTGACAAGCCCGTCACTTTCGACTTGTGCACGTTGCCGTGTGGACGATTTCACAAAAAGAACGTGCGTTCAGCTAATCTTATTCGGTTGTCCCGGCCGATCTCTGCATGCATACGGCTTTTCCGCGGGCCGGTGGTCCAGCGGTGACCAGTTGTCCTCCAACAGCTCCCTGCAGGCAACTACATGCCTTTACGCAAACAGTGTGTTAACAAACCCCAAAATGGGCGAACCTTTCGTGGATAATGCAGTAAGGAAGCAGCGTTACAGCTTATTATTAAAAGAGCTACCTGGATCGTACACATAATTGTAGTTCAATAAAAATATAAAACACTCTCATACACATCACAGATAACAAAAAAATCGTATTGGGTTAACGTGGGACCTTCACCCTCAAAATCCTTTCCTATTGTATTAATTGGCTTGTTTAGCAGCTGCATTGCACGTTCCCTTATTATAGAGAATCGACTGCTTTTTTACCCTAAAATTTATTTTTTATTATGCATATTTCCCAGCCGACTGCTCAAATGATTAAAAACAGACTCAGAACATTATGGTCCAAAATAGTGTCTTCAGTATCGAAATATCCTTGGAAGATAGTACGTAGCACAAGTAGGAAAAATATTTGAAGTGCCATATTTCGTATAAAATGGAATATATAAGTTCCGTTCTTAACGAAGTGTACTCTCAAGATTGTGGCAGAATGGTAGATAGTCTGTTTAATCGTCCGCGATTGAACGCCATTGCATTCAAGTCTTGTCGTCAATTGTTATCGTCAATTTCCGGGTGCCTATCGACCCCCGCAAGCACCTTGTATTGATCACTGATGCGGCATCAGCAATAGGATAGCCATGGATGGCTCAAGGTTTTTCTGATTCTTACAAATGTCTTTATAAAATATGACTCAGCTGGTGATTACATACAACGTTTGGGCCAAATATGTTGTACAACTTCTTTTGTAAACGTTAATTATACGAGTCCAACCACTGTTTGAATTCTCAGTTAGAAAAAGCATTTTAAAATATATAAGCAAACTTAAAATAATAAATTTGATCACTTATAACTAATCACTTTGGCATAATTATTCCGCTGTACTATGTTCTTAGACGCAAGCTTAAATTAAGTAATTGGGAAAATATATGTTTTACAGTGTAATTTCCTATAAAATCTGTTTCCTTTTGCGACGGAATTCGGTAAAGGTTTTGATTTAGTCTGAGTACGCTACGATAGATTTGGTAAACAAGAATGCGAGTCTTGAAGAAAGTAGATCTTATCAAATGTTTTTATTCAATGGATCTTGAATAAATTACAATCATATAGGCATATACTGTAAGCATATTGGCTTTATGTTCATAGAATATTTTTCTAATTTCTAATAGTGCGGCAAATGAATTCAGAAGCCTTTTTGCGCAAGAAAAACAAGAGGCCCCGGCGAGATTCGAACTCACGATCTCCTGTTTACTAGACAGGCGCTTTAACCAACTAAGCCACGGCGCCGCACGGTAAAGCGACCATTATTGTTTTATATGCACCGTGGGCCATAATATTGTGATCAACAGTTACTGAGAGCAATAATATTGTGTTCATCTCAAAGCTTTCAGCTTTCCACTACCGCGCGAGTGATATATATGAATACCCTTTATGACAATCCCTTGTTTAAAAACAATTTATTAGCTAGCTTCATCGTGACTATCCGTGCCTTTACCGCAACAACTTTTCACTCGTCAACCAGTAAAGCTTCTAGCTACGACAATGTTTAGAATGGCTTGGACTAGTAATTACGTTATCTGAAATCTTTCTTTATCACTCTGGGCCAATAACGTCTTAAAAATATTTTCTAAAGGGTTTGGGGCGCAAAGCTAAAAGCTTTACGATATGAAATAGGGTAGAGTAGATATGGATTGTAGGTTTTTAGCGTTTGGTCCTTATTGTTGGATGGCTATGAGCTATACTGAATAATGTCTAGATTATTTCGACTGTATAAAAGGATGACACCGTTCTTCACGAACCATTTTCCTACAAAAAACAACCACATAGATTCATGAATCCATAAAAGTAAAACCACTGCAAATAGTATGAGATGCGTGACATACCCTACGGTGTTCGTACAACAAAACTACAAGCAGTCAAAAAGGAAGGAAAACAAAAGCAATTAAATAAATAAATATTTCGTATAAACACTTTATTCAAATGAAACATTGTCATCGTGGACTCGAAAAAGTCTATATATAATTCCTGTAAATGCACTTAGAGTAACTCAATAAATAAATGTGTAACCACCCAGTTGTATCCATTGTTGTTAATAAAAAGCGTTACCTATTACGCCGACATGTTCAATTTTATTGTCTCGATCCAACAGACAATCCAGGCAAACGATAACAATGTCTATTTTTATACAGTAGATGCAGCTTCAGTAACCACTTGTAAAGCTTTAATATTAACTCTGAACCATGTTTATATGAGATACCAAGGTTGCTTGAAAATCAAGCATTTCACTAATGCACTTATGTTTTAGAACATCTTCCATACTGTATCGATTCACGCCTCCAACTATGGGCTGTTTAATATCCTGTAATGTTGTCACTAACGACTCACTCCTTGTAGAGGCTACCCGGAATAAGTTGGCATTCCACAGGCATGTGCCCACGTCAGTTCGGCCAAACAGCTTCGAACTACTCTTCAAATCGTCGTTAATTCCGAAACATAAGGTCACATAGCCCGAGTCAGAGCTTTTCAAACCTTCGCGGCTCTTGACAGCAACCGTGAACATGACTACACTGTCTGGAATTTGTAATTCTTCAGCTTGACCTTGACATCCGTACAAAACGCAGTCCCGACCCAGGACGAGCTTCGCTACCTTGCTAAAATCACAAAACTCTAGAATATATCGGCCTGCCGATTGTGGGCCAGTGGCAGGGAGACTAGAATGAATCCTCACCGAAGACCCGGCATCAAGGCCAAGCTGCTTCTTAAATAAGAGATCACTACATAAATGGTCAAGGTACTCTGCCAGAGTGCCTATGTGATAAAATATAGATTGTGGTAAAACAATAATTGATAACTCGAATTTCTGCAGCATCTGCTGGAGCTGTTTAGTCGCTTTGGGTGCTTTCTTTCCGAGGCAAGTAAGAAAATCTCTGTAAGCACAGATCTCTTCGTTGAGTGGTAGATGTTGCTGATAATAGGAGATCAGTGCTTTGACGACATCGGCACCGAAGGCGAATGCGCTGTCCGTGTAGGCGAAACTCTCCGCTAAAACAGCTTGTTGACGATTCATCTCATCCATCGAAGGTTTCTGAAGTACTCGAAGACAGGGCGTGTTGATGCAGATAGGGTAGACTAACTCTGGAAGAACGTATACTCCATGTCCTCTAGCAACCTCAAGTGGTGAGGGATGTGCCAATGCCGTAAATCCACTCGCATTAACCTTAAAGTTTCCATCTAGAAATAGTTCCGTACACACATTCACTAGGTTAAATATTATCATTATTTTACTTAATAATAATATTAATACATGTTTAGTTCAGACACACTGCATGGTTGAATTCTTAAATAAACCACTTATGATGTGTTATCGATTAGAGCTGACGCACCGATTGCATATATTTCAATGTCGTCGGAGGCTGTGAGAAACACGCCTGAAGTCATTTTACGGCAAAATGGAAGGTACATTGCCAGCTTTAGGTCCAGCATTGTTCCCACAGAGCAATTAAACGAGGATAAATCACCTTTCGGATTACTGGCATTCGAATTGCCAGTTTCTTTAAAATGCTGAAACAGTAACACAGAAAATATTATTAAATCACAGATAAAAACATTATAAACTATACAGGTTCTGCTATCACTAAAAATCATTTTACCGCACCGTTTAGTGAAATTCATTATTTTCTTATGAAATTATTGCTCGGTAGAGTCTGGTTTCGATTTATTTCTCCCAATAGGTAGGGAAATAACATTTAGGAATAACAACAATAGAACTCTAACTTTCAAACAACGGCATAGTGCCATCTTATATTTCTTTACTATGACTCTGTACCACTTGTATACATACAAATTTTGCAAAAGGTATAACAACGCGTTAAAAGAAATACGTCGATACTTTCTGATTACATCCAGCTAAGTACCAACCTTTTTTTCTAAAGGTAAAGGTAATCTAGCGAACAATTTGCCCAATGCTGAATGTTGAGGAAGTCGTCGACTTTGTCCACCGGTATGAATAAGCAGTACCTTCCGACTCATTAAATTTTCCTGGCCCCAAATAGAGCTGAGTTCATTTAAAACGTGCATAGTTGCACCGCCAGATCCTGTTTTAGACAGTTAAACGAAGCTATAACGTGTTTCCAATTACATGCTACTGGGACTTTCCTGGCGGTTTCAGATATACTTCATAGGTTGCTTGTTATGTATTTCACAGACTTATTTAATGTACTTGATGAATGATTTAATCTGTTTTATTCATTTGATATTAATTAGATTGTTTTAGATATGCCCACACATCATTCCTAGCTAAGAAAAACTAAACAGCCCATAGCGGTGTTAAGAATATGGACAAGTAGGCACTCTAAAAGTACCGTAAATATTTACCCATTTTATATTGTGGTACGTCCTCAATTGCCAAATAGTCGACCAAGGGTATAGTTGCGCTCTGCTTAAAACGGGCAATGTGCTCATGAAAAGCCTCACGCTGGGCTTTATCACAAACGGAGAACACTACCGCATCCCAGAATGACGCAGCACACTCTTTTGCCGATAGACCTAAATTAAAATTCAAACAAAAAAATGTAACATGCGTTGCGCTGTACATTGATGCATGATGCCAAAAAGCTTATGCAAGAAATACTGCCCAACTATGGTACTGCAGTGTGTGGCGCCGCATGGTACCTGAGGCATATCGCCGTACATTTTATACAGATGGATGTCGTTCCTGAAAAATGAAAGCCCACTGTTTGACACATCTGACATAACGGAACTATGAACTGCAAAACATCTAGCTATATGTCCGTTCTGGTTAAATTCTAGTTTTTTTAGACTTTATTAGTCTTATGTCCGGTAATATAACAGTCAGAATTGACCTCCGCTATCTTCCTTCTTTCTTCCATCTTTTAATGAATTATTAATAAGCACAGATGATCGAAAGCTTGCATCTGAGTCTCAGACCTAGAAGTGCGACGCTTTTTTGTTTTTGTATTGTTGTGTTTGTTCAATGATGAACGATGTAAGCCCGTGGCGCACCTCAATAACGCAAGTTTGACTCCGTCAAGCCTTTTGGCCTGTTTTGGTGAGAGATGCTCCCAGACAGTTGGATTCCGCAGGAAGCGCTCGCGATAACCTTCATCAAATGCGGCCTGCTTAATGCGCAAAAAAAGCCTCAAGGGCACACATATTCTACGCTCGCAACCACCGCTCACCGCATTCTGTCCCTGATATACCCTAAAGGTTCGACCATTCCCGGGCAAAATCACTTTTAATTACTTGAAGCTATTCACATACTTCAAGGTCATTCTGCCTATGTGGACTGTATCGGAAACAGCACAGTTACTTTTATGGCGGAGCTTCATGACCTGTGCTTTATCAATGTTGTTCAACAGTCTAGTCTCATTCACGTTATAGGATAGCCTGGCAAGAGCTTGCTGGACATAAAACCGGCTCATTTTAAATAGGTCAAGAGTCGGCGTTAGTACCGTTTTTACCTATTGCACCGAATTTTAAACATAGAGTAACGTGTCGTTGCAGCAGAGGTAGTAGTAGAAAGGCTCAGGCTATTGCTCTGTGCAACGGCAATTGACTGAACAAACGGTTCCAACTGGACCAAAACGGCTTTTATACTCGCCGAGCCCCACCAATATCGTCTTCATTAAATACAGCACACTCTATCAGACTCTGCAAGCTTTAAGCTTTTGTTTTATCAAACGCCGATTTAAAATCCAATAAAACAGCAAAGAGTGCCTATTTTGGCCTCGTGTGACACGATGTACCTCTTATAGTAATATATTATCTGTTGGAGAGTGGAACATCCTGTGAAAGGTCCATGCTGTTCAGCCGGAATATACGAAACTAGCGCAACTGTCTTAGACAGTGTATACAACTCGGAACTTTATGAATGCGCAACTGCTTCGTTGGAGTGTTCGAAGCAAATACGTTATGGCTTACCTCTTAAGCGATCATACTCGTTGAAGAGTAGCCTAATCTCCTTGGAGCAATCAATCAAGTCCATTGTTGAAGATTGGCTGTGGCCACCATAAGACGTTTAACGTCCTGTAAAATATCGATCTAAACAAGAGCAGACATTCAATTTCGTTCTTAAACATACAAAGACAACGTACTTATACTCATCAGATTTTTATCGTTATTTATTTGTGGAATTGTTTCTCCTTTAAAAAGAAAGTCACATTTTTATCGCGCCCTCTTCTATACTGTTAATAAGATGTCTCTGCGTTTAGATCATCAATACCAATGAGTATCTAATATTTGTACCCAATTTTAGAGCTTGCTGAACATTGTCGGTCTCTAGGAGCTACCATCTACTGGTATTCTTTTCACACTAAGAATGCCTCCGTTAAACACCGTATAATGTAAGTTACCTCTACAAACGACTGTTTGGTCAAAATCACTGTTTACTGCGTACATTTAGGGCGTCGCTATATTCAAACAACGCACTAATTTCGATGTATGGTTAAATATCACTTGATATAAGAGAAAGTTAGCATTGTGATCAATTCCAGTGTCACGTCGTTGCTCCCTCTAAACAAAAAAGCTCACTACCTGAACATGAACTCCATCTGAACGATTCGAATGGAACTGCTAAAACTAGCTGACAAGGACAGTGACAGCTCCCGCGGCAAACTGGTGTAGTTTTCCGTTTGTTTATAAACAACCCAAGCGCACGTGAAGGCCTTGGATTAGTAGTAAGGTGTGTAAGAACTGCGTTAGTGGTTTGCGATTAGTTGTTTAGAATTGAAATTTTTAGGTTGCGGTTTAGAAAATAATACCAGCGGAATTGCGTTTTTAGAATTGTTTCTTGGTGCATATGGTTAATTATTATGTGTATCGAATAGCAGTGATAACATGACAGCTTAATCTCGGTGAGAACAGACTCTGGAGAGTTGAAACATGTCTTCCTTCGCAAAATCAAACAAAGCTGCTCAGCGAATTCACAAAGAACGACATCAACTGGAAGACAGACAACACCTTGGGGCGCTTGAAAAGAAAAAGGTAGTTAAATTTACCTCTACGGCTATTAACTAATATTTGATAAACTGTACGCGTATTTTGTTTTTAGTATCTATTCTCTTACCAAGCTGTTTCTAGTAGATTATAATAAATATGAGGTAAATATAAAATAGGTAGTAGGATTGGGGAGCCACTCACAGACCAAACTCTGATCTTAATATTCCAAAGTAAACAAACAAGCTTCTCTGCGCAACTGATCAAAGTATGCACGCGGAAAAGAAAGTATAATTTCCTGTGGAGTTATGCGTCACACTAAGGAGAAGACCGAAATTAACGAAGTTGAAAGACAGTCTTTAATAACCGTGGGTGAAGCAGATAATGAAGAATAACTATTAACGTATTATTTTAAACAATTTTCCCTGTGTTTAATATTTCTGACTTTCAGGACTATCGGATTCGTGCCAAAGATGCTAACACAAAGCGAGCTCAAATTAAAAGACTTCGACAGAGGATTCTCGAAAAGAACGCGGATGAGTTCTATTTTCACATGAAGAACTCTGCCCTTGTCAATGGAGTTCACTACGATAAGGTAGTCTCGAACATTTGAAGTTAATTGCGTCCAATAAATCGTTTTTCTTTAAACGATTACAAAAGACAGTCATGCATCGTCTTGTGCACCGTTATGTGGAAAAGCTTTGCGTTCTTCAGTGGAAACATAATCACTGTCAAATCTTGTCATTAAAGTGTTATTCATTATCGGCGTTAGCGTATAATCGGACCCGGGTGTTAGAACCTGGTAACAATACGTACTAGTGAAAGCTAATTTGTCTATTGTTTTTTGGATATTGGATATTTTTTGAAAGCCGGCTGTCGTTGATTTAATTTAGGTAAAAGGACAGGAATTCACAGATGAACAGCTGAAGTTGATGCAAACGCAAGACCATCGTTATATCCAGATGAAGCGGGTTATTGAGACGCAGAAAATTGAAAAGCTAAAGTCGGAACTTCACTGCATCGGCCTTATTCAAGAGGTATTGTAGTCCTAAACTAAAGAGAAGCCAATACCAGCATTACATTCCTATTTTATCCTAGCATTATCCTAACATAATTTTTGGGTGGTGTAGTTTAAAAAAAGAATCACATATATTTCACTGTGAGGCTTTATGTGGTATAAGCCCGCACTTGAGGCAGACATATACTCTTAATAATTAAATTTAGTTTACTAAAAGTGTGGTAATAATATTGGTCAATGGACTCGGTTTTTCCAATAAAAAACAGGACAACATAAAACCAAGAATCAAAAATAAATAGTAAACTGCGAGGAAAATGCATCAAAAATTCTGTGTCGTTGGTTTTTATTGCTAATGATAAAATATACTGGAAAAAAATGCATATTCACTAGATCACGAATTCTGTGTTCGTAGGGCATGAGTTAGTGCTAGCTGGAAGAGGGTACCATGTCCATTCGACAAATGTGTTACGTACTATCCGTTAAAATAAAACGATACTTGTATCAAAGTAGCGTTTAATGTGTCGGTATTCACACACGACTAATTTATGTTCTTCTGTGAAGGCGAGCAGGCTGAACAAAGCGATGATGCCCGGTTGCTGCACCCAATCTGAGGGTTCACCATTTTTGTATGGCTTAAAGCCTATATAGGTTTCCTTATTTAATGTGTACGTTCGTAATTTTATAATATACATCGTTAACCGTACAGTAATGGAATGAGTGCTTTCTGAAACAGTGATGTTGAAATTACATATTTAGGTGACGAATAACCATACCTTCTTCGACGACGATGGTCAGCCTATAGAAAAAGTCAAGAATCTTGATAAAAAGTTAGGCACAGCGAAGGAACTCCTTGATCGAAAGTATAATCGCTTAAAAATAGAAGATCTTCTGCCAGAAATGGCAGTTGACGAAGAAACATTAAAAGAAGCTGCCAAAGAAACGAAAAGAAAATACCATGAGCTTGAAAGTCGGTAAGTGCAATTTTTGCGTACTATTAAAATGTGTTTAATGTGCACAATAAACGTGGACCACGAGAGGCAACATGAACTAGGTCGCTCAGAAATGTCTGCCCTACCTTACGTAATTTGCGTCGTCAATTTTTGAATAACCTTTTTCACAGCGGAAAAAAGATGGCGAATAAAAAAAGTGCTTGTTATGGTATCATTCTATATGCAGTATAATAGAGTGTAAAATTAATTTTAACGTAGTGCATTTGTGGTTCACAAGCAAAGTCAACTCGGATCGGAGGAGATTCCAAAAGTTTTGCTTTGTCAGGTGACTAATGCATGTATTGTCAATTTTGTTCTCTATTTTTTTACTTTTTTTGTTTCAGCATAAAACGGGAACGTGAACTGCGAATTCTGGAAGAAAAAGTTCGAATAAAAAAACTTCTTTTAGATAAGAAACAACCACCTAAGACTAAGCTGCAGGACGGCTCGAAAGATCGTGCTCCCGTATACATTTGGGCTACAGAACGCAAACGTTAATTCTTTGAAGAAACTTCCTTGTAAGTTTACCAATATCGTGAATAAAATATCATCTTCGTTTTCAAACACAAACGTCATCTATTATTACATTAAAAGAGTCTTGTGTATAAAATATGTAATGAGGCTTTATTAGGTGGCGTACTAATGTACGTCATTGCTCTACGCACTTGAAGGCGATGATGTTCTACGAACGCAACGGTATATTGTTACGCTACTTGTAGTTAATCTTGTGGTTAAGTAGCTGGATTATCTGCGGTACACACGCAAGCCGTTAGATCTGTTTTATTTACGACAGTATAGTAGTAACGTGTTTGCCTAGTCGGTCTGAATCTCGGCGTAGAATCAACGAAAATCTAAGTGACTAGGATAAGATAATATCATCTGTTTCAAATTCTACAATTTTATGGCTAACCAAAACTAGATAAGTGCGACGAGTAAATGAAACCTGCATTAGATAGACATATAAGAGCCGTTTCTTACGTCGAAGTCCCTACGCTCCAATCCATTTCCGCGAAAAAATTTAGTTACCGAATAGTGTAACAGGGAAAACTCATTTTCCTTGCATCGATTCTGGTTGAGTGTTTCAGACTATTCTTATTAGAATAAGATCATAAGCAATAATAAAAATAATAATAGTATAATAAATAATAAGTTTATTTATTGCTTGCGGTATCTTTAGAAACACGTCAGATGCATTATACAACGTTCTTAAAGTTAACCTATTTCTTCAAATCTAGGATATTCAACTTTGTCAATCATATTAATAGTCAACTTAAGGCTAACTTGCTAGTGTAATTCGATAGGATTCTATATATA
>NW_019211456.1:33114889-33398025 GCF_002443255.2 Varroa destructor | reverse complement strand
ATATAGTTTTGAACGCACGCGTATCATGTGTACAGCATGCTAATTATTTACATATGATGACACGTCTAGTTTCAATAAGTTTGCAATATTTAATAGAAGGTAAATCGAATCCAGCTGAAATCAACCTACGGTGTCTCACCTGTTGTTTCATATGATTAGCGGAAAGAGTTTTCAATTCACGTTTGTAAAATGATTTTCGTGATTTAGCTATTAGCGTTCATTTGGATCCGTGAATATAGTGAAGGTGGCGTTCAGTTCGCGCAGGACAAACGACGCAACCGCTAATTAAAAACACTGTTAGTACTACTACTTTACACAGCAAATATTATATCCTTTTTTTATTCATTCTTAATGCTTCTAAAGCGTTTATGCGCTCATATATATTTAATTCGAGAACGCGAACGTCATTCGCCTCAAGGCATCTGACATTCTCCTACTATTATAATCGTGTAATTCTGGCTTCGTTAAACATTATAACCAACAAGTGACCTTTTCCCTACGCACTCTCCAATGAAAAAACAGAAGACCACGTCAAGTCCGACAATAGTGTTAATGGTAGCTTCTCTCACCGTCAGGTTTTTCCACGCGCCAGTTCGTGCCGAGCGCATCAGCTGACCGAAGCCTGAAAACACCTATTTAAATAAAAAGAGCAATAAATAAGACTACGTATATTGTAGTCAACTTTCAACAACTTCGCGCAATCTGCTTTCAGAGTTAATTCATAACTAAGAATTTTAATCGACGATAGAGTGCCACATGTGCCGAAACTCTACCAGGCATTTGAAGCGTCATTAACAGAATTACGAGGCACGAGGAAAACGTAAACAAATAAAAACAGTGTTCACATATTTCAATATACGTTTGTTTTACTCTAAAAATGTCAAACCTATACTTCATTCTGCTAGAATTATGGTCGAATGAAATGATATTTGTCACTATAGTAGTTAAATCTTTTATTCTACGCATATATTATTAAAAATATCAAACAAAGCAGAGCGATACATTGTTATCCGTACTTTCACATATTTCTTTTATTGATTCATATCAGCCCTACCTGAGACAATTCTCCAGGAGAAGGCGGTACAAGCTCGACACGAGCGTACTTCAGGAAAGTGCCGATTTTTGGCTTGAGCACCGAAACGGCTCGAGCCACAGACATCTGTAAGATAGAAAAAAAAGAGCACAAAAGCATACACACATAATTTACGACTGAAATACATTGACTAAAAAAATATTTTGTTGGCAGCACATATATACACACAAACCTTCTAAACAGGTGAAACAAGTGAAAAACAAATTCATGAATAATAGCAAACGCTTGCAGAGTGCAATGTTCATACTTAAATGGTGTTTACCTAAACTTTTATATAAGTTTATATAAATTTTCTTACAAAGGTGATAATTATCCTCGCTTTTACCGGTATATTTAGTACAGAGATACGAAAATGATTGCTTGGTTTGGCACAGTAGCAACAAACAAACAGACTTTTGTGGTATTCACACAATGTCGTAATCATTAAGATCTATTCATGACAAGAACAATTCAAAACGGACATTTGGGTTTTTGCCTAAAGCACAGATCGACTAAAAGTTTATCATATCTAATTAGAATTTTTTCATACAGAAAAAACGTGAGGTTTCACGCATTCAAATTTCCAAAGTTACGACTACGCTCTTCAGAAATAACTGCAAAAACAATGTGTTCGACCATGTTCCCACGTGAGTAGTACAGAGTAGCTACTTATTAAAAAACGCGTTTTCGACTTCTACAATTCTCGACATGAAGAGAATCGCAATCTCTATGCTATCAGTTAAAATGCGTTACGTTGGTCTGATATAATTTCTTTATCAACATCACAGGGCTCATGCTGCTACCTCTAGTGGGAAAGAAACACCAGGAAGTGCAAAATCGCTAACATCATTAGCAAAGTTTATTCGTTAAAATCCTAAGATGTATAAAAATAGAGATAACTCACTCACTTTTGCAACTTTTTAAAGAGAAATTTCCGATTGCCGAATCTAACTGACCTTCCGATCTCAGCAGGGACGATGGGGTGGTCGTCTGCGGATGTTTGCAAATACGCGTGGGTCAGCTTTTATACCCTAAGCCGTTTGAACAGCACAGGGGAAAGTGCGCAATAATTCAAAACTACATGCCTAAGGGGGTAAAAATGCGATTAAAATAAATCATGATGTATGCATGTATATCACGATTTGTTTTACTGTAGAGTAATCTAAAAGATTTGCAACCTTCCAAACCTACTAAACTATTTTGGTACTCAACATTGAACTTAACAGCCTGGTTTATTCGAAAGTCTTGAAAGGATTTTGTTTCGTATTTTTAAAAATTCAAATGAGCTTTTTGACACTTGTCACGTTTCGTGTAAAAGTTTCTCAATGTTTCGCGTAGAAGACCTGGTTTAGTCAAGAGTAATAAGTAAATCTATCCTACTCTTTTCCAAATCCGGCCGCACACACGTAGGTACACCTTTCACCTAGCTCATATATCAGCCTATCTGCTATGATACATTTGTGTACGACTCTGGCAATTAGCATAGTTAGAAGTATTTCGATAAGGTTTTTTCGGCCTTTCTGCAGTACTCTATTGTAGGCAGGATATATGTCCTCACTCTTCGAATGATAACAAAGCTTACAAGTGTTAATTTATAGGACAATCAACAGGTAATATATGTGGATAAATCTCTCAGGCGCTCGAACACACAGGCCTGCTACTAAATAAATGTTCTGAATTTTACATTCGATACTGTCGTTAAGACAGCTGACTAATATTTGGTCGCCGAAACCTACCCATCCGCTGAAAATGATCAAAATCGTTAAAATCGTTCTCGATATTGTCAACACGAATATATATATCGTCGTCGTTCAGTATGAAGCGTGATATAACGAATTCCACGTAAGCATTATGATTTTATGACTTTATTCTGTTATTTGAACAATAGCTGATGTACACCGCTTCTGTAGAAGTCTGGCTACGAGAGTCGTGGAGTTCCCAAAAATCATTTCTGCATCATGTCTAGATTTGAGTAGTTTCTCTATTAGGAAGTTGTTGAGATTTCAAAGAAAGCGGTGACCTATAAAAGCAATATCTAGTGAAGTGTCGTAAAGTGTTGATTGACAGATAGCCTGCGACTGCTGTCTTTGCATTTTTGCTACCATAGCTCTCGCGCTGTGAAGTCGATCATTACAGTTTGACAGAAGTGGCTTACATCTGTGAGTTTTTCAGTATTTGCGCTCGTTGGCAGTACCGTGCCGTGTGCCGTGATTGACGAGCCCGAACTCATATAGTAGACATAGTAGACCACACCCACATTAGACCGCCAAACGAAATACCATACATTTTTGCAGCAGTATATTATATACAATATTCCGTCGGTTCAATTGTATCTACGCACTGACGTGACTACCTGCCATTACCGTAACTAGTCAAATCACAAGTCACAATTCAATGCAAGAACGGATCATTATTGCAACATGGGAGCGAAGAAAAGTGGGCGTCTCTACGTTTGATTTTGTATTAATTTGTTCAATTCTTATATTATTGATTTACGTGAGGTAAAAAGGTTCCCGAAACCCGTTAAACTCATGGCATGGACGTTTCTAGTGGTAGAACCTGAACCGAATACGAGATTTCTACAGTGAGCATTCTCTGCCGCTGTAGTCCCAAAATGGAAGTCGCGATCGCAAACCACTTAGGATTTTCTATGTCTCAGGAAAGCTTGCCTGTCGAAAGCCCGATTAGCGATATACGAATGAAGGGTCTCTCTCGGAAAGGAGTACATTTACACGCCGAGTATAAAAGAGTGTTGCGAGATATTGTGCCGCTTTAAAATGGCGTCACTTTAAAGTGTGCGATTAATGTTTGTCATGTTTTATGCTAAATCAGGTTTTCAAGATATAGCATATATTCGACTAAAGACGTTTTGGAAGATCTGCTAGGATCGTTATAAAACAGCTATCACTGCACTAAACAGACTCCGTGGTTCTAATACTATAGATAGCCAAATTGAAGAAGCTTCATCGTGCATCCATAATAGGAAAGTTCCACCCAAAATGCTAGTAGAAAAACTCGAGCTATAGAGAATATTAATTCTGTAAATCGACTGCACTCTACACTGATTATCACGATATACCTTAAGAACATGGCTGACACGGCCCACGCATGTTCACTGCTTCCAAACTGGGTGCAAACTAAACGTCATTTCAATCATTTTAACCATTCTATATTACAGTCATTTACACTATTTTAGTTTCGTCAGCATGTTCGATTTACGTCACGTATTTTTCGTGTCGCTCACGCCGGTGTAACTTATCAATTTACGGCCTGTATCAATCAAAAGTAATGCATTCTTCAGCTAATGAAAAGCAACAACATATTGCTCTATAACAATCAATTTTATTAATTCGATTAGTCGTAGTTTTATCATGTCTTCCCTGGATACCGCATTGCGTAATTCTGTGCCCTTTATTCTATGGCAGAATTTATCGGCATGTCCTGCGAAAAGCAGAATTACACGGTATTAGCTTATCACTAAACAACTATTCGAATCCTACATGTCGAGTCGTGTGAAGTCCTAATCTGTTTGTGACGTGGTATATTTTGAAATATACTGAAATGGAGTAGTTACATTTTATCTCAATATCGCGTATTTTTAGAAGGAATATTCCACTACCATCAAAACCGGAAGTCGCAATATGACTGCTCCAACAATCACCATTTACCAAACAATTGAGAACAACTAGCAAACGTCAGGGATACTGATTTCGGACTAATTTTTTTAAAAATTGAATTTGACCAAAGGTACTATTTAAAGGGCTTAGTATTCACGATACTGATTTTACCATTGTCCTAATATGAGTGGGTACTCCAAGTACTTATAGTGAGTAATTAGGCTTGCAGTGCTCAAAATGGCAAAAGTCGGAGAATCTGCCTAGCAGCTATACGCAGTCTCGTAGATTCAAGCTTTGAACATTCGGCGTGCATATCGACGTATACCGGTTAAGGTGAGGGTTAAGGAGCGGGATTGTTTATCCATTGGAAAGTTTCAAGCCATATAAAACACTGTATATATACATACATATATATAAACCTATAAAAAACTGCAACACAACAAGGCGCATTCGTCTACCAGGACATTAGGTTGTCTTCGCTCTCAACTCAATGTTCATGATAGTTCGGTAAAGCCATTGACGACAGGCATGTCATACTTACGCACCATCACTGACAAGTCATAAGGTATTCATCAGTGTGCCGCTGTTAACTGTTCGGGTGTGCTGAGTTTTGCGAGGAATCGATTTCAGCTTTTGTTCTTAGAAGTAATGCCCTTTAGAAACTGCAAGTTCCACTCGAATCGCTGGAGGAGTGTGGATGATCCTGCTCAATGAAAATTTACAGCAGCACGGTTTTTATTAAAGTTAAACAACGATTCCGGTTAAATAAAAATGCCCAATAAAAATGCATTATTATTATTATTCTAGTTGCATTCTTTATTATTTACAACTAGGACGTATTTAGCGAAAGGTCCCCTATGCTTATAGTGTCCAACTTCCACAACATTAAGAGTTATCGTTGGACAATAATTTATGGATGGGTAATAAGGACAGACAGTATCTACGTGTTATTTTTCTTACTTGTGTGCTATTTTCAGGTGACTAGTGGAAGATTTGTTGAGAATAATGAGCAACCCCAGGGGAAGTCATAGTTTTTATGCGTACTTCGTAGAGTAAATGTATTAAACTAGGTCATTGTTAAATGGCTGACAGGTGTTTTGTAATGATCTGAATATAAACGCTCATAGTCATATTGGATAGTGCTGGCCTAAGGGTGTCTTGTTCAGGAAAATCGAATACATCCGCATTACTCGTCGGTAAAGAAAGGAAAACGCACCACCAAATATGTAACATAATAGTTATAGTGCCTTGATTCTTACGGATAAATTTAACCAAATATAAAGAATAAAGATACACTTTGTGACAGTCTTCCAATCAAATGAGTACCATGGGATAACATAATTGAATTGATTAAATGCCTGCAATAATGTCACACGTCGGACTATTAGTAGTGAGATTATTTACAAAGAAAAGATTTCTATTTATGTATCGGGTTAACTCTAACTCTTTTACGATGGCTGGCATTTCTCAAGGTCTGTAGCCTTGCTAAAGCTAGAACACTTTGTAGAACCAACTCTTAGCTCATATCGCTCTATGGCATAAGTTGCAAGGCATACAGAAGTAAAGGGCTTGATGAAGCCATCTGCTTAGACTAAACATGAGTAGGGGCTACAACGTATTTTCTATTATTTTTTCACACTTTTTAGAGCATTAGAGAATATCTATGTTTCAACGCAGTTCGGCTGCTCAATTGTTACTGAGTCCGTCAGAGATCAATTGTAAAAAGGCTACATACAGGACGATTAGAATAATATTTTATATTCGGCGTGTTAGCTTCTTATGACGAACAAAATGTGCCGACGGGTTGACTCGTAAGTTTTACTGATAGTATAGAAGCGTAAAACGGTAACAACACCAGCGATCTCAGACTAACTAGGATGCCTTCGACTGGGGGATGATTAAAATATCGGTTCTTTGTTGCTCACTTTTAGCAGCCAACCTCCTTTCAAAAGTATCAAACTCACCCTGTTTGGCAACCTTTGTTCTGCTCGGCGCAAAATTTCAAACCTTTCAATTTCTTCATGACTCTTTGCCAGTGGTACAGGTACAGTTGCGAAACGAACCCTGTTCGGTGGCGCCCTTCTGTTCCTACCCGCGGTTTTTTTAAGCACGCTTTTTACCGATGCTGAGGGCAGTGAAGACTCATCTTCCCGGCGTAGAGTTTGGCGTCGCTTTGACATTTGGTCGACTCGAAGATCCTTTCAATGGCCTGGTCTTAGTGGAGCAGCAAGGTAAAGCAGCTCGCTAGACTAGATCTGTACGAAAAGTCACGGCAATAATTGGTATCCGATATGTGCTGGATAATTGAGTGCGGTCGTGGGGCACGCCTGATTGGTTAGACATGATTGATGCGAGGAAAAAAGAAGTACCCCAAGTGCGTTGTCAGTAGGATCACTTTGTTAGTGATTTTTATTGATAATAACAAGGATGCGTCGTGCGTATTTTTGTTATAGTGTCACATTATAACTCTTCTAAATTGATGAAGGGCATTGTTGTGATCGATAGCTGTCACTTAATTGAGACTGGGGAAACCTAAGTCTGGGTTATTTCATTTACGAACAAGAAGGCTCGATCAACTAACATATTTTTTGAGATAACATTGTGGGAGCATAAAGCGTAATGTAGGCACAATGACGAAGCGTGAGGGAAAACATCGTATTATGGCTTCACCTTGTGCACTTTGAGGTTTCCAGATTATACAAGTGGTAACGTAAAAGATATGTTTACATTTAGAATAGGTGTAGTTTCGTTTCACGGAGGATTTGGCATTACTGTATGGAACGAGCACCATAAAAGTTAGATCAGTTGCAGAAGGTATGGCTTGCAGTGCGTGCCTTTCAGAGTTTCGCGTGAATATCTGACAAGCAGGTCGAGACTGCTTCTGCCTGCAGCACGATAATGTTGTCTATAAGTACAAAATTGGACTAGAGACTTTTTCTTCTATTGCCAATCCCCATAATTGTAGGTATAGAAATACATTTCACTCGATAGCTCCATGGCGTCTAACTCAAAATAAGGGGACGCATTAAATAGGTGATCATGCGAAATATAAGCTTAAAATCCAATGATGGCTGGTCTTTTTACATTTCTGCTGTTTCATGTATATTTTACTAATATCTTTATATGTTTATAATATTTTTGTAATATTTATCAATATCTTTATATGTTATATAAAAGTATGTTTTAAAACTGTGCATTAAAATATTTCTCTTGGCGATGCCTAAGAACTACGAATTCTCCATTTGTTTATTTGTTGATTTACGCAAGAAGACAATGAACCATTAAAAGATAAAGGATTTAAAAAATATTTGTAATGGTAGGTTGATTTGAGCTTGCCAAATCTTTGAAGTATAACCAGTTTGTTTTTGTGACTACCATATGATGAATACATCTGGTCGTTGCGTACAATGTTTATAGATGTTAGAATAATCGAAGTTAAAGGCAAGCCTTACCTTAGACTTTTAGTACCGGAAAAGAACCCGTATATTTAACATATGTCAAAAGCTTGGTGCATGTAGCTAACTTCTAATGTTCTCTCAATTGATATGACTTTTCCTACATTTTTTTTTCATTTACATGGGCTTGAAAGACTTCAATTAGTTTCTAGATCTATTTTTGTTAATGTTGAATTGAATAATGAATCGTAACCGTTGTGTGATGCACCCAGTAGCGCCGTGTGTCTTGCCCTAGGCACCGCCATTTGTTCAGGGTTCATTTCACGGAGAACCCCTAAAGAAAGATCAACTTCGGTGTAAGCTGGCGTTTGACTTTTGTTGCTACTGCATGGCTAAGTCCCACAACTCGTCGCACCTTTTCTATCTGACACTCAAATAAGTAATACATGAATTAGTATTTCGTGTATTGAAGTTTTTATTGCAACGATATAAGGGTTTGTACGGTCATATGTCTGTTATATAGGTAACCAAGTTGCAGCAGCTGAACACTGGTAGCTTTTTTTCGGGGCATCTCACAGGTCAATATGAGTGGCAGCATGTTCCAAGATAAGAGCAACTATCAGAATGTTTTTACTTAGCGTTCTGGTATAGGAGGCATCAGTCATTGTTGATTTGAAGCTATTTTCATCGTTCAATTTATTCAAGAATCTTCGAAGCATACTTGGCAAGGTTTGCGAAATTCGCAGTTCAACAATTAGTCAAGAGACCTGATTTAAGTGCAATAGTGTCCAAGGTATCGCATAGAAAAATTTACTTAGACAAAGGCAAAGTGTACGAAATGTCACGCGAACGATTCTCCTCGTTTGAGGGTACACAAATTAAGTAATTAAAGTAGGTTGCTGTCTCAAAATCTTTTGCCATCGATGGCTTTTCAATGAGAGTCGGAAAGTGCATACTTTTCGTCCGAAGAAGCTTCAGGAAGTCTAGAAAGCGCTGATGTGTTTATTAATTAAAAAAAAAGAAACTCTTTTCGCTACAACGTATCCAAACCACCCTTCTGTACAGGAACTATTCATTTATATACTGACCGTTTCCGTTTTCTGTCACTCTTACGAACCGGAGCAGCAAAAAAACCCTTTGCAGAGTACTACTTAGTGGAGCTTTGATCCTTTTGATTAGCTCTTAAATTGTCACTGTTACTGAGATTGTTCTTTTAACCGTTTCGAGCGAGTGCTTTCAAGATTGTCACAACGATTTAGATTGCCTTGAGAAGCTTACACTCCTTCGTACACTTGTATTACGAATTATATAATGTTTTGCTACAATCTCATAATGAGAGAATTCATATTGCAATAATTTTTTTGCATTATACCTAGCATTATACCTGCGAACACCTAGTAACAGTTCAAAATCGGTGAGGGATTTCGTCCTAACTTTAGATAACGTCCTAAATTAGAATCAGAATAGTTTCTCATATATAAAATCTTTTAGTATGAAACGGTCAACTTAAACATGATCACATCAAAACAGATTCCGATATGCAGCTGAGACAAGCCAAACTGAATTAAAGACAGAAAATAAAAACGGTAATATCTGAAACGGAGTACCTTGTATGTGCTTGAGTCGCCAGAGACGATTGGCGGAAGTAGATGGCAAGAATTACGTCATAAATATTAGCAACTGCGTTGGATAGATCCTTTACTTACAGTTGCTGATACTTTATCCTATACGATCCTATATGAAATCGGTGAGCAACGAATCCATATTCTAAAGGAAAACCTTGAACCAAATGAATGAATGTAGGAGGCGTACACATCAATTAAATAAGGCTCAAGGCCAACAGCAAGTGATGTGCAAAAGGTTCTAACGCGGATTCATGTCAAATACGTAAGCTCAAACGATCAGGTCTGAACGACTGAGTTTTCATAGCGTACGACGTTTTGTCAACATCACTCGCTAGCGTTAATAAGGGAACTCTACTAAAATGAAACCAAGGCATCCGTTAACCATTATGGCGCCCCGCAGAAAGAGCGGCTTTTGTTACGCTATGATAATAGGACGGCTGTTTTTGACGGTTCAAGTAATCGATGAGCACGTTCAGTCACTAAGCTAGCGACTAATTGAACGAATTAAGCTGGTAAAGCAAAATCAGCCCTTACTTAACAGCCTTTCGACGTTGGAACTGGAGCCGGTCGTCCCCTTATAATCGTCACTATGTCATTGGGCGAGACCTGACCAAGGGACACGTCTTCGTCATTGAGGAAAAGAGAGCATAAACGTGAAACGACCATGTGCCGCCATGAAAGGAAACACTCGTCGTGAGATTCATTCTAGACATACTGAACTTGAGGGATGCTCCTTGATTCAACATTACGGCTTGCAGGTCGCTTTAATGTACAGCCCGTTCTTTAAGTCCACGTAATGATGACCATTGAGTGTTATCTGGGCTCGCAAAGCATCAGCGGACAAGACCTCGGATAGAGTGAAAGTTTGCCTCAACAAAAATGCATAGCTTCTGCAGACAATCCTTATTTCGACTTGTCCTACCCCCCCCCCCCCCCAGCCAACGTTATCTTTTTGTGTTGACACATTCGTCTCGTAAAAAAGTGATGGACCAAGATAAAAAGCCGCATGACATTCAAGTCTAAGATTAACGAGTAGTCTTGCAAACAATGAGAAACATGGGATCGTTCAACTACGTTGTACATAAATAAGCATAAATCATCCTCTCTGGCTACTACTTGCCAGTGTAATCAACGGGTATCAACTGCAGTGGTACGGTGAAGCCAAGGTGATATTAATAGAGGCACGTCACGCATATATATCAGAGGAGCGTTATATGAAAAATATAGGACACCAAAAAAAAGGCGAAAAAGCTTAAAAGTACTTACAGGCGGTTGCCGATAAGTCCCGATGTCAACTCGGAATACAACCATTCTCGTTAGTATTTCTATATATGTTTATAAAAAGTACGAAATTAGCGCCAACTGATTATAGTATTCTCTTGGCTATCTCCAGATAAGATTTATTAAAAAATAGATCTACGATACTACATGTAAGTGTCCAACGTCGACCAGCATCACTGACAATCGATATATGCATGCGTTGACAATGATCATGAAGGAGTACATTTTTCGCCATGTCTAATGGTGCCGATTCCTGCTGCGTGCATGCGGTTAGGTCGTAGATCCTAATTGAAGGCCACCGAGGCTCCCCGTGGAAGCGCTCCTATGTTGTGCGATTGTCGAATGAATTGAGTTACTATGGCTAACATTAGCGGGGCTGCAATGTGTCGGTGGTGTTATTTATCTTGCTTGCTTTCTGTTAAGATAATATTGTGATGGGCCAGATTCAAATACGAATACATTGTCGGCAGGAAGTTGCACGCCGGTGAACTTGTTATATATATATTATATAGTATGATATTAAGAGTTTTCAATCTCTAGCTGACTCGTAAGTTCTACTCCACATACATTGAGTCATACCACAGAGGTCATCTAAAACGGGACCGCTGGCATAATTGAGCCTGTATCGAAATCCGCGCTTCCATGGTCAGTTCCGACGTAAAGTACCATTTGCTAAGTTTCTTTCCATCGGCTTTGGCCTACCTAACATATGAACCAACAATGTGTACGCTCGTTTTGCATGAAGTTCTCTATTTGTTACAATGGTTATGGCCGCAATTATTACCCCCGTCTTTACACCAAGACGGGGGTAATAGTTGCTATACCGTTAGAGCTGCCGTCACTATCATACGAGTTATTTCCTACGTGAGAGTCGTTACTCTCTAGGCATTAGCTGACATTTCATTCATTCACTGGTTTCTCATACGGTAAAGTGTACAAAAAGTCCCAGTTATTCCAAATACAAATCGAATCGACGGTAACATTGGTGTTCATACCGAGTTAGTGTACTATCCGGAAGTATATGCTATAGATTGTACGATATCAGATTTATATACGCTTGTTTAGTGTAAGTGCCAAATGTTTGTTGGAGCCGGTTCCACCCACCAGGTGCTGAGAAAGCTGTTCTAGTAGGCGATGAGGAGACCCACGTTCCTGTTGTTGACTTACTCCTAAGTGGGTTCTTTAACTATGAAGTATATGCTATTTTTTTCCTACATAACATAATACAAGTATTACTTCATCGATAAGGTTCTCGCCCATTAACAAAAGTGAATTCGATAAAAGTAAATCGTTTGCTTCTTAATATAGACTATGGCTAGCGTGCTACCTCGTTTTTCTCCTAGTCGGCGTAACCTGCATTTCTTGCGTTCGATAATGGTGGTAAGCAGAGAGGTATTATACCCTTTTCAGAATATTACTAAGGATCTGTGCAGGCTGCATCCTATAAAAACTCAGAAACCTTTTCCTAGCATCGTTTATCAATGAATAGCATGTAAAAAGTGACAACATTCAGCTTATTTGATAAACTAGGTAATATTAGGCCCCTCGGTAGTATCACCAATATGTACATCCGATAATACTGCAGACGAAGAACCAATATGGGAAAGCTTGAACGTCTTGAGAGAAAACTATGATAAACATTGAATGAATCACAGGTACGCATATTCTATACCACGACGACGATATCCTAATAAACCGATTTAGAAGTAAAACTGAGTTAATAAGCCTGCTCTTAGTTTAAAAGCAATACAAATAGTAACAGCTAGCCCTGTTTTTATGTCATTTATCAAAAACAGCTAGTTTTGTACGAAGCTTAAAAACGCTGGAATATATGACAGCATAGGAATGATTTAGGGAACTTTCGATATCCATATTCAAAACCCCATTCGGGAGTTAGCGAAGTGTCGCTGGACATTAGACGAAGACTTAACAAAAACTTAGGGGCAATTTTTATTTATTTTGGAATCTACGAAAAATAATTAGCGTGACTAGATAAATAAAACCATATAAGTCCGACGAGCGCTTTAGTCAATAATATTATCCAACCATATCATGTACTATAAATTGTATTTAAAGTTTGCGGAAAACTAATATGTCACAGCCTAATAACATGAAGGCTGTCAGGTCTATTTCCTATTTCAGCGTCCTGTAACGTTCTAAGCATAATAGAGATATTCTGAAATTCGCTTTCAGAAAAATATACCAAAAGGGACTCTCGTCGAACAGGTGATGTTATTTTTGCTCGATTACTTCCAATTCTTTCGCCATTTCGTCAGTGAACGATAAACAATAGCGTTGAATGGGCGGGCGTCAACGTGTATCGAGAATCCAAGTTCATAGTATGGGACACAGGGGCGGATGCGATAATATTGCCTTACACTTAATTGGTCGACATTTTCATGGACATTACATTAAGGATTACACTCCTATTGTACTAAACGTTGATCAGATTAGCTTGCCGTCCGCCGCTGGCCGTCCGCCGCTGGCCGTCATAGGTCATAGTACGATAATTGCATCGTTAACTTCATGAGCCACTGTCAAGTTGCTCGGAAGAAGAGTCCATCCACAAGGTTCGGACCAAATATTTTATTTAATCTAAATGTTCCATGCTGCACTTGTTACTAAAGACATTACGGTGACATCAGTGTATGGGCTAGGCAAAACGCTTAGAATTACTTAAATACGTTTATACTGTTCGCGGTGCTGTTCTGCCTAAGAGCCAGTAGAACTGAAGCCTTGAGGCGGATGTATTGCGTTATAGGAGATCGTCTCGAAGGAGATACGAATAACAGATTTTAGCGTCTAGTCCCTAAGCAGACGCAGATCATGGTCGGACATGATGCACACTGTAGAACGGCATTTATCGGTATATTTAATATACGAGCTAATGGACTTAATAGGAACGCACACTATACATATAGCAGCTAGCATAGATCAAATATGACCAGACAGTGTTGTGGTAAATTTGCTTTCGTAACCTTCAACAAACTCAACATACAATTGAGAAAGAACTCTCGTGGCAGAGAGAGATGATTTCTAGACTAGCACAAGAGAGCTAGTCTCTAGCCGTATACGAGCGGTGTAGTCAGATGTGTTTGCCTAAAACCAGGAGGATGTACACACCCCAAACGATTCTGTTTTTTTTTTTTTTTCATCTTGAATGATAAGACATAATCGCGAAAGGCTGTAGCAAGATGACGGCACCTTTAACGAGATGATGTGATCCAACAGCGCTGATTGGGCCTTCACAACAACCTATTCCTCTATTGAAGACACTATTATTGCTATCTGTAAATAGAGCTATTTTCCATATTATAGCATTTTGATGATGAACTGATACACACCCAAAATGTTCTCTTGAGAGAGAAATATGTGATTTCGATGACCGAACAGCATAGTCCGAATGAAACTGAGAACCGACCTTTGCTTTACGGTTGAATACGATGACAAATCAGCGGGCGGGCGGGCGGGCGCAATAAGTTTTTTCTGTTCTTCGAAGAATGGCGAGGTTCCTATTGCTAAAAAGGATCGGCAAAACTTTAATTTCAGTAGGTCTTCGGTTTAGCTATTTGAGGCTTTCGTGGTTGTGTTATTAAGTTGTTTAGTGTTATGCATAGGAAAATATTCATCGTGATCACAGATGACATTTTGAGCTTACTCTTGCAGCCTTCTATCGTTGTCCCGTCCGTAGTTTCGGAAGGTTGTGCCAATTCTTGCCTATATTGCCGCCATCAGATGGAGAGCCGGAAAAAAAGGATTAATGAAAGGAAAGTCACAACTTGCCTTTGGAGTCTGCTTGTGCATGTGCTTATGTTTGTTACACAAATTACTAGAGCTTCTCCATTTACGTTAGCCTAAACGAAACGTATGAATCCGGTAATGGATGACGTGTTTGTTCTTGTTACATGAACACGCTTGCCTTTGATCGCAACATGTGTGAGACGAAAAGTTGTTTTTATTTAAAAGACCGACAATTGCGAGGCTATCCTTTCCATCAGGTACGAGAATCTCCTAAGAACAAAAACTGTGAAACGTATGGAACATCTCTGTTGGCCAGGATCTTATTTTTGGCTGAACAGTTGGCTAAAGGGAACGTAAAAGACTCATTTTCTCATAGAAAATTAGAGGCTAACAAAAAAATGAAGGTTTTGTTCGCACAATTTGTTATATATGGTAAAATAATTGAGCACATAAAGCATTGAAAATTGAAGTAAGCGAGAAAATTCACGCAGAATTTGCTTGGAAGACGTCGTACTTTAACTGAGGTCCACCAAGATGCTCTATTTAGAATGAACAGTCCGGGCCTCCCGGAGTCCTATATATACTTTATGACTAAAAAGTCTGTTCATTTATTACCTATACTCCTACATTTATCAATATAAACTAAATTTAGCCTCATCTAAAGATACGTGCGAATACAGTCTGGTGACTATTTAGCGTAAGTTCAATTCAAGGAAACGCGCGTTAGTGGTAGCAAATTGGAAAGCTACTACCTTCGAGAACTAATACCAAAATCAACATATTTCCTTTCTGCCGAATGTACGAATAAATCCAAAGATTACGTCATACGTAGGCATCTATGTAGCATATTTGATTTAGCCTTTATTCTGCACTGGGCATTGAAGATAAGCAAAAACTTCGTGTTTTCGTTGAACGTTGCTTCATACGGCTGGCCTCCCAGCACGAAACAGATTGCGTCTTGAAGCTATACTACGTCGTGCACATTTCACCTCAGCAGGTAAGAAGGCTACCATCGGAAGGTTTAAGTATACACCGTCACAATTACACCTTAGTTGCCTAACAAATGAAACACTCGGAGACAGGAGAATGGCCTGGAAAGATATTTGAAGTTCAACGAGCAAACATACTGTTACTTATATCAGTATTGGATTCCGAACAGAATTTAAAAGTCACTTCGATCACTACGTATGTATTATTTTATTATACCACGGAACACGAACGTTTTTCACGTTGTTTATTTCACGCATAGGAGCTTCAATATGATGCATTGGGATGCTGAGGAATTATGAGGTGGTAACTCGGTTCTGTTCGTAAGAGAGAGAGTTGAAGTTATATATCTGCTCGCAGAGCCAACTGCTTGGACCCGACCGTTTGAGACAGCCATACACTGACCTGTTGGTTCTCATATAGATTCAGTATATATTGCGAATTCAGTCATCATTTGTATTGTTTATATGATACTTACGAAAATCAGAAAGCCATTACGGCCGGAAATTGACAGCTTTTTTCTCTGCTGTGTTTGCCTATGAGACTTATATCTTGGTTTCAGCTAGAAATTAAGTCTCATAGGCAAACACAGCAGAGAAAAAAAGTCATAACGTGTCAACATTGGAGCTAGTTTAAAAAAAAATAACGAGTGGTACGTTGCATTGTTTTTGCCAAATTCTGAAGCCTTCAAGTGCCAATACGTTTCAAAAATCTGCTAAGCACCTATTGTCCATAACGGAAATTCATCACACGCCTGTACTTAGTATGTGTACATTACTTCCGTTTTACGTCGGTCATGAAGTCATCCTTCTTCCGCGCGATGATAGTTTAAATAAGATCTCTATCATAGCTATAAATATCCTATAGCGTTGAAAATACTATTCAGCCAACGCTGTGAATTTTCCAGGAGGACCGTAAGCTTTATTGCGGTATCCTGTTTTGCCACTGAACTACATGTGAAACACTCCAAACGCAGTTACAAATGATTCGTAAAAAAGTTCATAAGGATACTCAAACTTTGAATACTTGTTTGACAACCAGGAGGTCACTTTTTGTGCAGTTTCAAGCTAGCGGATTAACGAAATGATTGCAAACCAATAAAATGAAAACAAAGCTATTGACGTCTTGTTTCTATCGCTGTGCATGTCTTCTAACACAGGTCATTGCAGAGAACACCTTGGCCAGCGCAACTAAATCTTTAACCTAAGAATAGAATGAATGGAAATTTAGGGCGCTATTAGTGAGAAGCCGTTTGACTCGATCAATGTTACAAGGAAAGGACCTGTGATCTTGTCCAGCGTCAATACTTTTCCATGCTAGGCTAGGATAGCCAGAAGAAGGATCCCACGGACCCTCAAATAGGCGGCGAAAAACGCTTTTTAAATAACTAGCACATGTGACATCATTGTGCTTGTTGTATTGTAACACGGCAGCTACTTCCTTGCAGGCTATGCTACCATACAAACACAATATCCCATGGAGGTCTCAAAGTGGCTGGACAAAATAAGCGTTTTGGCTTTTGTAAGAATAACTTTCTCTCAATATGTTTTGGAAGCGTATAGTTCCTAGTGCTACGGAATTGTGACGGACCAATGAACAGCGTATTTTACGTTTTTATAATTCTAGTGGAGTTCCAGTGTCTTGATAACATTAAAATTACCAAAGTCATACAACCCTGCACATTGTAAATTTGAAATAATATGAACTAAAATCATACATCCTATATATTGCTTCAGAGATATATAAAATCGTATGCTCACTAGGCTTAATTCATGGTTTCGCTGAAAGCAAATTATAATCAGGAAAAGGACAATAACAATTTTTTAACCATTTTATGAGTATTAAGCATTTCCACCTAAGACTCATAAAAGCAGAAAAACACCTGTAAATTTAAATTAATTTTCGGTATGCGCCCGGCCTCACCTACCCGCAACTCGCATATGAATGCCAATCTTGTTTTTGTTCTATGCCCTCTATTTGCAACCGTGCTCCGCTTCATCTCGGTCACCTAGGATCCCTTAAGTGCAAGTTGCGTTTTAGAAACAAGGGTGACGGACCGTAATCTTCCATACGTTGCTGCGAGCACAGCGGCCTATTCACATCAATTTATCTCTCTGCATAAGCACCTTATTCGTCCTATACATACCGGCTTATAAGACAGCTTCGCGTTATCAGGCTGTTCGTCGCCGTATCCTCAACCTGCGCGTCTGTCCCGATCCTTTGCCTTTGCTGTTAGCGCGACTGTCTCTATTTTTCTGTTCCTACTTTTTTGCGGCAGCCTTCAGAAGGCCAGCTAGCTGGCCTAGCTATGTGGAAATGCTTTTAGTTTAAGTAAACACTGCTGCATTATGTTGATATTTATAGATTTGCTCCTCTCATTGGCTTGCAATTATGTATGCATTCTACCCTTCAATAAGGTGCATTTATCGCAGGTAGGAATAGATGCTTCCGTATGGGACTCTCACACTAGATATGAAAGCTTGAGCCGTTGCGGTGCACGAAAACGAGCTCGACCTTTCTTTTGACGTAGAGGTCAATAATACTGACGTCTATGTAACCTAGTGGTACAATGCCTAGCGTTAAAGAACGTATCGATGTCGTGTCTGCTGACTACCTAGAGAAAATTGTTCCGCCTATCCGCATATGGCAGATAGCTATCTGTCTGGACGCAGAAAAGGGTCCCTTTGCAGCGAGTGAATCCGCCGCTTATAAGGGATGTAGGGAGACTGCTGCAGGACAATCCTGTCCGCGGATCACTTTTGCGATAATCATACTGCATGTATAGTAAGGTATTATAGGTAATGCAGTTAGTGCTTCTATTTTTTGTTCAAAAAGTCGTTTATTTCACGTCAATAAATATCATTGTAATGTTATTAGGTTTGTTAATTGCCGTGATGTATTATCTCGATAAGCTCTGTATATTTGGCGAACAAAAATCAGAATTTAAACTAGGATGCTAATTTTTCTAATAATCTAAGTTCTAATAGTGACGGTTCCATTCGATGTTATAGTTTATACATTCGGCAGTCAGCAACGAATCCGGTAAACTTTGAAATTACGGAACTAGAATGAAGTTTTCTCACATGTGCTGAAGATAGTATCCCATGCACACTTTTTTCTCACACTTGTCCCAGCGCTCCGGCAGTTTCTGAATAGCTATATACCTACAGTTGGCGTTTCTGTATGTAATTTCTCTATCTATGGCTTCTCGAAATAAACCAACATTAGAATATGCTTTTACACAGTTGCTTTTTTAGGAGATCGAAAGGCTTCTAATCATACGGATTTGGATTGGGAGAATCAGCAGGTCGAGGCCAACGTTGGCTATTCTTTTACCCAATCCAGAAAGGAAACATGGCAATGAGGTTCGGCTTTGCTACGAGTCTCTTGAGGAACTCAGAATGGCTGCATTGATTATTTTATTTTTGACGAGTGGTAGTAATAGATGCTCCTGAAGTCCGCTGCAAATACTACTACTACCCTACGGCTGAAACTATCTGACACTCCCACCTACTTTTCAGGCTAGCGTCATTCTCTCGTCTGGTCCTTTTCTGACAGAAATTGCACGATGCTTCGTCGATGACAACTGAAACGCAAGGTGTTGAATAAAGTTTTGCAAAATTCATGCGAAATGTGCCACACTCATTTTCAAACGACCTAACCCGATTTCACAAGACACCCATTTTTTTTTACTCAGTTTCCGCGTTATTTGGACTATAATTCTGTAACGCGTTGTGTGTAAACGCCAGTCTTAGCTCACTTATCATGGAAAGCATGTTCGATTGCAGCGATGCGTTCTTGCCCTTGAGATCCCACCGCCCCTACCTAATGTCATCACGAATGCCCGATGAATTTTGCAGGATTGGCCATCAAAGAACAAACATTTGACCACTGAACGTCGATTCGAGGCTCAAAGACGTCTTTTTTTCTGAACTAAATTCTTAATCTGTTTTAACTCACAAACCTCTAGAAGAGTGGAACTTCGCGGGCTAGCGGTGCGTAGTTTAAAGGTTATTACATTTCAAACCTTGGCGGATTCGCTTGTAACAGTCCAACATTTTTTTTTGTTTTTCTCACATATCACGGCAAGTTATGGTGGTGCATATATACACTATCGATTTGTATTTATTTTACTGTCTTTACGAAATCTCTTTTGTGTCAGGTTCTTGTGTCAGTATCGTTTTTAGCGATACCAAAGCATGCGCATGCAACAACACTCATCGAATGCTTTTGCATGCTTCAGGCGCTGGTGTTTTAAGCGTTGCAAAAACGACACTGCACCCAACTCTGTGTTTCTAAAAGTCGCCAAATGTTAAAACGTTATAGGGTATAAAGGTCTAGGTCAAGAAAAGTCTAACATAGATGTCAAATCAACGACGAAATGCTACGAAGGATATATTTCTATTCTGCAAAGATCAAAACAGAATTTCTTCTATGCGAAAAAGGTTTTTAAATTCTATCTATATCTGTTTTTCTGAATACAGTTATCCTCGCAGGGAAGTGAATAGAAATAGTATTTTAGATTTGAATTTTTTCTAATTATATTGAGTACACTTGCGTTTGAATATTGATTCGTGTGATCTCTTTAGGAACGAACGAAAGTAAGTTACAGGTACGTTTTGGTTCAACTAAATGTTACCTATGTAACAGCTGTTTCTAAAGATGAGAAATGAAAAAGGCAACGCGTACAACTTCGAACACGAAGAATTGTGAATCGTTTTACAACGACATCTTGACATAAAAGGGCTTACCGTGCTTAGGAGCAAATATTCGAGTGCGAGATAATCTTCCTTTATAGCGGGGAAGGCGCGATACAAGGCCACATTGCGGGACATAACATATGCAAATCCAGTTTGTTTGGTCTGGCGGAGTGTTGGAAAATACTGCTATACGCAAGATATCCAATAGAAACTAGGAGGGTTCTAGCTCTAAACAAAAGGGATTAACTGAAAAACAAAATATGAAATCTCTGTTTTGTGTGTGTGTATTGATGAAACATTCTAGCCACAACGTTTCAGACAACTGCATAGCAAGTTTTGCGGTTATCAACCGTCTGTTGTTCGTTAGTATTGTCTTATTCTCATTGGCGTTTTCTCTACAATATAGTGTTTACCGATGTCCTCCGAAATCCTATTTAGTATAGAACTGCCCAGGGGAAAAATGGGTAAAGAGTAGGCAGGGGAAACTGCATGTACAGCCTGAGTAATGGGAGGTATGCAGAACGGCTACGATGCCACAACGGCTCTTCCCCTCGAAACTGTGAAAGGGCAAGGCCTCTCCGACAGCCCGCCCTCCACCTCCAAAATGGAGCCCCCCGAGACTTCGACCCGCTTTGCTGTGTCCGTTCTCATTTTGGGAATGGGTTTTGCCGCTAGGTTCTTTTCAGTGCGACATACTACATGTAGGCCGTTTACTGCTCTCTCTGGAGCTCTGTGAGGGGATGATGCTGTGGAGGCTTGCCTGCAGCCTCCGCGCTCTTCCCAATAGAGAATCATTTTCTCCTATAGAGAAGTGGCTGTACATAGTCGTGTTTGATTGACAGTAATGCATACAAACAATTGTGAACTGTATTACGCTGACCGTCTTATCGGTCCGCGTCGTTCACGTTAAGACACTGACGAACTCGGAGCACGCAGCGTAGAGCTGTTTCGCGCAGAGGTTCAGGAGTACCCGTAGTAGGAATAGTAGTAGCAGCAGCAGCAGCGGCGTGCGATCTAAACAAAAATTGCAAGCTCTGCCCAGTTACCTAGTGAATATCGAATGCTGCCAGCCAGCTGGTGAGTGACTTCCGCGACTTAACGAGTAGTAAACAAAATGTCTTCGAAATTCTGCGCCCACTAACTCAATCACCTCGTTCGATGTCGTCTGTTATCAGTGTTTTCGCGCTAACTGAGCTACATCCAGCAGTACGTAACGGATATTTGAATGAATCCTAGAGGAAAAGTGTGGATAATGTGCTTTGTGTCACTTGTAGTTATACCACACACCTGTAATTCTCCTTCTACTCGTTATCACCTACGTGAACCGAAGGACGATTTCCGTTAGCATTTGTCATGTGGGGGCTGGAGTTGCCCGTCATGGCGAATACCGCAAGCAGCAAGAAAAATATCGCGTGCGCGAGATTAGTATGATTATGAACATGTGAAAACGGATGTAACGAGCACAAACGGATTCAGTCAACCACCGGGATCGACATCGGCAGGGATCAGAGCAACTTAAGATTGGAATTGTCGTTCGATAGGAGCACACGTATCGCCGGTCGCTTAACAGTCCATGAACTTGTGATTATATACCATTGATTAGGTGGAAGCCGATTTGATTGAATGCACTGGAATCGGATCGGGTTCGTATAATCAGGCGAAGTACAATTGGCTAGACATAGCGTAGCAATAGACGATCATCTGAAGTGATTTAGCACTTTGCTAAATGGTTATTGCTGGCTCAAAGATTGATTAGGAGCATTTGTTTGTACGCACTGCTGGATGCTTACGCTATACTGCAAAACACAGCAGCTACCAGTATATAAAGATATATCAGCGGTTTACGTTGGCGAAGTTATGACGCACAGTTAATGTATAGGAGGCAGTTCCTTACCGCTGGGTAGCGATCGTAGAAATAGAAATAGTCGGTGAAGGTGAGGGGTGTACGTTATGGATATTAATAGTCTCTTTACGTCTTCATTGCCAGTATATACGAAACGCATTGCTGAGCTAAGTAGGTAAATTAATAGGAATTGCAGAACAAATCTATGCTAAATTGATACTATAGGCTTCTCTTAATAAATTACTATGGACAGATTTAATTAGAAGCCCATACGAGTTCAACAATATAATGTTCAACACAAGACCTAGCCTACATGTTTGGTGAAGTCAATCCACAAAAAAACCCTGAGTTGGGTAATGGGCAAAAAATCAAATACCAACTAGTGACGGGCCCCAGAAGATGTCCTTCTTTAATATAGGTGTTTAGCGAATATAGAACAACAATATAAACCATAGAAAGTGCATTAGCGACCTTAGGATCTTCTTTAACCCATTTGTTCACATCAGACTGAGCGGAAATCTGTAGAGGGAAGGAGAGAAATGGGGTCTAGAATCTGAGTAAGATAAACATTGAATGCTAAATTGGCGTACTTGTTGTCCGTTATTTACAAAAAAAAATTATATATTATCTCTATATATTAGGAGGCATAGAAGCTGATATATTTAGGAAGTAATAGAACCGCTTATAAAAGTGGAGTAATGAAATTTGCTGCATCTTGTCAAAACAATAGGTGGTGAGCACTTAAGCTTTGCGCTAACATTCAACAAAATATGTCATGGTTTGTCTTACCCAATGTTTGCTTTAATAATCGTTGTAAGACTGTGAAAACTCTCACCTTTTATTTGCTGAAGCGTGAACCATAATGTAATTTACAGCTTTTGTTGATCGCACAGAAGCGGAAATCAACAAGCGTTTAAAGTAGCTGATGCTTTTAGAATCTTTGAGAATAAGTTAGTCGGACAGATATATACCCTGGCGATAACAAAGCATGACCCTTGACGTCCATTTGAACCTTAAAGGTTATATTGTATTAGGTATATTGCAGTAGGACGTTAAAAAAAACTAGATTTTCACAGATCTCAGACGTGACCCTATCCTGAATACTTACGGAGTGACTACTTTTTTCCTTGCCTCTATTCAGATCAATCATTTCCGAATGGGAAATTTAAGAATCTACCTTAAAACTGCTTTTTATTCGTTTACTATCATCCAATCATTTTCTGATAAAATACATGCTTAGTTCTCAAGCTAACGACTATATTTTGTACCTGGTTCCAAGGCTCCATCCAGAACTTGCGACGATTGCTGTTAGCCACCTGCTTTCCTGGCGGCATTTCTGAGCAACCGAACGAGAAATGGAGAAGCGAAATGTCTCTAGGGAAAGTTCCTTGTTGAATAAGGTGGGCAGTTGTGTAAACCGGTCTAACTCAATACGTAATGCCTTCACAATTTTCTGCTAGGTACGTCTAGACTGAAGCAGCTCTTTAGGATTATTAGTCGGTAGTGGACGTATGTATCTATCTCTCACGGAAAGCTGTAGGCTTTACACCAGCCAGATTTATTTCTGTTTTTGTGTGTATCATACAAACGCCATAAACGAATGATTTCCCGAGTAAAAATTGTCACGTACAAGGGCAAATGGATCAATAGAAGTAGAAAGCGCCCGTCCGTTTGAAGCTCGCTGTTATCATGGGCACCATAAACTGATGTGAGAGTGGGGTATCGCATGAAACCCTACAGCGTCGAAGTGAGTGGAAAAAAGCAAGAGATCAATCCGACTGCAATTGTTATCTATTTTCCCTACTAAGCGCTGTTTCTAAATACGGAGAACAGGCCCTATGACGCATAGACCATACAAGAAATTGTACGAGTTTACAGGATTTCTTAGTAGCTCCCTTGCTTGTGATTCTAATAGAACGGCAACTGCAGACAACAGCGATATGACTAGGTCTTGACTTTCAGATTCTGCAACGTCCTTTCGCTGCCGTATATGCTACCAGTAGTGTTTTAGTCCGCTTTTTTGCTGTCTATTTGAGACCTTTGACGATGGCACCACATGGCTATTATGAAGATAAGTCAGTAGGCGAGCAGGGCTCTAAAATTACCGACGAAATTACCTTCCTCTTAGAGCCGTCTCCGTTAAGGCTGCACAAAATGAGTGAGCGAAAGGGATATTGAACACTAAACATGCACACGACTACACCTAAATACTATATATCGTTATTATGACGACAAGTATTCTGTATGCCCTTTATTATACGAAATAACAAGTACTTATTGTTATTTAGTCTGTGTGTGGTCGAATTGTATGTCTTATAGTTCATAGGATTTAACTATAGCGTTTAAGTGAGGCGATATGTATCCTAACACCTGTCTAGCTTCTATTTAACATAAACCGGACATAAGCAGAAGATCCGAAAAGTTCTTTTACCTTGATAAAGGATTATGAAGATGCGGATCGAGTGAAAGGATCGCTCTATTATGTAGGCTGTCGGAAAAATATTCCTATCATCTCATCTCTCCAGAGAACATCGCATCAGATCCGATGAAGTACCCCCCTACACACAGTAAAAGCAAATACTTAACCATAGCTAAATGTTCGCCGTATTAAGTTGTATAAAACTAGTTGTTTTAAATTTAACGTAATATGCCTAAATGTATATTTTGCTAAAGCGCTCTATACCTAAGCGTAGTACTGCGAATAAATAAGGTGTTCTTAATAAATTTCTCAGTTCATTGTGAATGTATTATGTGTTAGATGCCACCTAGGCTATCGGTTAAGCCTAGGGCCCCGCTCTATTTTTGAACCCCGATTCAAAAATGTCTCGGTAAGCTGTAGTAGTAGAAATTGTAATTTGGCTTCAAATCTAAACTGCCGTGGATACTATATATGAACTTGATTCTTTATTGTATATACAGATACAGTACCGAACGAAGTTCCCATGTCTAAACGTTTCTATAAGTCGCGCACAAAAATCCCACTATTTTCCTAAAGTGTATCGTTATCTATATATTGTGAAATAATGTAGAACAATATTAGACGTCACATTGCATGTATGAACCTTCTCTGTTATGCTACTGTATATCTTTGAGCTGAATAATAATGAAACGTATTGCTTCTTTTCTTAAAGTGCATTCGTTGTAGTTCCTGAATATTATACAGTATGCTTTTGTTTGAAAACCCGGTGATGTAAGCGCACGGCCTCTAAGATACGATGATTAAAAAATTACAGGTAACGCACCGTACGGTACCGACAAGTGCTTGTTCGGTGGATGAGCGAGATGCCACTCTTTGGAAAATCGATTAAAAACCCCGTTGAGGTGGTGAAGAGCTTGCGGGAAGCGGTTAATGCCCTTGAAAAGGTCGACAAAAAAGCTGAAAAGGTATATCTCCCTCATATAGCTTAGTCCCACTAGGGTATCATAGTATATTTATAGTATATAATTATTTGCCTAGGTGGGCAGCTTTGAAGTAAGACGTACTACCACCTTACACATGGTAGAAATCTTGACGCCTAACGTGCACATGTTTTAGCACATGATGGAAGATTATTACCGTTAAATATTCCCAAGAGGTTAACTAGTGTGATAATGTGAGCCAGGCGAACATCCCAGAAATAATAGCGTCCTAATTAATGCTAGTCAGCCGTCCATTGAAGATATAATTTCGAAATGAAAGCCGATGGGACAAAAGCACGTAAATAGCAGATACGCATGCAAACTGGTAATCATTGACCTCTTTTGAAGCTAGTTATTAGTCTTATATAGTTTAACCCTTATATTTAAAAGTAAAACTAAAACAAAAATTAGCAGATTCGTGCAATACATATGGCTCCTGATAAGGGTCAGATGGGCGGGTTGAGCAGTGTAAGCCGTTGAAGAATTGTCTAGCGATATCCGTACATTTGCCTAGTGCGATATTCACGTGTAGATTCATTTATTCCGTTACTGTGTATACAAGTGCCGCTAACGAAATTTGGGTATGCATGTCGCAAACTTCTTCTGTTTTTACTGTGTCTACAAAAAAAAGCTTGCCGCTAGGCTTCTTATTGTTTTCAATATGTGAACCTATAAAAAATGATTCCCTAACATATTGCTAAATCATGGCTTTTCATATTCAAAACGGTATCTACAGTAACCTTTACGACCACTAGAAGAAATCCTCGTGTAAATTCAGGGCGATAGGGCTATATCTTTTACTTGATTATATTAAAAAGAAGCTTTGTTCTACTATCCGAAGAGATCTCACCTAAATATAGCTAAAACGCAGTATTTTTTATGCGACATTACCGTATCTGTAGTTTTCGCGTTATAGTACCTCGATGACAAAGGCTTTTGTCGACCTTTAGAAGACTTAAGTGACTGCAATGCACTTTTGACGACCATATTGTCGAAGTCGTTCAAACATTTTGTTGGTAAAAAGAAGAGGTTTAGTAGAGCAGGTCTTGTGTCTTGGGTCGGTGGGTGTGGCAATTCTTTCTAGTCTAGAAAACGTGATATAACTACCCTAAAAAGTTAAATTCTGCGACACTTATGGATCGATATCCTGTAAGGTATAGATTCGACTTACCTAATTGGCACTGCGACAACTTTTTGTCCAAGTTAAGCTTAGAAAGAATGCATAAATTGCCTCAGCTGGAAGTGAACGAAGTATTTATGACATTAAAAGGATTAGGTGTTAAGAAAGGGAAATGATGTTGAAATGCATGGCAAGCCAATTCCTCAGCTCACGTAACACGTAAATATTCCCGAAGCTCGTTTTGGCCAGTCGTCCTCGCGTTTGATTCAGGCGATTTCAGCAATTTTAATGTGTAACCGTTATTTTTGTTATGTATGACTTGTTGCTTGGGCTCAACATAATAATCAGACGCAAACGCTTTCCGATACGGTTCTCTCTATACGGCTGATGTGCCCGCACATAGTCTGGTTTTATTATACCTGTTTAAGTCGGTTGCCACTATTCGAGTTGCTCATACCTCTTGAATAATTTTTGAATACAACATTGCTGTGTCCTTCTGGCTCTACCGAACAACATTCTAGCAACAGAGTAGGCTTTGCCTCAGCAAGTGTCGTCCTTAATAGCGCGGACCCCATAATAAAGTCATAATATCCAAATAGTGACCTTTAAGCCACCTTCCGCTTCAAAGAGTTATCACCATTAAAGGAGAGGCGGCGGCCGGAATGCGCAGTTGCGAACTGAGGAGAAAAATTCCCTTAGATCCTGCGCAAAACGAGGGGTCACAGGGAGCAGGACACGGAATGATTCAAACGCTCCTGGATGATACGAACTTTCCATTAAATTCATAGTTTCGAATCGGACAGACGTGGAAAAACGAAAAGATGCCCGTTGACTTAATCGTCAGGGAGCCCCCAGTGTAACACAGAATTTACGTTCGTATACAGAAATGGAAAAAAACGCAAAGAAACGATTCTAGCTACTGTCACAACTTGCTATTGCTAGTGCTGATGATGTTAGAGTACGTCTAGCAAGCGATGAAAAAGTACATATGTAAAATAGATATGGGACATTCATCGAGGTCTATAGGGCTAGTGGGAACTCCAAATATAGAGGAGCAGAAACGTGGTCAGCAGTAATGGTGCAGTTTGGAGCATGCATTCCTTATCTTATGAGTATTCATAGACCTATTCAAACGTGGAGCGCCAGTGTGTTCTATAATGCGCAACTAATAAGTATTTATCCTTTCTAGCAGGGCAAGACGTCCGAAATTACCACTAGGTATGACATTACTATCGAGGTGTCTTCATTATTAATCAAAACAATATTCAGTATTGCTATTGCAACTACTATTACATGACAATTAGAAGCGTATGCCATTTGTGTCCCTTTCGATGGTGGCAGAACTTGCGATAGAGGGTAATAAGGGGGCTGTGTGTACGAATGGTGCGTAGCGGCTCGAACGATGCACAACCACCAAACAGAGAAAGCGAAGATGTTACCTAGGACAGTATTGGATATCTTATACACGACCAATGGTACTCGGATAAGCAATAAATTTTGACGCGGCGTGACTCAGATACGATACACATAGAAACAGACACATACTTAAAAATATATACAACACACACATGGTCAGGTGTATGTTAATGCGAGCAAGCCAGATAATATTGCCCATATATAGTTCCATAAGAGTCCCTTAACGTAATCGGCGTCAGAGCGCATGAATCCTCTGAACAGAGAAGCGGTAGCGGATATTTAAGCAACGCGACCTGAAAACTACGGCTACAACTATTCTTACTTGAATGGCCTGCATTGCTCGAATTCTGACTCCGTTGCGCTCGTCGTTGATGAGTCCATAATAACGTCTTCCTTTGTTTTCATTTCAATTCTCAAAAATAGCTTGGAGGGTCGGTGTAGAGAGCAGATCGGATAGACGAGCATTTGGTAGATTGTCGCACTTTGCACCTGCGAGAGCCAGAGAATGGAGACGCGAAAAAGACGACAAAAAAGCCGAAGCGCACAGAGGACAATACCGACAGATGAAAGGGTATTTGTGTATGAAGAATAAAAGGAATCTGGGGAATGCCGTACACTGAGTCATTCTGAACCTGTAACCGTGCAATCAAGCGCAAAATGACTTCAAAGTGTTTCCCCTTCGATTTTTTTTCTTTCCTTTCTCGAGAAGTGCCTTATGTGAGAACCATCGTCTCAACTGCTTGAAGCAGTGACCGAATGTAGCTACAATTGCGGCATCCAGAACTGCTGGCAAACAAGTAATCAGATCAGATTTGTACAGTAAGCCTTGTTCCAAGTAGAGTTTTCTTCAACTCATTTGCTGCCCCACATTCTGCAGCTTGCCATCACTCGACTGAGCCGGGGAGCCACAAATGAGAGCACGCCAATACCAGATGCCATTGCCGTCGTTTTACAAATCCTTCGCTCCATCTTGAGAATTTCTCTTTCCTTTACCATATAGAACACGATACCGTGTAATCTCGTCGGCACTATTCTAAAGCAATAAAGTTGGGCCGACGATGAATATAAACGTGGAGGGCAGGGTTTGTCATGTGGACATGCTATACTTTGTGACATTATTAAAATGAGTAGCGACTTAGTATTATTATTAGCTAGCAGGCGTTGCAGATAGAAATACTAAAACGGTAACCATTTCGGTGTTTACTAGACGATGTGTGCATCGAATTTTTCAGAAACAAAACAAGGTAACCCAAGTTACTTGATGTAAAAATGCTCACTACAACAGCTAAGTGATGCACTCGGTTGTCTACAGATAATGAGATTAGCGAAAACGTATTGGGTTCTTTCGAAGTAACAAAGAAGTGATGAAGATTGCTTGAGATACTGTTGCACTCTGAATGGGTGACGGCCATTTTTACTTAGACTATTCCACAAAGATAGATATAAGGGTTCAAAGTGTCCTCAACT
This sequence comes from Varroa destructor, assembly GCF_002443255.2. NCBI lineage: Eukaryota > Metazoa > Arthropoda > Arachnida > Mesostigmata > Varroidae > Varroa > Varroa destructor. The sequence continues at coordinate 33,368,362 of NW_019211456.1, read as the reverse complement.
GCAGAACGTCATCGACCGCCTGTGGTTAGGGCCTTGCTTATATATATATATATATATATATATATATATATATATATATATATAAACGTATAAACTCGTTAAGCGTACATTTTATTTAACAAAATAACTACATAAGGTGTGGTATTTTTTGTATCTTAGATACATTGTACAATCCCTATTATAGTTACATTAACATCAGCGTAAACTTGTCATCAAGGGTATCTTCGTTTATTCTGCAAATCCTTCGAATAGAAAAGACTTTGCATTATAAATTCAAGCTTCGCGTTTACGATGTATCATACCTATTAAATCCTTCTTCAAATCAATTTCTTTCAATGTATCATAAAATTTATTTCTGTCAGCGATTTGCTTTAACGTATACGCGTTTTTTTCAATTCAACTATTAAATGCTACTATACGACTCCCATGGACAACTAAGGTCTAAGAAACTAATCCAGTATTTTGTAAATGTATTCCAGTCACTAAGATTATTGTTTAACAGAAAGCTGTCGTAACATCAGATGTACGACTTTATTCTATGACGGACATTTCAAACGGTAGGAACTTCAACGCTCCCTAAACACATACAAAGGGTTCCTAAACATCGGGGTTTATATAATTTTCTCTCGTTCAGTCGATGCTATTTGTTTAATTGCAGAACTTACGTATGTTAGATTTAGTAAATCACGGCGTTTCACATTTCCCTCCTGTTACTCCCATGAATATTTTTGTGTGAGTGCGCTCGTGCCCGACTTTCTTTCGCGTTCTCTCTTTTTCTCTCTCGCAACACATGGTGTACAGACTGCCTTTGGCAAGGTTATTTTTCCCCTTATTGTCGTTGTTATAGAGTAGGTTGATGACGGCATGAATATAGAGAGCGAGAGAGACGGTGCCAGTTTCGATCTTGCATCGTATCCCAGCCGTATTATCCGTTCTCAGGCTGGCCCCGGTTCTAATTACGTCGCTCACAGCTTCGCTGAGTTGGCCTTCACTACTACATTCATTCGAGACATCTTAGAGAACGCGTCCTCTTTTGCTGCGTGGACGACGTGTACAGGAAGTGCTACTGCTTCTATTGCCTGATAAGAAGCAGCGGCCGAATCCTCTCCGTTTGTAGCTCCGTGGTTAGAGCGGATGAAACGAAAAGCTGCTGGCGGGCGATTGACAGTCGCTGTGGTATCGCTGCAACAGCCACCGGGAACAACCAGCCACGATCCAGGGGGCGACAGCAGTAGCATCAGAAGCAGCATCATGTCCAGCCTATGGACGACGGTTTTTCGTTCATTCATTCCATTGAAGTAGGTGGTAAATGCAGTGTTTGCCAATACGACTTTCGCTACCAACAGGCGTACTCATAAAACAAGCTTTTGCTTACTCTCGAGAAACAGGGCCGAGGAGAAAACGAACAGACGCAAACACAGAACACGTTACTGCTATCTATTTATGTGGTAGGATATTGAATGCGAAGAACAGATCCAAGGCTATACCAGAGATGATCGGTTCTAGGGCTGAGCCTGCCTACGCTGTTGAAGTCCTATGATGAGTATTCTTTATATCTTTAGAAAACCAAATTCGCTTATATATATATATATATATATATATATATATATATATATATATATAAACGTATAAACTCGTTAAGCGTACATTTTATTTAACAAAATAACCTACATAAGGTGTGGTATTTTTTGTATCTTAGATACATTGTACAATCCCTATTATAGTTACATTAACTTCAGCGTAAACTTGTCATCAAGGGTATCTTCGTTTATTCTGCAAACCCTTCGAATAGAAAAGACTTTGCATTATAAATTCAAGCTTCGCGTTTACGATGTATCATACCTATTAAATCCTTCTTCAAATCAATTTCTTTCAATGTATCATAAAATTTATTTCTGTCAGCGATTTGCGTTAACCTAGCTTACCTACCCCATATTTTAATAACAATCTAGGTGCATAGAAATTGTAATAGATTTTTAGAGATTTCGCTTGTTGTTAATGATCACCAGTTTTGTACGTGACAGTCACGGATGAATGCTTTCGTGTGCCTTTCTCGAAGAATCGAGCCTTCTTGGACTTTAACAAACAGACGGTGAGTATTCCCGGGCTATATTTTCCCCACCACTTGCAGAACTCTTTGCCATACTTTGGTAGCTTTTCCGCCCCTCTCCTTGGTACAGTGAAACAACAACAGCAATAGTAACAAGAAAAAAGGAACTGCAGTGAGAAGACCTACGCGTGAGTGTTTTTCGACTGTCTGGAGCTGATTTCCAGGCCAGCCTGGCTAAGGCAGAATGTAGCTGGCCGAATCTGCGAGGCGCACTTGTTTACTGGCCTGATCAGGCGAAATTTTCGGCGGGTCAACTTCTTAAACGTCAGTGCGCTTTTCTTAAGCCTGGCTTGGTGCTATTGTCGTTGTTGTTTGCATCCTTGTCCATCCAAGCGACGTTGTGGTTGTCTTTGTTGTTTCTTTGCGCTTTCGCGTTCCGATTCTACATCAGTATTAGTAGCGCGACCGCAACATCCGCCATCGCCACTTGTTAAGAAACCCCTCCAGACACTTAGGTCGTTTTATGTCTGTGCGAGATTCCCGACAATTTTTGCTTCCGACGTCCACAATGTGGGTAAGTGACCGAGCTGTAAAAAACGACAACAATGACGGTTTATTTAAGATGACATAAGAAGCAGCGGCAGAAGGGATTGCGGCGGCCGCAGCGGCAACGACGGCGGGTCGATCGTAGGATTGGCTTCCGTGGTTGCATCAGTGTCAATGATGGTAGTCGCCGTTGTTAGTGGCTCATGGACAATACCGGTGCCGGTCACAAGCACCAGCCGGCAAACGGCTTCAGAGGAAGGGTCGTTGTGTCGCTTAAGTTCTCCATGGTCCCCAAAGGAAGGGAGTGGAGAAGAGAGGACAAAAAAATCAAAAGGCGCCGTGCACATCCCATTCGCATGAGCAACTGAGGGGACCAAGGAGAGGTATGATCGTGCAGAGGGGTAGAAAAAGGCACAAAGTGCAGGAGATGTAAGAGCAGCGACATAAACAGCAGTAGCTTCCGCTGCCCTAGCAGCAAAAGGCTCAAAACTATCAATGCTGTAGCCCTCCAGTGCCCAACCCCTGTTTCCCCATTCCGTTCGGTCCGCTGCTCCTAGATACCGAATTCTCTGAATACCCATAACACCCTCCCCCTACCACTACCACTCCTCCCAGTACATACTACTCAAATACTCTTGGTGAACGCAAGCTGAATTGAGTGTTTATGGAGAACTGTGTACGCATCTTCTAGTCGGTCACCATAATCCGGCCCCACTCGCTGCCCCATTGACTGCCATTTAACCAGGTTGAAGCCAGGAAGTGGGAGACCGCTGCTCACTACCGCACGCCAGTGAACAGCCCATTGGAATGGGTGTTATTCTTATTTCGAACATGTCGATAAGCCAACTAATTAACCTTTTTTTATAATTATTAAGTGTATTAAAAGAACTGGGAATTCTATGAAATATAAGCAGTAAAATTGTAAAAGCCTTGGCAAAAGACAATGAAGAAACGAGCTAGAACAAAACGGAGCGAAGCTGTTCGGTGTCTTTATGGATGGGTGACCACTCAGTCGATAGCTGGGGCACTGCCCAGGGGTGGCTTGGTCAGCTGCACACGACTGGGCGAGGACGGCCGTGCTTTACCGTTCTCTGTACCGCTGCCGTTACATAAGTCGGAGTATTTCTAAATCAAATTTGTACATAGGACATAATTGATATATTGAACTCTGTACATGACATCGAGGCTGTTGTAATTAAATATCTTTGCTTTTGCATCCTTCTACCAAATGCTTAGTAACTGCGTATATGCGAAGGGCAGTGTATGATTTCACGATAAGCGACAATGAGTAACGTATGCATGTTTGGACAATATAAGCGACAAGCTGTTAGCAAAGCAACGAAGGGCTAATTTCTCATGCAGAAGCTATCTTTCATTGTGTCGAGTCGAGAGGCATGGCAAAGGTTACTTGAAAAATTCATTATTTTGATCTTAGACGCTCGCGTATAGATTTACGTATAGACAAATTTGCGGTCAGCATTTCAAACTCAAGCCTATTGTCCAGGTTAACGTGTCCTTATTAGACTGCGTTGCGACGTTCTACTGCTGGCCCATTTTCCGGAGGTTTGACGAGACGAAAATTTTCTCGGATTCTTGGAGGCTCTTTTTCTGCAAATTGCGTAAAAAGGATCGCAGTGGTGGCATTCACAATAGCCTGCTTGCCCTCGCTACTGCGAGCAGGTCAGAGTAGTTTAACATTGATATGATGAACACCAATGATGAAATAAAAGTGCGTGATCCATCTATGTTCGCAAGTTAACGTTCAATAAGCTCAACATGTTAATATCAAACATACATAAAAAACCCTCCTTTATGTGCAAATCTTGCTATCAGGACTACACTTTACTAAATTCGTAGTTGCCGAAGAGCTGAGCTTTAACGGCTTTAACCTGTTAGTCGGTTCTCCTGCACGAACTTTTTCGGTTTAATATAGCACTCTGCCAGTCGTGTCATGTTGATAGAAACTCCATAGATCTATTAGTTAAATATAGAAATTGCGGAAGCACAAAGGTTGAGGTCATAAAGTTAAATCAATAAATAATGTATTCAGTTTAAACATACACTGTTGTCGAACATTCTGTTATGCTGATATGGTCGTTTCAGGAGCAGCTACCGAACACGCTGATGAAAGCTTTAAAGGCGCAAGAAGATGTCTCAAAGAACCTTTGTCTTATGCGGACATTTCTGTATAGTACTGCTGGTGAAATGGGCAATAACGACGCGCAACCGGATCCCCAGGTTAGTTAGCTGTACCAAGCAGATTTTCCTGTGCAGGGGCAGAATCTGAACATAGTTAGGTTTGTGCACCGACAGCTCGAACCTTGCCTGGTAGCACAAAGAAAATAGGACATGGTATTTATAGTATGTTCAAGCCATTTCCGAAAAACGAAAATGCTTCTAGCTTTCAACGAAGTCGGGAATCTTCTAAGTACATCGTTGTTCTAGGGTAATTTAAATACCCATTCGATTTCGGGTATTCCTCCTTCTTTGCTTTTTATAAGAGCCGCGGCTACTACGAAAGTCTTTAAGTTAGGGGCCTCGACTCGCGGTTTCTTCACTTACGATTTTCCTACGGAAAGGAGCATGTAAAGGAACAACCGTCAAAAGCAAAATTCATTTGTTGAAATGCATTAGATAAATTTTTCCTTGAATAGGCCAGTCAAAAGTGCTTCACAGCTTTCTGCTCGTGGGACTTTTCGGTTATTGTTATGGCAGCCATGAGGTGCGTAGACTCTGCCTCGTAGTTGCTATGAATCCCTCATACTTAGCTGCATTAAAAGGGCAAAAAAAAATCACGAGGCGTTTAGGGTGTATAGAAGTTGATCGTGTTGAGTAAAAATTGCTAAACGAGGAAACCGTAGCTAGTCAAAGCATATCGAACGAAGTTTTTCAAGATGCTGATTTGTAAATCTCGATAACAGTCACCGCGCGTCACATATAGCTACTTGGCGCTGTAGTGCGGAACTTAAACCGGTATTTGCAACTAACTGCTGCGGTATAACTCGCTAAATTATCAGCTTGCTTTGGCAGTACTTGTTTTAATACAGCTTCGAATGGAATCAAGGCTTCATTATATCTTTAATTACAATTTCATTAACATAATCATTAATTATAATCGCTCGTTTTAGTCTCGAACTTACAGCCATCTGATCGAATTCTTTTGTTAGAAAAGTTCAGCGCCACAATCTACTTTTCAGCATATCAAACAGAAAAAAACGTAATACAGAATAGACTTAAGCTGTCAGAACAGGTCGAATTGAGTTAGGTACTCAGTCCTAGTATTCTTATAGATACGTAAGGGGGTTTGGTTTGGGAACTCTGAAAACAACTAGAAGCATTTTCAGATATTTCCACAGGTAGGCTTAGCTTCATTATGAAAAATTTACCCCTAAAAAAGTCATACTTACGATTAACGAAAAAAAGAAACCATTCCGTGCTTTTGGAGAGAGAGAGAGAGAGAGAGCTGCGCAGCATTGTGGTGGTGCCGAGCATGTAAAGCAACCAATAAAGGGGTGCGAAATATGACTGATGGGGTCTGTACCACATGCTACCGAGTTTAGCTTAGGTATACCGCTACGACTGTTTGTGCGGCGCCCATTAGTTGAGACTGAGAAATATGAAAACATACAGTACGATCTCGTTAGAAGGACTTAAAATTTAAGCTAAAGATGTTAGTTAATATGCTAGTTAGACAGCTATAATAGTTAGACAGCTGACAGATATATCGAATAGCAATATCTGCACTCACAGATTAAATCCTGTTAAATACTTGTAATGGCTTTTACTACTTGTGCTCACTTTATATTATCGCTGCGTCGAGTGCTTGAGAACCTTTGCAAAACGGATTAATTTTTGACGTTAGATAGGTGAATACGTGTAATTGTTCATTTGTATGGAAATTCTGTAAAAAAATAACCGCAATCAGCAAATATGGACAGTGTGGAAATAAGCGTCGCAAATTTTTCTCTCTTCGATCAACTTCAAGCTCACTAGGGATGGTGTATTTCCGCGTAGAGCATGGTCAATTAATTTTCCCCTGAGCTTAGGAATAAGTCGTAATCCAGGTTCGAAATCAGGTTTATAAACACTTAACCGTTTGTTGAATATCAGCCGTCTGAAAAAACGTTTAACAGCAGCATGGGACGCAAAATTAGCGAGATTTATTCTAGCATTCAAATTTTAGTGGGAAAATAAACATATTCAATTGGTTCTATCCGTCCTAAATGATTTTAATAATAGTTTTCTTCCAATTCGTTATATGTGCAGATGTCGAAATTAGCTCAGGAAGTGTATAGCTCGCATCTGCTATTACTACTCGTTCAGAATCTATCGAAAATTGACTTCGAGGGACGCAAGGATGTCGTGTACATATTTACCCAGATTCTCCGCCATCGATCGGGCGAGAGATATCCGACTGTCGAGCATATTTACCTCAAGCCGGCAATACTGTTTCTGTTGCTGAGTGGCTACGAAAGGCCGGACATCGCACTTAGCTGTGGACAGACGTTCAGGGAGTGTACAAGGCATGAGAGCCTCGCCAAGGTCCGTAGTTTAGTTCTTCGGAATAGTTAGTTCCATATATGTGAAGTCGTCTATGCCCCAAACTGGGTGCAACTGTATGAATGGTGCTTAGAAAGGTATCGTGAACTTGCCTACAAGATTAGTTTCTCGCAAATTATTAGCGATTGATTTTTTCCATTGCCCAATTTTGCGTTGAATATTGTAAATACTATTTCAGCCGTGAGATTATTTTCGTGTTATCACACCAGAGATGTTATTTTATTTTACAGATTGTGCTTTACTCGGATGACCTCTACAACTTGTTCAAGTACGTCGAAGCTTCGTCCGCCGATATCGCCGCGGATGCGTTTGCGTCGTTTAAAGAACTTCTAACGAGACACAAATCTACTGTAGCAGAGTTCCTAGAGGCCAATTATGATAGGGTTAGTGTATTTGACTGTATCCTTTTTATGTATACGTACGGAGGTGTGGCTTCAGTTGACAGTAATGCTACCCGACAAATGTCGTACTGATGGCAACTGATGCAAAAACACCAGGAATCCTTTTGTATCTTTTTCGTTGCGGTTTCTGCTCGTATTATTTTTGATGAGTTCATACGTATGCCAGTCAACAATAACACAAAACAGAAAATTACCGTTTCAGGTTTTCACACACTACCGAGCGCTATTGAATAGCGAGAATTTTGTGACGCGGCGTTTGGCTCTTAAGTTACTGGGTGAACTTCTACTTGACCGGCACAACTTTAACGTAATGACGAGGTTAATAATATCCAGTTCTATAAGGACTTGACATTACAACTGTAATACATGGCAAAAAAACTCTCAACCGTAAAATGAGTTAACGACAGCAGTTACTGAATATATATGTGTGCAATTCTGTCGTTGGTGTTTTTTTAGATATATCTCAAATTCAGAGAATCTGAAACTTACTATGAACATGCTGAAAGATAAATCCCGAAACATTCGACTTGAGGCTTTCCATGTGTTCAAGGTAAGAAAATATATCGATAAAAGTAGCATAGTTGTACATAATTATATATATATATATATAGACATAATATATATATATATATATATATACGCGTATAAAAAAAACGCGCTAACATTTAAAGTTTCCATATCTAATCGTTTGCCTGTGCACTCGTTCTTAATCTGTGCCACGATACATCCAAAATGCTCACAGCCCGTTTATTACTTACGTTTTGCCATCACAGATCTTCGTGGCTAATCCCCACAAGCCGAAGCCAATCCTCGATATACTTTTGCGCAACCGCGAGAAGCTCGTCGAGTTCCTATCAAAGTTCCAATTAGCGAATGAAGTTGACTCCAATTTAGCCGAGCAGTTTAACGATGAAAAGGCGTATGTCATCAAACAGATTCGTGAACTCAAGTCGATACCACTTCCAGTAAGTGGAGCTGGTGGCGGTGGCGGCGGCGGCCTCAATCAGGGGCCGCCCCTTCCGCCACCAAACCCTGCGGTCGATCAAAATGGCTGAACTCGCATCCGAAAATGTTTCCCCAGCCCGCGGCAACTGAACGCTTGCCACAGCAGCTTAATAATGGCTCTGATGATAACAAATGTCAAATGTGATCGTATGCTGCTATGTAAGTGTGAAGAAAAAGATACGTGTAGGCGAAGTTGGAGAGAACACAGGACTTCATCTATATCAAGGGTAATCCAGTGCTAAAATACTGGCGTGAAACGCTGCAAAATGTGTGGATGATCCCCGTATACAATATATATATGATTTAGATACACACACGTATTTACATACATACGTGAGCATGACCGTCAACAGTCACAAGCTTGTTTACAGAACCGAATCATTTCAACAGAACACATTATAGTAACTATTAGAAGTTAATGGCTTTCGGGAATACCGGTGAGATCAACTACGACCGTTTGAAATGCTATATACAGATGCACACACAAAATGGCACGTCTAAATTGTTTCTTCGACCCTGTTTATAAAGTTGTATCGAAACACACGGAGATATTTTAACGAAATATCTTGTATGCGTCGCATAGTTTAATTTCTGACAATAGTGTGTATTTAATATAACCGGCAGTAATTTCGTCCAAGACCCAAACAGTTAAATAGCCATCTATATAATATTCCTTTTTTCTTCGAATATACAATGTGCTCATAATAACTATCCGTCGAGCGAGATTGGCTGGTGTATTATCGAAAGGCGCTACATAAAAAATACAACGAAATTAAATTTTGCAGTAACAAAGGGCTCAAAAGGGCCAAAAGTGCGCAAACTCAAAAAATACACTCGACATTTAATGTAGTCCTTTCTAAGATGGTCTTTAGTTTCTCTATCAGAAACCTAGGTATATCGAAATCTTTTTTAAATAATTTTATTAAATTTTCTCCTTGAATCTAAATTCTATTGAGGATCTTTCGGTTCGCCTCAAAAAGATTGCTCCCAGATTCTCCTGAGGTCTCATAAACTGATGATAAGGTAAATCATAATTTTTGAAGAAAAATAAAGATCTGGTGAGTATTTGTATCGCTTTAAGAGGAGTGTGTAACAGCTGGTTTTCGTTCAGATTTTGAAATCGACCGCTGTTCACTGTGACAAGTTTGTCACCTTAACCTAAAAATAACTGGCTTTTATCCTGTACAAAAAGCAACAAATAACATTATAACAAAACAATTCGAAAAAGTTCCCTAACTTAAACACACCGTATACTATGATGATAATGATATTTTGATTTTACTTTACGCATGCGTACAGCCTTCTACTCGTACAATGGGTATCGTATCGTCTGTGGACGACATAATCCATCGACCCATAGGTGAGTGAAGTTTTTCTATTATTATTATAAAAACAATACAAAAGCATATAAAAAGGCTGTGCTTAAATAATTGTTAAGCACATAATTAAGTATGTGAGCACTACTTTAATCGCGTACACAACGCCGGTGAAATAGGAAAAACGAAGATGCAGGACCTTTGTATACGTAAATTGACTCGGTAAAAACTAGAGGCGAATAAGTAGACGACGAAGAAAAGGGACGACTTGGGAAAAAAGGATCAGCTCATAAAACAAAAAAAAAGGCAGAATGAATATCCATACGGTACAGATGAAAAGAAAACATAAAGAAGATGGAAATGAAGAGTCACCGCATAATGTTGCCATATTGACCTTAGGACCTACTACGTATCTTATTACCTAAACGCTGTGTACAGCGGTGCACGTTCCTGTGCATATCCCTATGGGTGAACGTAAAGAGGCAGCGTATAACACAGTAAAACGACGATAGTAATAATAATCACAATTATATATTGCAAAATACGGTCCTCGTGGCGTCGGTGATGTCAAGTTTGTCGCCAGCGCCACGAGTCACATCACAATGCCTTATTCAACTCTGTTGTGCTGTCCCAGGGCCGACGCAACAAAATGCAATGGCGCGAAAAACGGGTCACGTACAGAGCGAGAGGGATAAAAATAGGAGGGAAAGTAGTAGATGGGAGTTCGTCATCTCAAGAGGAATCATGTCGCAAGCCCATAAAAAGGCGACTGCAACCATGTTAACCAGATTCGACTGATTTTGGCTGTCTGATCTTCCAGTAAACGATTCTCCGATCTATGATCCGCGTTAAACAGAAATGTGCCACCTTATCTATCTGTACAAAATACAAATGTAAGAAAAGTATAGTCGCCTATACAGTGCTTATTTTACTATACTTATGATAGGGAACTGTTCTATATGAAAACACATAATGAATAAAGCAGTGATAGGCTAGAGAAAGATAAGCACTCTAATGGTGGCAACGATAAAATCTACTACATACTAGTTATCATTAGTTGTTATCCATTACTATTTCTCACTTCAGTTACATTTTGACCTACTACATATTGTACATGTCCTAACGGTCCAAGCTAACGTGAATTCTGTGAAATCCAACTGGCAATTGCCAGACTTGCTTCGGATTAATGATGTCCTGCTGAGATCCTTCTTACTCTTAGCCGACAGATTAGAGGACATTCAGTCGCGGTAAATAGGACATAAGTTTATATATATATATATACTTCGATAGAGGCAAGCTAAATGAGATAATCCACAGGTGTATATTGTTTTCTGATTCGAATAGGCTCGCCCTATCGTAGGAACTGACCCACTCGAAACGAGATTTTTGTCACAGCACAAAAGTAAACAGATCGCAACCTTTTCATGATCGATAAATATGATTATCATACAAATATCAATATGTAAAATATACATGTATCAAACTATAACGAGGTCGTATACACATATAATTATTACTGCGCAAAATGAGAAGTGCTCGATTTTCCTCTCTGCCCGTTAATGTAGTCCAAATACGCAACAATGTATTGTCAGAGATTATCCTTTAAGATTACTAACTATTATATTGGTTTAGACGTAAGGCTATTTGAAGAACAGGTGGTTTAGGCTTCATCTTGCGGTGAGTTTTGTGGTAATTCACGAGCTAAACCTTAAGCAATCTGGGTCACGTCAGACGCTGCAGCAGCCCAGCCCAGCCCAGCCTTAGCTTTAGGGGTGCCTCCGAAAATAAGGGCACACGATCGTAGATGTCGACGACGGTCTAACCTTATTACTGCATCACGTGCTTCCAAGCTGGTAAACAGCAATTCATGACAGAGTTCCCACATGTCGCAATAGTAGATATATACACAAAGCAATAACTAATAAGGTAATTCCTCATAAACTGTAACTGTATTCTAATTAGCACATCCGTCCACGAGAGATTAATTTCGCGACTGTTCGTTGCCTATGAAAAAGCTGGGCCTTGTAACACGGTCATTTCAAGTTAAGGTCATATGTCGCCTATCTAACGTGTACGTTATGTTTTCAACTATTTTGTAAACACAACAATAAAAGCTGAATACTGTACATGAACAGGTTAATTACTTTTAATAACGAAAGCACAGAATATTTTAAATTGAAGAAAGTTTAATGATGTGGTACCGGTAACGTAGAATATATTTTGACTACCGATCACAGTAAAGCAGACGACCCTACAAAAACGATCTGTGAACAGCTTTATGCGAATGTGGGCATTTCAATATAATTGCCGGTCCGCTAATATGCAAACCTTAGCCGCATTTGGGACTTAAAACGGCAACAGTCACGAGACCCGAACGAACTATCATCGCACAGGCACAAAGCTACTGATATTTTAATCAAAGTTGACACATGATTGAGGTATATTTTATTAATTGATAATTTGATATCAACAGGCGTTAGATTTTTGAACATCGTGCGACATTGAAAGACAGCATGGTTCTAGAAAACGTAGCCAACGTAGGAAACGTAGAAAAAGCCAGCTAACTAAAGTAAGTTGTAGATAGTAATACTAAGTTTTACACTATCTAGGTCTTAGTTTATGCAACGTTAGACACTGTTCTGAATCTTACGGAATTTTGTTATTTATTGGAAAAAGCTGTATAGCTATGTACCTCTACATACCTACAGCTAAGTATGAAATAAAAAATAAATAATATTCTTAACCTGTTAATTTTGCTCACGACTCTTAGAATAAAAACATAATAGGCTTAAGGAGCCGAAAGTAAGCGACAGTAACTGATGTTTTCCGGTAACGCTTACCGTGATCCCCTCTTCACCAATAACAAAAACACCAAAATATACATATATATAATAAACGTTTGCGTTTTTCGAGTTCGATTAGCCTGACACATACAATTGAAAATTTTACAATCAAACTACATTTAGTTCGGGCGTTAGATTTGTCTATCATTTACCAAGATGCCTTTCATGCTGCATCCAATTTCGAACCTATGCCCCTACACATACTAAAAATGAATATGAAATCAATATATAATAGAATTATTTAAATAATTTATTATAATTTTAATATTATAATTCTTAAAAACATTGCATCTGGTATCTAATGACTTTACAAGGTAAAAGGCAACGCACTGGGCGGAAACATCGGACGCAGCAAATTGCATCTTGCCATTTTTATACAGATCCTTCTCAACTGGCTTCTTGTAGCCGTGCGCACGGGGTACTCTATCCGCTAGGCGTCAACGTTGCAATTGTTTGTGTTGAAGGTTAGAGATTTTGTCGCGCAACAGATGGAGGCTTTGTAAACCGTTCTCAGTGGCAATAGGTGCATTTCGGGTGGCACTTGATTCCTTTTATCCCGCACCTGCATCCGCCTGAAGTATCTCCACGACCCTGTAATCGAGGAGAGATAAAGGAATGAAACAACATGTAGAAATCAAATGAAGATGTTGCATTTTAGAGACGTGACCCACTGAATTTAGGGTCTGAAAAAGCGATTGGAAAAACATTCGTTAGCCCCATAACAGGTGGCTGTCTGTTGTTAAATGTTAGGTACACTAATCGAAACCCGCTTTATTATAGCCTACAATTTGCCGCGTTCGACGTTTCCGCCCAGTGCGTCGCCTTCTACCTTGTAAAGCCACTAGATACTTCCTAAAACCTTCTATTTCAGTATGTAGCCTCTTGCACTGTAAGATTTCTACCTGCGCTATTAACAAGAACTATTCAACCATTCACAAATTGCGGTACAACCTTTACAATTAAGGTAAGATCTAATAGGTGTAAGTTGTTTTTAAATAATAGTGGATGCCAACGACGAATTCAGAAGCGAATGCATGCAAACAAAAGCTTACCAGAGGCCCCCAACGAGGTCCTTTTGTTACCCAACAGATCTCTGTCTTACACATCGAACATTGGACCCAGTCGCAGCCCCATTTGCGAATCAAGATAATCCTACATTGGGGGCAATGCATAGCGTCATTGCAGCGAACCATATCCTAAAATCATTATATTATTTGCGTTAATTGCCTCGTAGTCTGTGTGATTTAGGTAACTTCATAAAACTTACATTTACGTTTACGGTGTGCTGTGCATGTTTGTTCGGATTGTATCGATTTTTCTCGCCCGTTTGTGATTCCCACGTTACAATACCAGACTGCTGAGACGTACATTGAAAGGTGGTCATAGTAAAGAAAGATATTCACCGTTTGCTAGGATTACATAATACTAGAGTATCCAAATAGTGGGAACATAAGGCACAACAAGTAAGTTTTCTAAATCTTGAGTAAAGTGATATTGTAATTTTATACATAATTGTAAACTTAATAGAAAATTATATTTACCTCGAGAAACGCTTTAGTCTTTTTTGCGTCCTCGGTAAGCTCAGCGTCCAGCTCAAGGTGATCCTGATACTGAAGGCAGTTCAAAGGATGGTGAATTGCCTGACAGGTGAGACAGTTCCGCTTTGTGCAAACGGGGCAGTCAAAATTGTTGACCTGTAATCGTAATCAATATTTAGCTCTTAAGAATTCTAGTTACTAACACACGACTCATATCGCTAAAAGTAATGGTACTTGTACACGAAACTATGAGGTGAAATCTAAAACTTACATTATCTTCGAAGAAGCACCATCCCGGGCAATCTGGCGTTTTGCAATGAAACGAATTTTTAGCAGCTGTTTCGGCTTGTTTCATACTGCGTTTCAAGTGTTTTTCGTATACGTCCTCAGACACCAGCTTTGAGATGGAAACAAACACATTCAGTCCTTACAAAATATGCGCTTCATTCGAATTCTATATTTGAAATACTTTATATCACAACTGAAAATGATATTAAAGGGAACACTACGAACCGGAGCGTTTATCTAGCATCGCAGTTACTTACTGCTTTGATTTCTCTCTCTTGCAATAGACTTTCGCAGGAATAGTCGTCGTTCATGAATGGGCAGTTCACCGTAGCATCCGTCGAGAAGCTCACAGCGTTTACGAGGCAGTCTTTGCAGAAACTATGTAAGCAATCTCGTAACACGACGCCTTCCGCCGGCTCCACAGGCATCAGGCATACCGGGCACTCGAAGCGGTCGCTATTCGCAACAATGTCGTGCTCGTCCAGCTGCATTAACTTTAGGTAGTCCTTCGGACTTTCCGCCAGTGAACGCAGAGTTTCCAGAGCTTCATTGAGGTCAGCCTTAACCTCCGCAGCCTTGAGAGGCCGTTCCACGATGTCAGCCGTGTGCTTAGCTTCTTCGAACAGGTTTCTTGTCGCGGCCACCTCTACGTTAAATATTTCTCGATCACCCTGTTCTCGCTTCTTAGTCTCACATCGCGAAACCCAAGGTTGAATTGTGACAAGCGGTTTGAATGGAACTGCTGGAGGGTTAGTTGTTTTCAGTTTAACTATGTTCGCTTGCTTCGGCCTGGCGCCAGTCTCCATATGCAAAACTGCTCGTTGAGGCTGCACAGCCAGTGTCGTCTCGGATATGCATCGAGCCGGTTCCTCGACGACATGTTTCATTTCCATTGCTTTAATAGCACCTTCAGCCTTAAATGCGCTGCTGACTTCCGCAGGACGAAATATTGCCGTGGTAGGTCTCTCGCCTCGTGTTTCTACAAAGCCATTAGCCTGACCTTCGCCATTTTGCCTATAGATAACCGACCCAGGTCGGTCCTTGCTTGTAGAAGGCGCATTAGGATCATTTAAGCCTAACTCATCTGTGATATGGCCGACTTCATCACCATCAGACAATTCGAACATTTTTTCGTTCACCTCAAGACTATTAACGGATGTCGTATCACTTCCGCTCTCGCTTGATATATCAAAGTCCTCTTCGACGGCTAGGTCCGCCGTTAAATTAGTAACAGCATTGCCTTCAAAAGAGGGATTGATATGCCAAATAGCTTCGGCTAACGGTGGAGTTTTAGAATGAATTGGTTTTGGCGGACTAGGGCTGTTCTCACACACAAATATAGGCCTAGGGATCTGGCTTTTTGCTGACGGGCTTCGTTGCATGGGGGACAATGACCTATTGTCTGAGACGCTAACTGGCACGCTTGCAGGTTGAAGCGACTTGGCAAACGTAGGGCTTAGCGGCGGACTTCCGCTGACGGACCGTGATTTAGGGGAAATAGGAGGTTTCGAACAGCTAGCCTCGGGACCCTGTTGTTGGGCGCCAAGCCGATCTCGCGTTTGAGACAAATCAAGCGAGATCTTATCGCCCGTCACTTTGTTTATGCTTAGGCGGTCCAAGTTTACAATGTCGTCTAAGCTTCCTTCAAATAACTCGTCATCCGCCTCATTTCCCGTTACGCTGTTCAATGATCCGCACATCACACACTCAAGGCCTGCTCGTCTGTTAAGCATCCCACAGAGGTCGCATTTCCAGCCTATAAAAAACCGAAAGAAGTTACTTCGTTAGTGATTTTGTTTACCGAGCTGACATTCAAAGACAATTTGTTTTACTATTCCAATCATACCCTTTAGTGTGTCCTGGCTTTTGAGGAGCTTGTTGAGCTTATCCACACCTTGATCAGTTTGTAGCTTAATCACCTGGCGGCGTTTACGAACTCTAGCCGTAGAAGAAGCAAGCGATGAACTTTGAAGATCGGCTGTTGTATGCCACATTTCGTCAGAATCCACTGATTCGGCACGCTGTAACGGTGGTGTTGCTGGACGAGCTTTGTTTTCGGGAAGAATATGTCGAATGCTGCTAGGAAAACTTTCAAGAAACTTCCTATAATGATAACAGTGCGTAGAAGGAACCACATATTAACTTTTACAGTGATAAAAATTATACTTCGTCAGGTATCAGTTGATCTACTTTCGACAAAGAGGGAACTTCATAAATACATACTTTTCTAAAGTTCAACCGAACAAAAATGTGTGACAATTACTTTGGCAATGATTTCGGCGTTCCGGGATAGCGTCCGCCAGAATATTTCGAAGAGCTGCCAAGGTACAGAAAGAGATTCGCATCATTTTTATCGACTCCGAGCTCGTTGAGAGTGCGGTCATTATCAACGGCAAGCCCCTTTCCAATTACCCAGCGCTGTCGGTCTTCTGGGAAGCGATAATCAGCTTGGATTTTTTGCTTCAGTTGACAGAGTTTAATTGCGGGATTTAAATTTAGCCGAATCGGGCCAATGTGAGATACCTTGTCCTCAACGTATAAGTTGACCCTAGAAAACAGAGTTTCACTTAAGCGAGTAGAATTTTGCAGCTGTTACCTATGAACCCCTGATCAAAAAAGCCATGCAGTTAACCGAGGGTCCGACATTGACATACGTTATTGTAGGAAGTTTTTTCTTGTTGAGAGCTAGCTGCCTGGCAAGACTTGCGGCTCTATCATGTTCTCCTTTGGAGATGGCTGATTCTAACTGTTTGTAAAGCAATTGCCTGCCTCCTGTCGGCGAATCAGGATGAATGGGTGGCCGCTTATCTGAGCCAGTCGATCCTGTTGCAAACAAATATTTATATTAGGCCAGTAGGTGCAATTGTTACTAGCCACTAGATCAGAGCTGCCTATCGATGATATTTACAAATTCGTTTATTTTCAGTAGTCTCTCGTAGCAGATTTTTCTCGTATCTCGACGAAAGAAGAATACAGATCTTATAGCTAGTTCGAAATGAATCAATCGTAAATACGTTTTACTACAACGCTTGTAACAATGAAACTAAACGCACATAGAATCAATGAACTTTGGCAGCATTCTTATCTTGAAGGGTTGCGGGTCCGCTCAAGCATGTTATCATCTCAGTGTAATAGTAGCGAAGCAGCGATTACCATTCACCGGTTACCTATTGCATTGAATATAGTTTCCATCCGACAAACTCACCTTTGCTCGCGATGGACGTATTGCTTTGGGACTTGAGAATATCTCTGAAGCTCATAGTGGCACCTGACGCAACTCCATACGAGCCAGACGACGCGTTTGCTGTCGATGCCGTCGGACCATTCAGCGTCGGCTCCTCGAACGAACGACTGTGCCGGTTAGAACGGGGCCCAGAACCCGTGCTTCCACCTGCACTGTTTCGACCTACGGACCCAGCTCTATTTTTGGGTTCGTAGAACGCTCTCCGCCTCTCAAACTCAAGCCGATACTCTGACACTGTCGAGAGGCCAACCAGTTATGTAGTTTTGTGATAGCCATTTCGAAATGGCAATCGTTCAGGTTTGATGTGACGATAAAAATAGCGAGAATCGACAAAACCGATGGGAAGTAGCGATGGGCCGAGACAAGCAGAACCCATCCAGTGCCCCAGGCAGGACCAACGACGCCGAGTGACGCACAAGAACGCAGCAAAATCAGTCACAGCGATAGCACGGAGACACAACACCCGGCCAGTGGTCGTTATAGTCATCGTTGCAATTATAGTAGAATAAGCAGTTGTGGCAGCAACGGTAGGCCCAATGGTGAATCAGTCCGCCAATGGAAACGCAAAAGAAGACAAACCTCCACTTAGGAAGCGCCACAAAACGCAATAACAGGAACAACAGCTACCAGTAATAAAGGCGATTGCTTCTACGAATATTAGATATCCATTCGCTGACACACAGTCGGAAGCAAGCGCCAGTAAAAGACTCCTACTGACCTCACAGAAAATGAGAAGTGGTCTGCATATCTCTGTGCATGTGTGTGTGTCTGCGTATGCGTATGCGTTTGCGTGTGCGTGTGTGTGTGCATGTTTGTGTGTGTGTGTGTGTGTGTGTCTCTGTGTGCATGTTTGTGTGTATATGTGTGTCTGTGTTTGTAATCTGCCTGCCCGTTTGCGTTGACGCCCTGTTTGACAACCAGACAGCTGTTACTTGGACTAAACCTTTACAACTAGCGGATATGTACCAATCGTCATAGCAGCAGTGTGATAGGCCACACTAGTGGTCACCTCATATGTAACCCAATAGGCAAAAGGTCTTAGAACACAGAGATCAAGAGGGCGAATCTAAACAATAATGTTGCTGTGTATCTTTATGGCATAAACTTAGGCGCGAGCGTTCTCTGTCTCCGGTTCGCTTTCTTTAGTTCACTTTCAGATGCTGCAATCGAACATGTACCTTGCCTATAGGATTATCCGCCTAAGACAAATTCAAACCGAGATTGCTTACGGAATATGTGAGAGGCCACCGGTTGCTATGCTTAGCAATAGCTCAATAAGCTAGGAATAAAACAGGATAAAAGAGATTGATTTAGCAGATAGAAGCTAAGCAGCGAATTTTCGCCTAAGGAAATCGTATTTGACGTCACTATCTGGTTCCATTCAGGATAATAGAAAAGATAAGCTTGATGATTCTACTTGTATCTACGAATAAATGGCTTACCGGAATCCCGCCGAATTCCTCTGCCAGCTCCAAGCAGGACCTCGGACGTGTTGGAGTCAACGCTCATTGAGTCCGAAACATCGACATAGCGCCACTTAGTCGATGTTGACGAAGAGAACGACGCGTCGGAAAGCCCACCACTGCCATAGGCGCTCTTCTCACCTCCCCTAAAAATCAGGGGAGTCAATGTCCCGTCGTCGCTTTTCACCTCGGGGCTCAAATCGCCGCTATCCTCCGTTAAACGATGGAACGCATCGACAAGTTCGTTCACCTATTTTTGCAGGCACGGCAAAATGTCAACACGTTTCATTTATTGCTAGTGTAAGTCATTTCATTGAGAAGTAAAACAAAGATCTACCTTTCCAACAACATAATTTAGAATACGAATAATTTTTTTACAAGCTATGATGAGGGATATCGCTTCTGGTGATTGCGGCCGAAAACGAAGCTTCTCAGTTCCATCAATAGATAAGTCTACTAAGATGCAGCTTGCAGAACGGCATCCTTAGTTGATTCTGAGCTGTCTTAAGAATAAGGTCATCTTGACCTTGACTTGGATCACACATTCTAAAAGGATTGAAAGTGCCCTTACGACAACATCCGTTTGAACGTGCTGCCTTCAGTAAGGTAGCATTTTGAGCGTTACATCAATAATTTCGTATATTTATGTTTACATTTACATATTTAGTCATGCTTGTAGTGTATTATGTGTAATAACGGGATTTTGAAGCAGCTTTTTCAGCTAGAGGTTTAGCCATCCAAGCCACCGCTTGATATATATATATATTTTATAAAAACGCTACGTATACCTGGGTGATTTACAACGACTAGTGTGGGTTAGCAAAGAAAAGCCGGTTGATGCCTAGCGTAATACAAGAAAGCACTTTAAGCAAACAGATCAGAAACTCAAAATCTAACCTTGGAATCACTGCGCTTAAGCACGTACTCGAAGTCGGATTCGGTATCTTCATCTATTCGTGAGAGGTCATTGAGGCGCGGGGAGTCTGGAGCTGCTGTTGCAGCGCTTGCGCCAGAATCAGACAAACTTCCCAGGGAGGATGGAGGGATGATGGCTACAGCAGAAGCAACCTGATCTAACGTCAATGTCGGTAAAGACGTCGACTCCCTCTGGCATCGCGGGGGAGAGGGAGCTCTCTTCTTTATTCTGGCGTATTCACAATGGAGTAGTGTAACATGTTTAGTTCTTGTAGCGCATAATTCTGTAGTGAACAGCTAGCATTTTCCAGTTATTTAGTAGAAGGAAACTGAGGTCACATAAAGCAAATTAGTTGAATACGGTAGCGTGCATGCACACTGCATGGATGAATGAGTTAAAATATCCGTTAACGTAAACGTCGAATTGGCTAGCACGAGCAACGCGTAATTTTTCATAAACTTCACGTAAGTAAGCACAAACAATGCAAACCCTATCATAGGTTCAAGAGTACCACGTCATCCACGTAACTTTGATCATCAGCAAAAAGTGACCCCGAAACCCCAAGTGGGCAAGCTTGAATGATAAGCTTTAGAGATAATGACCACATTTGACAGCTACCACAATAAAGAAAACTCTTGAGCGACAATAATTTCACGTCAGAGGTGTATCCAAAAAAGAAAATAACGGCTGATCGATCTACTACGAAACATTTGTCATCCAAATATAGCTAAAATCAAATCTATGAAAAGTCGCACCTTCGCTGAGCACTGCTGCATTCACTCGATGAACTTCTCGCACCGAGGCTTCCTGTCGCTCCTGCACTGCCACGATAACCAACCTGTAATCCAGAACCGGCGCCAGTGGAAGGTCTAATTCCCGGTTCTGGGGGAGGAGGAGCTGGTGCTCTTCGTTTTTTCTTTTTTTTGATCACGTGCGAGTCCGCCTCAGCAGCCGAATGGAACGGTAACGATGACGGTTCTCCCGGAAAAGCAATTGGTGAACGGTCGCGCGTGATTTGTAAGGAGTTCGAGCGGCGATCCTGCATGTCTAAATACTCGAAGTCATCTTCTGTAATATTGCACCGCATGGTAATAATGGTCAATTTCATGAACTATTTTGGATTTTTTAATTTGCGACAATACTCATCTAGGTTCTAAAGTTACAACGTTATGAGGATACTTGGAATAACACGGATTTGGAACTTGGGGCCTGCAAATTTTCCAGTTCGCTCTTTAATGAATGCTTTAAAAGAGCTTAAGGCTGTCAATTTGACAGGCATGTGAGCTTGGGCCGGTTTTCCAACGAGTTGCTGCTATATTTGGAAATTCAAATGTAACTATTTCTAATTAAGAAATTTTACTTTTAAGAAAAGTTACAATGATCACTTCTATTTCCTTAATTCTCTGATATATACCTTGGAGGTTTTGAATTCGATTTTAATGCCTTTTTCCTCCATTTCTTCTTTTCTGTTCAGGTATCATAAGGTAGGTGAAAAAGATACGTGTGGACAGCATGCTTTTGAAACGCCATTGGCCCTTATCTAGGCACCAGACGGTGAGCCTACACCGGCTTCTCTTCTTGCAATATTTTTGTGGTGACGCCAGGCAGTTTGTGGTCTACATACTATCTAGAGGCAGATAGCTACACTCATCCGGGAAAGAATCGAATAGAAATATCCCGTATATTTGTACTATTCCTATTCATAAATAAATCTCAGATGTTGTTTTTCGTAGTAGTCCAGTAGGAACTATTGGACTTTCGTCACTGACGAATTCGCACTCACCAGGCGGAATGATCGGTGTAAGAAGACTGCGCCGTTGCTCCAGCTGATTTAGGCTTGTGTGACGGACCTGTTGCGAACTATTCATCACGGTAGAACTATGCGAATCGAACTGATGAAGCTGTATTTCAGCAGATGTCCCTGGCTGCGGGTTAGCTAAGTACGGGAGTTTCTTTTCTAGTCGAGGCGTACTTCGTGCCTCCAAAGAGTCACGGTACTGCTGAAGAACAGCAAACTGTCGAGAGCTGCTGGCATTCACAACAAGCGAATCCTCTGGCGCGTTAGATACAAGGTTCGAGTTGTTGGAGTCAGCCATATTCCCCGTTGCACCGGATCCGTTGCCGCAGAGCTTACTCTCGTGGCTTGTAGTCACTGTAAGAAGAAACATCCGTTCCGTACTGGGCACAAAGCAATGGGCGCCCCACATGACGTTTGCCAGCATGTCTTCCACCTCCATATTGTATTCACTATCCATTTCTTGTCAAGCTCCCCAACGCCCGTAACGAAACTCGATAATGAGCTATTCGCGAGCATATGATTCGTTGCAACTCGATGCACAGTCTAAACTTCAAATTTTGAAACCGGCCTGTAGACAAAAGAGTGCCTTTCCTCCGGTCGGCAAGTTCTTATAGTCGCCGATTGCTAGCCGTACGAGGCAAAATGTGCAGCTATTCGGATTGCCCGGTCTCCAGAAGTTGGCAGCCGGCTGTCTATAAGTTAAATAGCAGGCTTTTATTGCCTCCCATTCGGTCGTTGAAGTCTTAGTGACCATAAGAGCAGCATACCGACAAGCTGAAGCGGTACTTTAATCGTTCATGCTTTAGTTCAGCTTTTGAGCTCACCCTCAAGCCAGCTTTCCCTAAGCGACTAACCCTCAACCCATCTGATGTGTAGCTCGCAGCAACTGTACAAACAGTATAGTGCTACCAGCAGCTGATGGTTTTGCTGCTGACCGATCAAAGGTACTCAGTTAACAGCAACGGTAGCAGCGGCGAGAACGAACACGATCAATGACCAAGTAATCTGCATGCATTCGTTACCGTACACGCATATAGAACATACACGGACCATTGGTTCACGTATCAGAATATACGAGAAAGTACGAATAAAGCGTACGAAGTGCGTTAATAACCATGGTCGTCATTGTCATCGGCAGATAACCTATTTACTCACGGAAGGCGAACGGTGGCGTCTGCTCGTTAGCGCGTTTCTTAAGCTTCTGTTTCGCTTTCTTAGGCCTGGCGCCGCCTGAGCCGTTATCCTTCTTGCGGCGGCGAAGGAGACTGCCACCCAATGACGGTAGACATGACATAAGACTACCATCCTCTCCTGAAATTCAGTTGACAGCCCATACCATTATAAAAGCTAAGGCAACGGGTAGTTGCAATAATAATTAAGACATTGCGATCCACTCGTAGCTAGTAACAGCCATCTGAGAGCGATGTGATAAAGGTAATTTTTGTCAATGGACTACCAAACCGGAGTGCAGGATAAATTAAGTTAGCAAAAAATATCAATGAACGGAAGACTTGTTTTTAAAGGACTTACCGGACAACGACGAATTTTCTGCGTCCTGCTCAACTCCTGCTATGCGTGGGGGTCCGAAATTCGGTGGTGCAGACGACTGCAATGTATACGCCGCATATTGGGTCAAAAGTCAACAGGCCTTACGGCGCGCAGTACACACCTATCTCTGCATGCGCCTATATTTGACAAGGACGCCTTCCATGTTCCTATCATACGCAACAAGCTAATTG
Organism: Varroa destructor; assembly: GCF_002443255.2. Lineage (NCBI taxonomy): Eukaryota > Metazoa > Arthropoda > Arachnida > Mesostigmata > Varroidae > Varroa > Varroa destructor. The sequence continues at coordinate 33,344,655 of NW_019211456.1, read as the reverse complement.
TTTCCCCTCGTGACCAAATTAAGAACCGAGATTGGCATGAGCGTCCGCGCAGGCAACCGAACCTCACAGTGACTCAGCTCGACAATTGAATAGACCGCTACAGAGTAATCTCTCTTGTATGATGGCCTACAACATCGAAGTGTTTACTCAACACAGTAGCATGTACAGGTAAATAGAGGCGTCTTAAAGTAATCATTGTTATAAATGCGCCGTTCTATGTGGTGAGCAGGACACGTTGCAGCCTTCACGCACGGCGTGTTGCGGCACAGTGGGCTCGCCAATGGGTTGTGATAGGCAGTAACTAAATAGCTCAGCGGTTGAGTACCAATCAGTTAGTTGTCTTATCTAAAACGTTGACTATGTTAGAAGGTTAAAAATGGATTTTCACACCGGTAACCAGCCGGCCTTACTGGGCCAGTGCAGTGAGACAGAGTTAGAGGTAAACCTAAAAAAGATCAATGTCATCGCAAATTAAAGTAAGGAAATGCAAATACTACGTACTACTGCTGTGTTGAGGACCCAGTGGTTACCTTGATGATATACCTACCATATCGTTTACATCCATGTTCATATGGGAGACCATAATGATTGAGTAACAACTATGCTCTATTTGATTGTTGTCGAGAAAGGTGTTTGTACATAAAACACCTTTGGCAGTGAATACAAAATTCAGAGATACGGGTATATTTTCAGGTAGTTAAATGTTCCAACTTTTAAACCAATTTTGAATTCTGGCAGAACTTGAAAATTGGTCCCGCTGTCACCTATGACGGTTGGTAGGATGCAGTGTTGCTATCTTGCTCAATGTCAAATTTCCCAAAGAAGCATTTTTTTACGCAGCGATTTAACGTTCTCATACATCTAGCTCTTGTATGAGATAATACTTGCACAGTGAAAAGCACTGGTACAGATATGACCGAGTAGAGAATGATTGACAGAGTTAAACCCCCATGCTAATTTAGCTTCAATGTAATTGAATTTACTGCAGTTAACATGCACTTTTGTTACGAGGGAGATTTTGATTTTGTTTTAAGTATGCTGTTCTTATAATAAGCAGGCTTACTGGAAAATTACTATGCAACCAGAAATACAGCTAAGCCTGGACCTATTTTGTTCGCCAATTGCACAGCAGTTTCCGAAGAGCCTATTAATACCCTTGGGAATGTACTCTTCAACGAAAAATTTAATTTGTTGTAAAACAAAAGAGGGCTTAAAAACTCAATACGATCAAAAATTATCCAGAGACAGTAAGGGAGGGGCTTTACGGACGCCGTTACATATACTCTGCAATGAACACTTACCACTGAAGAATTGGATTGGCTTTTGGGAAAGCGAAGCGGTAGCAGGTGAAAGTGAAATTTCTCCTTACGCATTAGCTCTCTTGAAGGGTCCACTTGAGGTTCGCCGGAGCCATGTGTTCCGCTACCGACGTTCTCATAGCCAGATTCGCTGGCTTCAACTGTTTCCTGTAGACTTTTACTTTTCTTCAGTTTAAAGGCACGGAACATTGATCTCTTGTTCTGAACAGGGGTAGCATTTGCCGAGCAGGGTTCCGACTGGGGTTCGTTGTCAGCGCCATTCTGACATAACACATACAATAGCACCGTTATTACGGTTGGCAAATCGTTTCAATAGACTGTATACACTCTGGTTATATGGGTATACGACGACGAAGCATAATTATGGTTATCTCTAAACGCACACTTCTATTTACAGAACCGTGTAAGCAGAGAGATAAGATCTGGAAGTGAGCCAGGTCATAATAGGTACTGATGTTAGTAAAAAAAGACACGCTTTTATCCAAATTATCGCCTGGTTCAGTAACACCATTATTCAGGTGTTCTTGAGCAAGTCTTAGTTGTTGCTCGGCGAGTCTGTCTTACCGAGGGTATTGCATTCGTACATGACACCTACTCGCAAAGAGGGTAAGCAACAATAGCAAAAAGCTGCTGATGGCAAACTATTCCGAAGCAACAATAACCTTTTGTCTATCAACTAGTTCAAATTTGAGAATAATAAAAGGCTATCGAAAAGTTTAGCCGTTAGTTTAAATACTCGCAGGGTAAGGCAAAAATCTTCTGTACTCTGCAAAAAGTCGCTCGGAAGTCTTCAGTTCTCAAATATTTTGTTACTTCTATCTTTACTACAAATCACCTTCTTGCTACTTTAATCGATGTAAAACAAGCACTTTGAAAATATCGAGTGGCTCTCGGTGTTTTAAACCGCCAAATGAGCCTTGCGGCACAACGTAACTTACTAACTTATAGAATGAAGACAACAGTGTGTGTCTCGTAAGCACCAATACTAACTGTAAGTTGATTTGTGCGTGGGGGCAACGTTGTGTACGGAGGAACTAGCACTTTCTGGTTTCCCAATCCAAAACCATCTGCAAGAGTAATGTATGAAAAGATTGATTCGTAGGAAGAATAGTCAAGATAATCCTAAACAACTTTGAACCACGAATAAACTAACATCTAAGTTTCAAGTACTTTTGTTACTCCGAGTGAGTACGAGTGAAATAAATGGGGTTAATAAAACAAAAAAGTATATCTCACAATATGCGTTGTTTTGTATTATATAAGTGATCCCGTTCTACTACAATTTTTTCTATAGTAGTACATTTACTTTTAGCTTGAGTGAAGGTAAATAAAATCACCAATATATGAACTTTTTCTTAAATTACACCGCATTTCTAATAAGTGCAGAAAATCCCCTGCGCACATTGTCTTGGGCCATAATCAACGAGCTTAATTACCCCGACTATTTAAACAGGGCGCCATTTTTAAACACACAGCTAAGCAAGGAACATCGAATGCCTTTCGTTTCAAATCTGCCTACAATTGATAGTTTTAGCCTATGCAACTAAATACACGAAATAGAGCAGTCCACATCAAACAGTTCGATAAGAGTCGAATGATGATTTATACTATTATTATATAAGAAAGTTATATTAAGCTATTAATCGACTCTGGTAGAGTCACAGTCTGGGTACGTTAGCAAGTTATTAATGAGCTGGTATCTCTTATTACTGGTACTCAGTATACTGGTAAACAGTAATACTCAAACAAATCCTCTACCTCCTACAGCTAATGGATGAGGATACAGTGACAAAGAGAAACGCATATTGCACCATGGCCATCGAATGAGTGAGTACTTTTTGCATTGGGGTCTAAATAAATTTAGTCAATCAATCGTGACTCTGACTACGATCCGTTGTCAGCCTAACAAGACGAAAAGCTCGAAAAGATTAACATTTATATTTACTGGCTTTTTCCATTTGGGTACTTTTCGTCGAAGCATTTGCTCAGTCAATGACAGTGAAGAAATTGGTTCTCTGTAGGACCCCAATAGTCGAAAGGTTCTGATAATTAGGAAGTAACAGATGCTAGATTTGAGATGCAATTAAAACTATAAGAATAATTTTCATTTTTCTCTCCGTTCATCGTTTTAACATATAGTTGCTATACAACAATAACAGTGCATCAGACCAGATCACATCACTTTTCCCAGTCGAATAGATATTTTGCCCATTTAGATAGATAGAAAATGTAGGACAGGGTATGCTCACCACCCAGTGCATTTTACTTGCAAGCTGCACGCTTCTTTCATACACAACCTTTATCACACAGATAGGCTGCATTAAATGAACAAGATGTAAGGCTTTACCTAAGCAAAAACGTGACACGATCGGATTTTTATCAATGTGTTATTTAATTACTTCGCAATCAACTTTCCGTGAGCGGACGATAGGACGATTCGTGGAACCTACGTGGACGCCATACTTTGTTAAGTCAGTGCGCCCATTCAAACGAAGACCTCTTAAAAATGAATAAATCGTTACGCCAACCAAACTAACGGCTATATTTAAAAAAATAAATCATACCGTATTTGGCGACTTGTAAATGGTACTCATCGGCCCGCATGAGGTTCGTGTTAGGCAGGAATAAAGCGTGGTCGTGTCGGCCAAAGAAATAGCGTTTGCCAGCAAACCGGCCATCTCCACTACCAACAGGATTGTCCTGAAATTCAGCCATCAATAGTACAATACGTTGAGTTCATGGAACGCACCAAATGTCTGTAACACGGTATGTTTTTTTTATGTTAACTTGCCAGTTTGTAGTGTTGCTCCACAGATTGACTACAACAAATAGGATACAGGCTTCGAATAATGCCTCTTTGCACTTACAAACTCAACCCCAATGGTCCAGCCATCATCGGTCACATCAGGTAACCGGCCAACCCAGCGAACCCAGCCAAACTGAGGTCCATCTCGGAGAACCCAGACGACTCGGTCTCCCAGTGTTAGCAGAGGTCCAAGAGGACCGTACGATATGATGGAGTCTCGTAAGAGGCCCGCTGGAATGTCTTCTTTGTAGCGATAGTCCATCTGCTGATGTTGTCGCTAACGGCGTATGACGAAGCTTCCACGAATTTCGACCTCTTCCTTTCAACTAGCTTAAACTTTTTCAAGCGTTATTTTCGCCGCCGTTGTGGAACTTAGCCGGCCGTAATGGAGGCCGACCATTATTTAGCGTTTGTGTCGAGACGCATTCATTCGATGCTTGTAGGTCGTACAGGTAATCATTAGCCCTGTTTAGTGTATACATACCATATACAAGCAAAGGGGGTAACACGCAAGGACGATAAAGACGGCTGAAAACGTCGAAAAAAGAAAGAAAGCACAGAGAGTAAGACAAATTGTAGAAGGATTTGAAGAAGATAGACACGTATATGGGCCTTTTTATGATGCACGAAAACTCGCGACTGGCAAGATGACAGTATTGGCAGTCACCTACGACGTAGTACATTGCATTCATGTTGACAGACAGTGTGCTTCGGTACTTACTTTGTAAAATTAAGATAGTTTTGCGTGACGGTAGTATTACTTTAGCATTACCGTAATCGTGTGCGTTTCGCTGTGGGATACCCCACCGATTTTCAGGGTGAGAACGATGTAAAGACAGTGTTGAAACAAGTCTACACAACGTTTATAATACTAGTCAACGAAATTGTACATAACATAGCATAGATATGATCTACTGAATAAGTCATAAATTGGTTAGGTGAAATACAGGTTGAATCTACACAAAAATATAGTGGCTTACGCGTATGACGTATGAGCTTTCCCTTGTTGTAGTTGGCTGATAAATTCAAGGTGTATTTTATAGCAAAATCGTTCGGAAGCAATGAGCTTGTAACTAACAACAGGCATACGTTTACCACTATGTTGCTCGCATCATTAGATATAAATGGATTTTAATGTCAGATCTGGTTCTGCTCTCAAGTTCTACTGGCTTCAGGTGGCTAGCTCCTACCATGCCTAGCCTTGAGTTTTCTTTAAGATTTGGAAAAAAATTTTATGGCCTGTTTGGCGCAACCGAACATATTTTTATGTAGTTCATAGTCAGGTCTAAATGTGAGACTAATATTAATGGCTAGGACGCTAGACCATTTTACGTACGCCTAAGCTTAGTGGGAAAACGCGTTACCACTAGAGCATCATCAATAGAGCTGCTTCTCTAGGAAACATAGATTTAATAGAGCGAGAGGCCTGCAGTTTTAGTCAAAGATCCTTCTGTTTCTGAATGCTTATGGTGTAGCTTGGGTTTACTTTGTCAGATCGGCTTTATTTAGAGAAACTGGTCTACGAGGCGACTGAAAATCGGGCCTTTTTTGCGAAAAGTCACTTTTTAGCTGCTATTGCCTGTTAGAATGATTGACGCAGCGATACATTGCGATTATAAGGAGCCGAGTAACAGACTGTATCAGCTTTTTCCAGGTTAAAAATAGACAACATTTTTTTCGCTACCTCAACTGCAGATATATAAAAATATAGGTATTACTTGAATGGAGGAGCTGTCGGACACAGGTAGGGTAAAAATAGTCGACGAGATTGTCATGAACAGAAACAGACAACCAGTGCAGGCCGCGAGATGAAATGCTTTCTAATATGTTTTTCCTTTGAAAAACTACGTCTCTAGTCACCTTCAGAGGGATCCCTCGGTCTGTGGGACATTGTTAACAATAGACACCGACCGCACTGATTCTTGTTCTTGTGGCGTTTGAAGTTTTATGATTATGAGCTATTCTATATAATAAGCGTTTCGCTTTTGCATCGGCGGATCAATTAAAAAGAGCCAGAAGCTCGATGCTAGGATAAGGCGGCTCTCTGATATGTATAGTTGTCAAAGATCACTCGATAGTTGCCCAGTACGGATGCTATTAGTCATGCACTAATTCTTGTGTTGTTTTGCGATATAATTCAGTCAGCGAGTTAGTTCTGCGATACTTCAACGTGGACTTGTTTTACAACATATCTCATTCGGATTCGAAAGGAAATAAACAGATGCATCTGAATCCTGGCAGTACGGCAGCTGACCCTAGACGCTTTCGGTTCGGTTTCAGACTCGGTATATACCAGTCCTGATATGTACACATCTGACTGGATTGAGAAATCCCTACATTTCAAGCTATCCTGCCCTCTATGTTTCGAGTTTTACATTCGGTATCGCCGTTAAACATCCCATCAGCCAGCGTGCTCCCAGCACGAAACGAAGCGTGTCTATGCCCGGGCCGTATCTTGGCCGTAACGTGTCCCTAGGATTAGAAGGCAAATACGTTAGCCAGTGAACTATCATGTGGACAAGTTAACTTGCTTTGCTCAAAGGCATATTGAATACATTTTTGATGACCATTTCCATCTTTTTGCAATAAACAAAGTGGCACCTGATTTGTTGCTTGATATTGAAATTATTTTTCTACTTGCGTGTTCAATGCTGAAGACTGATGAAGTCTCTTATACGATAAACCCGTTATGTGTCTTTTACCATCTAATCTAATTTTATCAACCAAGACGCCTTAGTATGACCACCTCCGTAATATCCCGTCTCCTTTGATTCGGCATCTTCAACGAGTGGAATTATTTTAAATATAGTAAAACATGGGAGGTCTTCTACTCTTTGCGCGGATCGCGCCCGACCGAGCAGTAAGCTGGTGTAAATAACAAATCAAACAATTTGAGAAAAATCATACAAGCCCATCCGGGTATTGAAGTTAAGATTTGTGAACTGCAAGCACCTCCGGGTCCATCTTGTTTCTTGCCCTCCCGCTACCGGCAATTGCCAGCTAAACTATTTACATGACAAAAAAAAAGTACTTATCAAGTAGTCATTTTGTATCTGCCGAACATTTGTCGAACCACTCTCGAGATTGGCCGAAATATCAACGTTACATTACGTTATAAAATAATAATAAAAAAGATAGCATCTAGACAAAAAGGCTAACTTTCACCTTTTCTGGACTGACATATGGACTGAATAGATGACTACGCGCATCTCATACACTAGACGTACCTTTTCACACGTTTCTTACTTAAACACTAGCTACATTTATTATATTTTACTTTGGCTCGTAGAAATGGAGTGGCTCTAAAATAAAGCCCCTTTTTGGAAATTGCAAAAATATAAAAATTACTATGACGCGTTCTAAACAACACTGGCGCTAAAATCCTTTGCGTAAGCAAACAAAATATTGATTTAATTACAATAATTAACAGCTATTGTTATTGTTATCATGATTTTTTTAACATAAACTAACTTCAAGGTTTCTCGTAAACTGTGCGTATCGGAAATGCACGGATGTATATATATATATATATATAACCATTGTAACTTCAGCTCTGGCAGATTAAAAGATATGATATTTTTGTAATAAATTTATTCCGTTTATAGTAGTTGAAAACGAAAGCTAATCTGAAACGAGGACTCGCTCGTTGTGCCTTTAGCAGTTCTAAAAAAACTGGATTCATATTAGCTTTTAATAGCAGGACCGACACGATCGAAACAGCTACCTGTGGCCTAGTCCATGAGTTGATAAACGAAGTTGTTTCAAAGAGCACTCTGCCATAGTTACACGGTCGAATGTTTATACTGTCTACTTGGTAGCTTTTTGGGCAACCGCTCAAACAATGGGACTAAAAACAGCGTTCTAAAGACAGAGGTCAGAAGAAATCACTAGGCCCAACAGAAACAAGCCAGTCACTTGCGATGTTTCTCTGCTGTTTTTTTTTAAGTTCTTGTAGTCGCGCTTGTATTAATGGAAAGCATCTACACTTAAGTCATTGCAGTTGGAATTTGGATGCTTTTGAAATGTTCCACGTGTGCAATTAAAACAGTTCTATTTACATAAGTTGTGATGTACGATGTTCTGTTTTCTATCTGACTGCGTTAATATGGTCCCGAATAATTCTGAGCAGAAACGATAAGACCCTAAAATTAGATTTGAGCTTCATTATAAATTTAGACGTTTCTGAAAATTATTAGACAATAACTGATAAAGTTTAATACGAGTGTAAAGTTCCAGATAAGTACCTTTAAAGGCTTTTCCGGAGCGACATAGCATCACTTTCGAAAATGTACTCTACCAAATAAAAAAAAGTAATTTCTTGTCCCTCGGCTGTTTTCCAGCCAACAACCGAAACGGCAATATTCTTGCTAAGCGCAAGTTTTTATTGTGTAAAATGTATATCGCACCGTCTGCAGATTCTTCTGATTAGTTCGCGACACTGCATTGGCCAGGCAAGCTATCGAACCTCATATTATATATATATTCAGCAAAAATAAGGAAATCTATTCAGCAAGTTTCCGGTCAGCGGGCATCACGCGAATGAAAAATGGAAGAGCTCAACTAAAAAAACTTCCCGCTCCAGATACGCTATTTGCTGCATTGAAACAACACCTTTGGCCCTATATTGCTCCTCTGTTTCGGTGTCGACTGCAATTCTTTTCCAGGTCTGAAGAGGCGACTTATGCTGTATTTACCGCTTAATCTAATAAGTGTGACGTGATGATTATGGCGTAGTACTTTGGGCAATCCGACGCGGTCTTTTTAGCCTTTTTGAAAACTGTAATTCTATAAATAAGCCGAAAATTAGTCAGTGCGCACCGTTGATTTGTTAGCACTATTAACTAGCGGAAAAAATATGACGTTTGCGGCGCCTCCTTTTGATTTGGAGCTCTCCACGTGTAACAATACAGGGAGGGGGCACTAGAATTACGCAAAACGATACATTGCTTCATATAAGAAAGTAACATGTAATTCGTAACAGAAGCTGTTAAATTTTTACATACTATGTCTCGTTCAGGCTATGAACTTGAATTCTTGCATCGTACCCTTGGTGACGCCTTCAGATCCAAAGTTCTCAGAATTTTTACATACTTGCTTTCACAGCCAGCATTGATCGTATCTACACATACGGATATTGTCGTTTATTATAGCATACAAGGAGTGATGCATAAGATTTTTATCCTCTGTTCGTATTAACACCGACGCTACTTTTTTAAAGGCTTCGGAAATCGAGTAGCATTTCTTGTTGTTTGTCAATATAGAGAAAAGTTCATCATACAAAAGACGGACTCGCGTTCGAACGATAGTCACCCATAATGGTGACATGGCGATAAGCACGAGATGTTTTGTTCAATTATTTGATGATTACGATTAATCAACTTAACATTTGAGCGAATCATGAATTAAGTTAAATCAGTTTTAAGTTACGGCAACTCGGAATAATGTTAGCATAGTGATACATAGGCTTCCATCTTTTGATTGCATGTTTGTCGTTTTTGGCGGCGTTTAGCGTTTGATCCATTTACTTAGTTCATACTTATTGCCGCTAATGTTCAAGGTAGTCTTTTTGCCATCGGCTCGATTGATTCCTAGGTAAATTTTACACTAGAAGGACGCTGACATAACGATATTCCATATGTTGCAACGAAGGTTGCCTTTGATGTATTATTACAGCGACAGTGGCCTGTGCACTACAAGTCTAGAATCGATAGTATTGTTTGTAGCCATCGTTCAAGTTCTGGACATGAAAATGGCTAGAAGTCAATGAGTAGCGGCCAGCCTTTTCTTTCAGACCACATGGTAGCAGGAACAGTTACTCCGGTAGCGGACTATAATACACGTTGCAATATTATGTTTGAGTCGGCGGAGGCAGAATCCGAATGTGTCACGCGCTCCGAACTCTCTACGTAATACCACTCGTATGCGCTGGCAAAATAATCCTTAGCATTACGTTCAACTAGTCGAGAGCTATGCTTTGCTCTTGGCTTAGTTGTATATATACCAGCACGAAAATAATTTTTAGAACTATGGCTTAAATACGTTTCCATTGGATGGCCTAGTTTCTCAACATGTGTCCTATGCATCAGTTCCGTACAGAAGGTCCGAATATAAACAATGAAGTTGAAAGGAAAAACACTTGCTTTTGGTGTCGGAACCACCACAGGCGTGCGTATACATTTTTTTGTACTTGGCGTTCGTGTAGTAACTCAAAGAAGCAAGTAATATTTATCTCTTTGTTTTTTTGCTGTTCCGAAAAGCGTCTCCATTTGCAGGAGTTTGAAAAGGCCTTAATTATTTTTGCATTGTCCTAACACTTCCATGATACCATGGCCAGTTTATGTAGAACTGATTAGACAAATGGATGGTAATCACAAACATATTAGTGCCCAAAAAGAATGATGTGCCTTTTGATTGTACTAACTAAGAGGAACGTTTAATACAATCATACCTAGTAACGAAATTGCAAAATGCAGTCTTTAGCTATTAACCGAGTTTAAAATTATATCAGTGTTTGGTTATGCAGGCGTTATAACCCAGTAGTAGCTACCATTGTCTAAACAGCCGTAACGTTTTCATTTAAAGCCATCTGTACGATACACGCTTCTAGCTAGGTTCTCGTACAACCGGTGTTTATTCTGTCAATCCTTACTCAACAATCCATCCTGTCGGGTTTACTTGCTTGTTCAGTTCACAAAAGTCATTGGAATCTCAACCAGTTCTTCGTTACAGACAGGTGCGATTAAGGATCGTCTTGTAATGAATAGCTCCTATATTGGTGTGCACGCACGCACGCACGCACGCACGCAAAAGAACGAACAAAGTTTCCAATTCCGAACTGGGAAAGCTAAAAATAATAAGTAGTCAATATGATTGTAGAATTATTACAACAAACAGGGAATACATGTTTCATCTATAACGCAGTGTCCTTGTCCATTTAGCCGCACTTATCGCGGAGTGTATATCGTTGGCGGGGTTTGGCGTAACGATCCCCACCGCAGCCAAGGGCGAATAGAGCTATAGTAAATTAAATATATATATTAAAATAAATTAAATAAGAAAGCCATTTTGCGGCTTTATACGTGATAATGCGAAAATAGTGGCTTGTAATGGTTGCACAAAAATGACCCCCACGAGCATCCTGCTATGCGACTCGAGGCAATCAGAACATTTGCAATTGAACCTCTCCCCAACTACGCCTCCGCGAAGGCGTTGTTGTCTACATGCAGCTACCGAGCGTATTTTCGAAGTGCTAAATGATAACTTACTTAAGCAGTACATCGGTGATCGAACACGAACGGAGTGAACTCAGAATACTAGTTATATCAACGATGATAATAAAATTCATTATAAATGGATGTCTAACTGCGGCACTTGGGCAAAACCGTCAAATAAATGTTGTATAGGAAGAGTTTTTCAAAGGTGACGCCCAGCTGTTTTCCTTATACGGCTAGCCTCAGTACCGCTGTGGTACTATAGCATTACAACAAAGACCGATACAAAAGGAAACCGAACCGAAATAGGGATCACAACACAGGACGCTGAACTTCAAGGCTCTAAAAAAGGTTATATTCGAGCCTAAAATAGTTAAGCATTACTTCGTTTCATTTTTGATCACCTATTTTTCACGCTTGTGACTGCCATCTTGCAGTGAATCAAATTTCTAAAGGGCATTGACTTTGTCGCGCGTTTTCAATAGGAAGGGAATTATTGGATTCTTAGTTGCATAGAGGGCTTTAATCGTGTACCACATCTTGCCGCTGATAGTGCCACAGAGCGAGATTATAATATGTAAAAGGAATTGTTTGTGGTGTTTTTGAAGACTTGCTTCAAGGGGTTACTAGATAGATATACTACTATACTAAATAGCTAACGAAACAGAATACCTAACCAACAATTTTCATTAAAACAGTAATTCTTTATCGAATTGCTATTTTATGACGATTGTAGCTAGATGTTTCTGTGATTAATGCGACGGGGAGATTACCTCGTCCAGAGATATTAATGAAGGAAACTCGAACAGAGTGCACATTATTACGAGCAACGGTGACAACTTTTTTTAAGAATGTCCTGATCCAAGCTATGATAATGCTTCATCCATTATCCGTACGAAGGACGTGGCACGCCACACACTTCAACACTTTTCCAAAGCACTCATACACTATAACAAGTACGATTAGCAACAATCGTTATAGATGTTTCAATTTCAGGAATTCACAACACAATAAATTCCGGCTACACCACTGGCACACGTATTCATCATCGACCCAATGTGGTCACCCGCCTGTACACGCGCACGTTCCACTTGAATATCAACTGTATATGTAGACTTATTCAATTCAATGTACCCACATTATTAATAAAGTAATATTTTTTTTATAATGGGTGCTGCTACTGTTGTTTGTTCTACTTGTTTGGCTTTTCGTTTTTTCTTTTCATGTGCTAATGAAGCGCCGATGTTCAGCTTGAGGGAGCCCTGATTGGGTCGGGCCCGGAACAACCCAGCCACGCTCTTCCACTCTTCAGCCTGCTCTTCTGACTGTCTGTTCTACCTGCATTGATACAGCAGCTACCGCGGCTGAGCTGAGACACACTCGCTGATCAAGATGCCTGGTACTGCCTTGCGCTGCGTGCTTGGAAAACCTCCCTCAGTGATCAGCATGCTGGTCAGATTGAACGCTCGTGACGGCGGCAGCCGCTGTAGTCTTACTGGCAGGACCAGTAAAGTAGTAATGTGTGGTGTTCAGCCATCAGCAATCTTGAAGTTGGACTCTTTCCTACTTTATGTACTACTAGTCGTTTTTGCTGTTGTTGTTGTATTCTGTCGGTTTATTAATCTATGCTAAGCGACCAACATCGCCATCGCCATCGACATCGTCATTGCCATCGCCGGCGCGCCGTAGAGTCGCCGCAACATATAGATACGCAACCTTGTAGAGCAACCGAACGACCAAGGCGTGCGTGCGGCGCTGGTAGAGCATGCCAGTTCGACAGCCTTAACCTAGCACTCTATCTACATGGACACGCCGCAATGGCGGAAGCAGGGAACAGCAAAGCATTAACAGATAGACCAACTAACCAAGCGACGGATAGAGACTATGTGTGTGCAGAAAGAGAGCCTATATTTAGAGCGACTGAGTGACAGAATAGACCTTTTCTGCTGCTGCTGCCGCCGCCGCCGCGTCTGATGATGACGCTGCTGTTGCTGATAATGTTAGCGTTGAACGCAGAGATCACGGCGCCTGAACCACGGTGCATTAATATGGCGAGAAGCACGGCCAGCCGAATCGCGGGGAAGCAACGTTGCCTCTCCTGCTACTGCAGCCGCCGCCGTCGTCGCGTCTGCCATTACCGTCACCACGTTCATAGTTAGCGTCGCAGCGGAGTGCCAGTTAATCTCAACGGTTCCACAGAGCAAACGGCCAGGCAAACTAACCTTTGCCGGTTTCGTTGTAAAATAGAAGCAGCGACGGCACGATAAACCTACGCAACCAGCGCTCCGAGCACAACGATTGTTGACGAATGCTGGCTACGGTAAGGGAAAGGAGAATGTTGCTTGGGGGCCATGAAAGCGATCATATAGCGACTAGTTCAGTTCGGTTCGTTTTCCCCTGGCGCCCGTTCGTAGTTCGGAAGTCAGAGTGAAAGAGAGACGAACCGGCGCATTTAGAGGGGAGGAGGAGGAGAGAGAGACATGTATACCTGCCTGGATAGAGAAACGGCCGACAACTGACTTCGTATCACAGTTTGAAAGTAATTGGAAGACTGTGGCTGATGATCCGAGATTGAACTCAGCTGATGACGCTGTTGGTGGAAGACTGAACGACAAGGATGCTAGCCAGTGTCTCAGATGACTTAGTTGAGAGAAGTTTCTCAGTAGTGGTGTTAAGCGTTACTAGGTTATAATGATATAGATTTTAGTGGGTCACGGCGTTGTAGGGCGCCCCTAATACTTGAATATGCCGTAACAACAGAACTGACGGCTTCGAAGCTTCAACACTCAATAATTGTTTTTAAATTATACCCATGTTTAAAGGATTTCTATGTCTTGAACCAAACCAGACAAATAAGCTGACGTTAAGCATAACGGAAATGTTTCATACGAGTACTTCATGGGTTAACTCGTAACATATTATGCTTATTCAAAGAGCATTTGAATTTCTAACTTTCATTGTAATTAGATATTCTTACGACGTAAATCAAACAAAGCTCAAATGGTCCTCTGTGTAAGTAAAACCAACCAGAAAGTTTCCTTACTATGTGGACAACCAACAGATCTGATTACGAAACTATATATTTGTCATCCATAATCGCCTTCCACACTTCCAAGGAAGTACTCTGTGTAGCAGCATACAAAATATAGATATGTTAGATTGCCATTTTTGACTTTACTAGATAAGTTATATAACAAATAATTGCATCTAATTTGTTCATGGCAAAATTTGGATGCCAAAAATTAGAGAGAAACCCATTATAATCTACGATATAGTGTTTTAACACGTTGCACATGTTCGTAGATCTTGCTTGTAACTTTTAATACACCTTCGTGATTTGCATGAAAAAAAAACTTCACAGTAAAGCAATCTGCTTTACTGTGAAGTTTTTTTTTTTTACTTTAAAACAGCTAGTATTCCGATTCATCGATAAAGCGCTAAGAACATCCTAAATTCAATACTCATCTTTTTCAGAGTTCTCAAAATACATTGCTCAGAAAATTTCCCAATGACATCTATAGTGTACTGTAAAAGCTTTCGCAAATAGCAAAAAAACGCTTGTTTTCATTATAAAATCGAGCACAGTACACCTATGTTGTTGGCAGGTTAAAATCCTGAACAGCTAGTCACGAGAAGCCAGTGTATTTCTTTTCAACTCTGAATCGCTCAGTGGGTCAACTATACGTACCTATGATGCTTGACCAGACCTTGCCGTATAGATTTTCTTGAACGGAAGCTCCCCTATTGGCATCAAACGCTGCGTCGATCGGAACAATGGCGAATTAAAGACGGCTGACGATCTCAAATTTGAAACGAAAAAAACAATGTTGTCTAACCGTAAATGCTACTGAGTGTAAGCAGCAATGGGTACCTTACTTTACACAGGATGATAGTCTGTGTCAATGCTGGTTGATATCTGACAGACAGAGAAATCCTATCGAAACAAATGAAACAGTTGCGCGCACTCTTATCTCAATATATAATACAATACATTTTTATATAGTCTTAACATGATTGAAAATGTCTGACTGTATTGTAACACTCGACTACAGTAACCACATAAATTATGCAGGCCAAACAGAAGGTTCATTTCGTTTCGACAAGACCACATAGGTTCATTCTTATGTGTAACCCCCTTATGGTCGTTTATACATAGTTTGACCAACACAATGACAGAAAACTAGCCGCATAGTAGTGCGTTGTTTAGCGGTTTTACATTTACATAATATCAAAATGAAATTTTATTATGGGCAAAAGCCGTAGTGATAACTGCACAAACCACAAATGCTAACGACCGTCGATAGTTGGTCACTAGCTGTTTTAGCCTATATTGAATAAGCACAAACTGGAACTAATTGTAGGCCAGCGCTCGATAGTAGCATTCGCAAAAATATTGGTTTTTCCCCGATGGCCCGATCATCTTCAATCCAAGGTGACTGGGATCTAAAATATACAATACAAAGATCGAAGCTACTGAAAATAGTGGTCAGTTTCAATAATGCTTGCTCGTTGAATAACTCAATATATTTTCAAAAGGTTTTTTACAACAATTTTAAAAGGTTAATTTATAAATATTACGCTTGGATTGTTTTTAATTTGCAGACACAATGTAAAGAGTAGTTCACCATTGTATTTACCATCCAGGTATAAAGCGACTGTCTGTATAATATGAACTACAAAAACAAGATTCAAGTACACCCATTGGGTGTTGGAATCAAGATTCATATGCACATGAGTATATTTTAATATAAACCTGCTTTCAATTAGTGCATTTTTCCTGTCTAAATTTACTTTGAGACTGTAATATGTGTTCGTCATGCATCGAACATGCGCAATCAAGCAGTAATTTATAAAGCTATCTTGCTTTTAGGAGTATAGGACATAACTCACAACAGACATCGCTTGCCTAAATTTAATGATATGTCAACTGCAAAGCGTTAATTGATAAAACAGACAAAATCAGACAGTACCAAGCCGCTGCGAACCAAGCCGGAACGACCGCCGTCAGCTTTTGTGTGTGTTTTATATACATATATACACATACACACATGCATTCACACATAGAAAAATGACACTCATAATGTTAATTTACACTTTAGAGCTCGAATAATCCTAAAGGTCGAAAACGTTTATTATGCCTTTGTTATTACATGCAGGTTATTCTGATTAAGTACTTTGTGCAGTACATTTTGTACACATAACCTCAAGATTTGCTCTAACAGATGAGCTCCATTATATTCACAGGTCCACTGAATATAAGCCCATCTACAAAAGAGGATAAAACGAATATCCTTACTAAAGACAACTGGCTCAATTTGCCCATGTGCATTTAGACAGCTATTTGGCGACAGTACCTAATATGGCAATTTCGCAATAGCATGGACTGACGTTCACTCACAAAAAACGAATCAATCACATCGTTATCCTGACAATTTTCCCACAAAACGTGCATTATCACTTGGACGTATTATCCTGAGAACGACAGACTTCGTAGGCGGCTGTCGAGCGATAAACCTTTAAGATCTGCAAACATTCTTATAGAAAATGATACTTGACAATACATCGAAGCTATGTATAACCAAGATAGCGTGGGGTCCCATAAAACGAACTGGATCACTCCAGTATAGGCTGATTCAACGCCACTAGAAACTGTGTGAGTTTCAACAAACTTCGCTGAACATGCTCTAAACTACGCTTTAATAAGCTCAGCAGATAATACCCTAGATGAAGGACTTAATGGTGCTTCTTCCTCAATAGCACTTAGAACAATATTATGATAAACGAGAGAATTCTGCTTCCTCCATTCCATGCGCTCACTTCGAATATAGTCTAAATATTTGGATTAGAAGAGTCACCATGGGTTAACTGTGTTGCGATTTAGATGCAGTAGTTAGCAGAATTACATACAAGGGGAATTTTTTAAAATGTAAAATGCCGCCATTCCAGTCGAACGTTACTCAGTTAATGAGAAAAACAAATCGAAACGGAACTATACTCGTTAACGAAATAGCGTTCCATCAATATTATTAGAAATTAGTGTTACTTATATAGAAGTTGATCATATTTATTTTCACACAATTTGTGTAATTATACGTTGTTTCTACGCTGCATTGGCATCTAGCTTAGCATAGAGCGCTTTTTTGACCAAAGCTTTCTAATTGCATGTAACAGGTAGAAAGACGCCTGAGCAAAATAAAATTTCTAATAAGATTCAAATCTTTTGCGAACATCAAACATTTTATAAACATTTAGAAAAAAAAAAAACAGTTACTACTTGAACGAATAACATGCTTAGGTTTTAATATTTTTTAAGGAAATAGCATAAACAATAAAAAAAAATCTCAATTTTTTTATTATTACGCACAGTATATGTCACATGCTTATTAGTCGAATTCTAGGCCAACTACGCTTGTGGGAACTACTCATATAGGACACGTAGGTTAATGGGTGAAATTTCCGCAATTTGTCCCCTCCGAATTGATTGTCGTCGCTGTTTTTTTTTCGATGTCAACAGTTTGGCTGGAGTACTAGCCCTGGTTAGGAATTGCAGACAGTTTATATTTAACTCTTCTCATAAAAATGACCCGGCCGTGCTGTTTAGCGAGCCACCACTGGCATAAATGTTCGTTGATAATATTCAAATTTGGCGCATAGCTGCGTCGGCTACGGCGACTCTCTAATAAACAAAAACACTCGTGATGAGTTGTCTGCTGATTGACACATACGCACACCCAAACAGCACAGGTAAATCGATCTCTTTAGCCAGACGTGTTGTTATGGTTTATGAAGTGCGTGTTATTTCCAGTGAATTTATCTCCCTTGTGTATCTGTTAGTAGACAAAGATGACTCAAGACGAAAAAGATAAGTCTGACAATGTCAAGGTACTGAAGACAAGCGGCGACAAGCGCTCGAAATCGCGCAGGGGCCGTGTCCTGAAGGTACTAATTAACTTAGCCGCCTCAAATTAGTAACCTAAATATATAAATATCTAATCAGCTGTGCAGCAATTCACAGATGCAATTGGAAAAAATATCATTACCAAACTATAGCTGTTCTAGACGGATTTCACACTTTACATGTAATTATGTCATTATCAAGAATTTAAAGCATTTTCTTTTCGATTAAAAAATTGTCAATAAGTAAATTATTTTATACTGATATAATTTTATATATATATATATATATTTTTTTTTTTTTTAACAACATTGTTGCATATGCTGAATACGTACTTATGTGTACTGGCTGAAAAGAAAAGGCTCATATATTTGTATTTTCAAAGACAGATTAAAATATCGTTGTACTCTTTAAGTATTTTTTATAATTAAAATAGGATTTGCGCTCCTGGGAAATCTGGTAGAGACAAATAATATACTCTATGGGACTTTTTACATAAAAAATAGGGTGACATAGAGTGCTTATATTATAAGCAGAAATGGAGAGACTCTTCTATGATGACACTACACAACTAGGTGTTTTCGCAATTAACTGGTTGCAAATTTCGTACTGAATACTTAACACACCACGATGTTTGGACATAAAGCGCCGAATACACAATAAATTTGGCTCGCATCCATCTAATTTTAGTGTTTTCACTTTAAAGAAATCGTAGGTCCTTAGGTCTAGGAAAGGGTAGTTCCTTCATATTTTATATAGAATCTATGATTTAGTTGTCATGTTCATTGGATACTCTAATATACACAAAACAAAAATGCCTTGTTTTATTTTATCTCGCGATTTCATCATGTTATTGATAATTTTACAAATACAAATGAACTGATACTGTACTACAATATATTTTCAAAGCTGCATTAAGAAATGTGTTGATGTGAATCTGAAAAATGCAAGATATAGACGTTGGTCCTCCTTAAAGAGTTTCAACCGCCGATTCACTATTGAGATATTGAATCAACGAATTGTTATTTCTCTTTTTCAGGTGGTGATTCGCCGGTTGCCGCCGTCGATGTGTGAAGATGATTTTGTGGAGCAAGTATCCCCTCTTCCAGAGCACGATTCATTTTACTTCGTGCCCGCAGATAATAGGTATTTTATTCTTGTGTTCTTTAACATTCGATTGTCATACATCGTCGTCGATGTGACCCCTGTTTTATAAAGTACGGTCAAACTTTAAACAATTTTAAATGAAACGAACTAACTAAATCTATTTATCTATATATACATGATACGAACATGCTAAAATACTGACTTTTTTTTGTCTACCTAGCATGCATAGTAGCATGAGTGGCCACAGTTTTAGCCGCGCGTACATTGCCTTTCGTGATCATCAGGAGGTTGTGAATTTTCGAGACAAATGGGACGGCTATGTTTTCCTTGATGAACGCGGACAAGACTACCCTGCGATTGTAGAATTTGCTCCGTTTCAAAAGATGCCTCGCAAAAAACCCAAGAAGGCCGATATCAAAAATGGAACGATTGAACAGGGTACGTACGCTATCGATATTTATAGCTTCTACAATTTTCAAGGTTAACCTTCAATCAAGTTTTTTCCCCACTATTGAATGTGCGGCTTGGTATATTAGTTTCAGGGTAAATGTTTTTCGGTCATTTTAAAAAAACATGCTTACTTCCCTTATGCAATGAAATACATCCTAATGCATTCGATTTTTGCATCGTAATTATGGAAATTATTTTGCATCGTATTTTTCGGCAGATGCGGAATTTCAAAAGTTTATAGAGACGATGGATGTAGAGGAAGAAGTTGATCTACCGTCGCTAGAGGCGACGGTCGAAGAACTCGAGCGACGCGATCGTGAGTTACGCGCCAACAATGGAGTTCCCAACGTGGTCACACCACTTATAGAATTCGTACTAGCCAAAAAGATGGAGAAGGTCCGAATGCGCGAAGAGCGCCGTGAAGAAAAGAAGAGAAAAGATGCCGAACGGAAGCGTGGTGATAAACGACGCCAGAAAAGGGAACATGCAGTTAGGGTATGATGGAAAGAAATTCTAAATACTGAGATATAAAAATTTGTCATTTTCGTGCTGTTAGTAGTGTATCAAAAAAGAGATCTGTTTCATTTCTTTACTTTGAGCCCTTTGCTTTTGGTAAATATTTAACTTGAATGACGCTTGATACAGATTGTGTTTATTTAGTCGTTCCAACCCGCATGCGAAATGCTAGGCCATATTAACCACAAATTAACAAGGATAAATAATTATAACAATAGACTAAGCAAAAAATGAGTGGTTGAAGCATTGTCGCCTTTATGAGTCCACTTATAATATTACAATTATCTCTGTTTTTTATCGGAACAGATGGCGCGAGAGAGCACAATACGTGAGGAATCGGATGAGGATGCGATGTCAGTTGAAGATGATTTCCACAGAATGGATATCCGGCAGCGTATTGAAGATCCCCACTCAAACGGAAGAGGAGCTGATCGTGACAGGGGTATTCATAGAGATAAAGCGACAGGTGGAGGGGGTGGTGACCGGGGAGCGGAAAGGTCTGGAGAAGGAATCAGAGAGAAAACTGGAAGGAGAGAAAGAAATCGTCGTGGCAATAAAGAAAATAAGAAAGGTCAAAACACCAAGACTAACCAGAACAATGCGGGTTACCACCAGTCCGACACTAACAAGAACAGGTAAGTCGTGCGTCGCTTCGGTAGATCGTAATAGAACAACTGGGTCACGGTGTATGGAAAATGCACGTATATTTGAAATCAAATAAGAAATAACTGGATTTAGACAAATATAAGAAACGTGTAACTTGGGCAGCCTGCTTTTACTACACTTTAGTTATATTTAACATGTGTTGGGTTGACCCTCTCATTATCTTTGTCTACATTTTTTGTTTTAACCGTTTTAGCAACTTGTTTTAAAAAAATACTTAAACTAATCGTTTTTAGGGGAGTCAATGATGATGATGAAGTTAGCGGTCCTTCGCCAGTTGGTGGGCGCCAAAGTGGGCCCCGTGACAAATCTGAGCTTTACAGAGATCATGGTGAAGGCGTCGACCGACACGCCAAATACTACAATGATCCTCGCGAACCGAAATCATGTAATCAAAGAAGAAATGCTAGGTAAATACAGCTGAGACTTTCGATATATCAGGTAGCAGTCTGAAAAGACGAATAAATTAAGCCGGAAAAAAAACAGTTTCACCTTACTAAATTAAGTATTTTTCTTTTCACTCTATCGAGAAAAAATGGGATGCACTAAGTAACAAAAGCTGAACTGATTAATATGAGACATGTATTTTTTTTCTTTGTTGAATTGCTATTTGGTTTGCAAGGTATATGGGTCCGTCCCTTATTTTACGTTTGCTCTTAGATACACCTTTGCGATATATAATATTTTTAACTCTTTTATAATTAATAACTTCCATATAATAATTTTGCGGACCGAAAGCACTCGCTATCGAATTGTTTACCATTTCCTTAGGTGTTTTAAAGAATAATCCTACTCCAACTTGTCTATCCATTTTTTTCGTAGGGCTCACGACGGCGAAGGAGATCACTATGCAGACGAGCCAAAGCCTCCAAGACGAGAGAAAAAGGGTCGAGACAGGGATAGGACTAGAGATCGGGGGAAAGGAGGTAACGGAAATGACACCAACAATCGCGGCGAAAACAGGAGAAATCGAGGGAATGATAAAGACGATCGAAGGGATCTGTCACAAAGGGATGAAGAACGATGGCCAAGTGATGACAAAGTCGAGGGAATCGAAAGTCGAAAACATGTCGATAAAGACGATAGGCCAGGCGACCACAAAGAAGATAGAAGGACACGGGGAGAAGATCGAGATCGGATAGATAGAGACAATCATCGTGATTCGGCGGGAACATCAGCCGTTGACAAGGAGGATCGAGCGATCAGTGGAGCGACACGTGGAGGCGACCAGCGAGATCGTGAAGAACGTTCGGATCGACGAGAACGAGCTGATCGAAATGAACGTTCTGATAGACGAAACGAGAAAGGCGACAATCATAAAAAGGGTAATCAGAGAGAACGACGAGAAAATAATCGGAAGAAAGATAACAACGATAAAGATGGGGAATATCGTGACGGAGGAGCTGGAGGTGGTGCAAAGGCTAGGCCACCGAAAATAAGCGGCGGACGAAGCGGGGGTGATCGAAGGGAAGACAGAGCATCGACTGCGGCTACTAAAAAGGATCAGCCGTAAGTAAAATAGAACACTATGAATTTTTTAAACTGAGACAGTACTTGAGGTAAAATATCTGTTTTCTACGTTTATGGCGGCTCAATGCAATGGATTTATTAGTTTGCATGTTTGTTAGTTAAATATGTTCCAGGAACGTAGCATTATCTACGCCGTACATAACTAATAACATTTTATTGTCCTTTTTGTAAAATATTTATATCCCCCATTCGTAGAAAAGTCTCGAAACGTTACTCGGATACTCGGCCAGTGCCTTTAGGAAAATCGAAGTTGTTGAGTGGAGATGGAGATGATGTAACGGGAGAAGAGAATTCCACAAGAAGACCGGGTGATTTCGACGAGAGTCCCGGGGAAACACGTGCGTCGTGCCATAGTCGTGAACAACATGAGCTGAGGCCGATTCCGCGGCCATCGCAAAAAGACGATGCTGCGGTTGGTGTTAAGAAGATACGGAATAAGGTAAGAGATTTAGTTGTAAAAATGTTAGTCACTTTCATTAGTCGGCATTTATAATATATAAAGTAGTTATTGAATGCTGTTTCTAGATACGACATGGTTGAGTGACTAATGTGCATCTCTTCGAGTGTCTTGCTACGATAAACGAAAACATGCGACCAATTTTATAATTAAAATTTCAGCATAAACATGTGGTTACCATGCCCTTTTATAGGTCTATTAGAAAACCCCAGATAAGTTTAGCAAGAGTCACTCCGACTAGACCAGTTAGTGGGAATAAATCTGATCCTGAAACTTTGTATTTGGTAATTTCGAGGATTTGTTCAAACGGTGAAAATAACCGAAAACGTCAAGGAAATTTATCTAGTAGTTTTGTTGCAATCAAAAGGAAAATTATATGAGGTACATGCTCACGATAGTATCATAATTTTTTTTATTCTAGTTTCGTCCGTCACTGGAAATTTATAAACCTGGAAGTGGAAGAAAAAAAAGTGAACCTGACCGAGAAGGAAAATCATCATCTCCTGACCCTGCACAATAGCAGTTCAGTCTATCTGGGGAATGGCTGAAGAATAACTTGAACGCAAGTAAAAAAAAAGAAGCAAGTTACGGAAAAATAATAATAAATTATGTACATTGTTATGTCGACCTATTAATTTATTGTGTTCTTTATATTATATAGTGGATCTATTTAGAACATCGTAATTCGACATAGTTTGCTAGAAAATTTTACGATTTCGTGCTTTGGCGACAAAAAATTTAAAATATTATGAACACTTATAAAGGTGGCATATATTTTTCCAATTAGATTTCGAAATCGTAGGGCTTCTACATTTGCACCGATAATATTCCATGTACAAATTATTTGAAATGCTTCTATATATTAGCGCATTACACAAATGTAAAGAGTCTATAATTTTAAATATATCTGAATGCTCGCTAGATGTAAAGACAGGTTGAAAAAACGGACCCGAAATTACACATGCTGTTCATTTGGATCATGTACGCAAATGAAAAAAAAGTACGGGACATTACTGAAAAATTACACATACATTACGTTAGATGTACTTTAAATGCATTTATATATTAATGTCGTTCAAAAGTTTCAATCTAAGGCATGTAGCAATGCAGCCAACACATCGATAATATTATCACAAGGCCATAAATAAAAGATCTTGCTTCTTTACTTTTTGAACTTGGTATTACAGCCAGAGTAGTATTACAGAGAGTTAAAGTTGAAATTGCGTTTATATATAATTCGAATTTTAGATTGATTTCAATTTGTATTCATTATATTTAGATTATAAGTTCAGCAAGTTATGGAGGATCAGGGTACTAAATTTCCTGTAGTATCTTACACTATTACGGTTAAGTGCTTAATATTGGATTCAATAGAGCCAAGTTAAAAGAGAGTATCGGAATGGCAAGTCCATGGAGTGCTGGTTTTTGCATGCCAATATGCATATATGTACATGGTTTAGTAAATAAAGCAGAGTAGTTAATATTCAGGTGTTTTTAGCTCCCTGAATAATACGAGAAACACATAATACGAGTCCGTCAGGTTCAAACCTGGAATGTTTCAATCGGTACATACCTTGTGCCACAAACCCACATGCAATTAACCTTATATTAAATAATGCAGTCATACCAAAGCAAATTTTTCAAAAGTGTAAGTACATATAAGTTTTTAATTTAAACCAGTGGCCCCAAGATATACCTAGCGTATTTCCTATTTGACCAGCCATATGAAATATCTTTTGATTGATTTGACCAACCCGATTAATACAGTTTTTCAGTGTATTCTTTCGTAAGAACACTCTTGCCATCTTTTTAGTGTAATCATCAGTAGCAGCATCGGCTTCTTCTACTTGACCACCCGCAACCTCTGCCTCTGCGTCCCTCTCTGCTTTCCGTCAGATCTGCTGCATTCAATCCCCTCAGACTTGTAGATAGATATGATGTTCATAATAACTGGCCAGCTTTGCCAAGCCCGCTATATGGTTCACAGACAGTCTGGTGGTTCTGCTCGTCAAAAGCCGTCGCTGTCTAATACTACAGCGTTATAGCCCTAACTCAGCCAGTGAACCATATCCACGACTGCGATAAGCGGACCAAACGCGCATCGCAAACGGAGAAAGCGCGGGTAATAATCAACTGTCAACATCAAGAACTTTGTCCTTGTGCGCACCGAGCCAACGAAAAATCTCCGGCTTACAGGGTGTCAATACTTTACCTTATATTCGTCCGGAACTGATGCCCGTGAATAACATTAATTTAGAAATTTTCCACTAGCTCTCAAGTTCAACTGGGCTATATTGAAGTGTTTTTAGACCTTTTTGCAGACAATTGTCTTAAAACGGAAGATTTTCGGAGATAAGTTTCAGCGGAAACATCATGCTGGTTCTAAAAAAGTAGCTTAATAAGTCTATTGATACAAGCGTATCAAAGCAGTCCTGCAATCCACAGTCGTCATCACATAACGAATTTCGTCAGTGCTTCATTGCAAGAAAAGGTTGTTCCACTAGTTAATAGCTTACATAAGATAAACTGTGTCCGATCAATACGAATAAAAACTTTCGTATTAAAGTCGTATTAAAGTTTCGTATTAAGTCCAGTGTTGTTGTTGTATTTTTATGATGCTGGTTTGCCCCGCGCAATATGGAACCTCTATAATCGTTACCAGTGATTGATCTCTTCGTAACAGTGAAAAATGGCAGAAAGGATCCAGTGTTTATAGGTGTTTATAGGACGTCTCCTTGTTCTACAGTTAACTATCATTTTGGAGGCCAATGTGTACAGCTGGCACATATTTGGCGGTAATCGATGTTGATAACGGATGATATCAGTATGCTCAGCATAAGGTCAATAATTCTGTTCCTCGTAGTGACTTTATTTGCCGGGTGCGTTGAGGCTGGACAACCTTTCTCTGTTAATATTGGTAAGGTGTAATGTAATATATTGATAAAAAGCTTTTTGTGGTGTGTTACTCTTTACAATACATTTAGGACAGATTTATGGTACAATCGCAATGGTTTAATTAGAAAATTATTCTGTGTTAGCTATTTCTGAATTTAAAAAACGGTTGTGTAAAAAACATATAACAACACTTTTTTTTTAATTGAACCACTTATGTATTGTCTTGTCCGCATGTAAGTGTTGCCGGTTGTACCCATGCGTTCTAGTTAAAAAACGTACCTATTCCTTTTTGTACCCTCTTCTCTACATTCTAGATAGTGATCTTGCAAATGACCAAAAGTACCTCCTCATGAAAGATTTGACCAATTTTTTGTCCAATATAAAATAGAATAAGAAGGATATTAAGAATGGCACAGGCGTGAACTACATATTGTTAAAAAATAAAAAAGGTTTCCAGAGTTGTGAACCATGGGCAGGTAATTTTGCTTGTTAAAACAAGCTTTTTATGGCTAAACTGGGTTACATAGTAACACCACTTCCGGGCCTCGACTGTAAAAATACAGTAGACATTTTTAGTTGGCATTTTATTTCCTTTTGTTAAACGCAGAATATCTTTTGAGGCATAAGGAGGCGTTCCCTTAAGGATATTAGCAGGCACCGAAAATACCCTTAAATATTAATCTCATCTTCAATGTCTCTCTTAGTCTAGGGTAGAATCGTTATCGAGATATTAAAGAAAGATACTAAATGAGACAAAAGTATTGCGCATATCTTGAAATAAACAATGTATATGTTTTTTGCTAATCTCTTAAGTTATTTCGTAAGACGTATTTCAGGTAAACCAGACACTTGCCGTCATGAAACAATGCCAAGTATTGTATATGGGATTTGTTGATGGTTTGTTCGCATATTATACAACCTTAATACGAAAATAATGTTTTTATGCTTGACGAAGCATATAAATGATAGCCATTGGTGGCTATTGCTACGAAGAGGTTATCGATTTCTGATTGGTAGTACCAGTTTCCAAATTAGTTAATGCCGTGCGTGTTTTTAGGCATTGACACACTGATATATCTAACGAATAGAATAATCGCGTGGGTCCCGGCAGCTTTAATTCGTCCTTCTCTACGCCGCCCTGCGTCTATGTGAGAAAAAAAAGATTTGCAGAATGTGCCCTAACGAATGCTTTCTCTCAGCTACGATATGATTGTCAAGACATTGTGAGTGTCGTTGGCCTGCAGCGCCACATATCATATGTTAGAGATTGCCACGGATGGTTTCGACCCAATCTGAATATTGCATCTTACCAGGACGGCATCGCAATCAAGTGAACCTTTAGTATGCTTTCACAGAAAAAGTCAGGGTATAGAAACGTGCTTACTTGAAGCAATCTTCTATTTGCTGCTTCGAAAGTTCGCTGCCATTATTTACCCTCTATTGTAAAATATTTCGTTAAATGATTGCCGATGACGTTAAATGACGATGTCTGACTATTTCGTGGCCAATTATATATTTGCCTCTAATAATAAAAACATTTACCGAACCCTATTGGTCTACGAGTAAACACGATTTGTTGACGTAAGCGTGAATCTAGTCCGTACTTAAGAAATTCTAAGATATACTATTTACTTTAAGAGTTGAATATACTTTAGAGTGGAGGAATGAACTAGAATGGTATTCTTTGAGCCTATCTAATTTGTGTGCTATTTTTTTTTCTACTTTATTTCCCTCATAGTTTAAGCCTTAGCTTTATATTTTACCCATATGAGATAGAACTTATGATTCCAAATACAAATAGCCTCGACTTTTAAGCACTCTGAAGCGCGTTTAGAAAAAAGGCAAACTATTTTTTTGTAGTTGATGATAGCGTCACGTAGGTGTATCTGTTCTTGATTCTTTACAGACCATAAATATATGTTCGGTTGTTTGGAAACTTTGGAAAAGTTCACGTTAGTCCCGAGCAAGCATCGTCCTGAAGACGGTGCAATGTTCTACCGCCTTTTTTTCTCTATTGGAAATCTAAGTTTTCCTAGTTTTTTTTTTTATGTACTCTTACTACTAATAGTTTCTACATGATCGTTCTGCTTTTGTCCGTTTCACGAAGCAAATATGCTTGAGCCGGCTCCTACAATATTTATAGCAATAAAACAAGAGAACAAAACATGTTTAAAGCGAATGGATCAGAAAATATTCTTAATAAAGTCGAATTTTGCAAAAATCGCGTTACCAAAAATGAGAGACCAAAAGTGACTTCGCTCTAATTAGATTTTAAATTTGCAGAATGTTTTCAAAATGAATGTGATAAACTCTAAAGCAATGCATACTGTTACCTTTGGTTAATTAATCGAAGATTTTTGCCTAATATTTTAGAATAGTCCAGTGAATGACCTGCTTTTGAACGCAGTCTATGATAGTGCAAGTATATACATTGGTCAAAAATAGTAGTGTATTGTTGATTTTGAAAAAATACATTGAAAATTTTTTAAAGGGTCTAATATTTACCTAAATAACTTACTAAATCGCTGCGCATGAATTTACATAAACAGCAAGCAAAAGCTCATAGGCTTTGCGCGCAAGACGTCTTTTAAATTGAAAATAACAACTACCTTATGTATCAAGTGTGGGGTAAACTCGTTGTCGGTACACCTGAAAGTTCAATTGACTATGCTTTCAGAAGACTGGTTAATATCAATTAGACGTCGTGCAAGCTTAGTAAATGAATAATTTTACTAAATCATGAGACCAAAGTCTTTCGGCTGATGTTTTTGTGGGGTGAACAAAAAGGCAAGCTTCAAAAGCAACCTATCCTTTGATGATTATGTCTAATTATAGACGCAATGATGCAAAATAGTTTAATTATAGGAATAAAATCAAAAGCTAGTCTAATAGGCTTGAAGGCACATTTTAAAAACCTGCGCAAGTAAAAATCATGGCCGACGAAGTTAACGTACAAATAACGTGTCCGACATTCGCGTAGGAATGTCCAATGTAAGAGTAACATCACTACAATTTCTTTGCTGAGGCTGTTCCGCTGATCAATTAAAAGATTGTCTATCTTTCAACTGCGGCTATAATTGTTCAAGTTTAATGATTAGGCTAGTCTACTGAACGTTAGCATTTTCTGATGATATGCGCTTGGTCTTCCAAAGAGGGCTGCTACGACCTTTTACCTAGAACTGAAAAATGGCTAGGTATTTCAGAGTAACTTCAGCATTGTATTAATAATGGAAGGAGAGAGATGTAGTTGTTTGACGAGATGACGGTATTATGCGATCGGACGATGGCTGTACAAAGCCATTGACTGCTGGTTGGAGTACGTTACACGAAGTATAGCGTTGAATAGCGTTCAATACTGCTTATAACTTGCAACTAGTTGATTGATAATGTTACTTTTCGCTATGCAAAAAATTGGCGATCGTTTTCTTTTTGACTATACATAGTTTTCAAACAAGCACAAAGGCCTTGTGATTATCATGTTAACGTGAAAGATGGCTGAATTTCTTATGGCACATCTTTTATTTTGCGCCTTGTCTGCTCTTATTCAATGCTGGAATTGTACACAACGAGGAAGATGAAACGTTATACGATGCTTTTAGTCTTTTGACAACTAAAATAATAGGATTCATCCGAAGTTAAACGTAAAATGCATAGAGAAAATTCCAATGGTCATTGCAGGAATTTGGCCTGCTTCTAGATCTGATGTGGGACATGGTTGTTCACAAATATAAGTAGCTGAACTGCAATCTTATGATTCTATAGATTAACCAATATGTCAACGTACCTTAATCTTCCCATACTGAAAAAGCACCCTATTCCGTGAGCAAGTCTCTTCGTGTTTCGTTGGGTCGCAAAGTGGCTCTGTATGACTTTCCAGTGCCTTCCGGGTGCCACGAGTGTCTCCTACTTGGTTGAACTTTGTGGTCAAATAAGCTATGACCGACTCACGAAGGCCATATATCCGAAACTCTTGTCAGTTCATGTGAGCTTACCTCCATTCGCCAGTGGGTAGTAAATAACAGGCCAGAAGTCAGCTGTGAGCACGAAAGGCAGTGCTGCTCATACAGTACCTGGATAATAATATAGCTTAGTTTTCGAGGCTAGTGCCCATCTGTATCTCCTGAGTGAATGCCCCTTCTAAAAGTAAACTGTTTTATATAGACAGAAAAAGAACGATCACATCACTATATTATTTTGCCTAGAGGGCTTTGTCTGCTTTGGCTCAGACGACGCTTGGGGTCAACGGAATGGCATACGTTTTTATATACGCAGTTCTGGTCTACTGAGAACATAAGATGACTGTTACTGTGCGTCATCGAAAAGTGGCAAATGCAACACCTCAAGACCCTGTTTTTTCGGTTTGCCCTTCGCTTGATAAAAGCCATTGAGCAGCTAGTTTAGTACACAGATCATTAATCGAAAACTGTTGATTCATGCATTAGATTTGGACTGCTGAGTGGTTTCTCAGCGATGTTTCAAGTTAGTCTTAGTTTTTGTTCGGCAGTTTACTTCGGTACTTCACGGATAACATGTACTAATAGCTATTGTAGGTGTTTTGTACTTGACTTTAACATAATATCTACTACAGGTGCATGATGCAAGTACTCTCAATGTAATACATCTACTAAATAATTCTCAAAAAAGGAACTGATACAAGGAATATGATCCCAAATAGCCAACCTTAGCTCTTTAAAAGTAGTCATCTGACTTTTATTAAATGTTCATTAAATTTATAATATTTAAATCTTAAATTTAAATATTTAAATAAACAGAACACACATTTGTTTTAAGCCTTGGCATATATCGCATCACGAAATTGGTAATATGCGTTCATGCGTGTCTGAACTAACTTGTGGGTTCATATTCTATTGCACATTTATAGGCAGGCGTCTCCACAGAAACTTTATGTAAGGGTGTATGTGTATGTTATAGTCTTTTATTGACTGATTTGAGTTCATCAAAAAGAAAAAATGTAAAACCTTTAACAACTGCTGCTTTACTCAAAATGATGGATAGACAAAACTGTTTGTTTCTCTCCAATATATCCCATAATGAAATTTGAACATGCTAGATGCCTACATGAGAGTAACAGAGCGATGTCTAGTTTGTATTTTGGCAGAATATGTTATTATTATAATTATTCGTTATAAATAATTAAGTTTAGAGTTTTTTTTACCGAAAAATTGATTGTTTTTTGTCAAGCGACGCTGATATATAATAGATCAGTCTTAGATTAATCGTGAATTCTTATGGTTAAGGATGGCCACTGCTGTAGAACAGAGTAAGACAATAATTATTATTGTGTTAATAATTAATGTCGTATTACGCATCGTAACTCCATACTCCCCTTGTTAAAATCCGGGCCAAAACAAAAAAAAAAACACTGAAACGACAAATGTTAGATTCCGACTCTCTGCTACATTTTATCTATCTTTTGGCTAAGTGTAACGTAGTCGTACACGTTAATCTAGAACCGCCTCACTTACTTCCATATATGACAATGCCCTCTAGAGTTATCACATAATATCTATCTGCATAGATTTGAAACACATGTATGCATGAATGCTTATTAAATTGTTGGCTACAGTTTTATTTAGTTAGTTGAGAGACATAATTTAATCGCTCACGCTGGAGACAGAGTCATTTTCTTACCGTTATTTCTACAATTCTTACCAATAATACCGCCAATCCACTTGTGGCTTGCCGCAATGCCAAAGAGCTGTAGACAGCAGAATGGGTCGGTCGACTGCGGCACACTAGTTACAGGCCGGCAGTTGAATGCCTTCGCTTCGTTGCTCAATTCCATCAACAACCCATTTCAGATGCATCGTCAAGAGACGCTGAGCCACCTAGCAGTGTTTGCTTATCTCAATATCGTCGAAGTGAGGTCAGTTCGTCACGTTTCACCACTGTCCTTTATTGACTGGCCTTGCGAGAACCGCCTCTGCACTTAGGCCACGATGGGCTGCAGCCACGGTTATAGCAAAGGCTTTCGTTTTTCTTTCCAAGCAAAGCAGTCACACTGGCAACTCAGCGTGACTAAGCCCTACAATATTGGAAGCCATCACGGAGGTTTTTATCGGCCTGTTGACTGGTATTGAGTCATGGCGTATTCTGTCTGCTCTTAGAATCGATGGATGGCCGCGGACACGCGAAAGAACATCAAACTACATAACTACGGGAGGTACTGTTATTGGGCCAAGCCGTATGTCATGTGTGACATGGTTGTCAATTTTTCGTTGTGAAGATATGCATGGTTTGCTATTGAACTTCGTCGACACAACTCGTCTCCGGTTGCTTAACGTAAACCACGCAGTTTGATTCAAAGCACTTCCAAGGATATTCGACAACACCTTGTATAGAAATTGTATTGCTCTTTTTACTATTGTTCCGTGATATTTTTCTTATTATTAAGATATATATACTTATTACATGTAAGTATCGGAGGATCATATTAAGATATATCTAGAAGCACGATTATGATTAAATTTTATTTATTCACTTCTTCATGAATTTAATAAATACGATATACATAGAAATACTTAAAAAATCATTTCTAGGAAATATTTGCGTCAAAGAATACGATAGCATGCGCAGTGCTCTTTTCGCCATAGCGTGAAAAGAGCGTATTTCTATATAACACGATATTCTTTAAAAAACACACAGTGCGGGATCTAATACAAGATATTAGGAACATAAGCAACAACGGAGCCACCGGTCTGGAAGGAATCTGCAACGAGCATCTCAAATAGGTTGTCGTTCTGGCACCGTGCTGGACGGTACTACCTAACATAAGTTTAAATACTGGTACACTTTTAGCCCAGCAAAAAGAACTTACCCTGTTAGTGATTCTTGAATAAAAAGGTTACCCGATCACGCCAGGGAATAGCGAAGAAGAATTAATTATAAGCTGCTTTTTGGCTTGCTGAGTGAGAAATGTATCATCTACTTATAAAGCGTACAAGCTATCCCAACAAAGCAACAACCATTTCGGAGAAAACGCTTCATAGAAGCGGTGTGTAGGATCCTGGTGGTCGATGTTAAGAGAACACTAACCCCTCACGTCGGGCTGTCGTCGACACGCAGTGCTCGTCGACTTCAAGGTAGCTTCGACTCGGCACCCAAAGACATGGTTATGGTCACGATGGCCGAGGTAGATGTCTTTATAGATATCCTTAACCTTTTCGCTGCGATTCTACAGGAAAGCAAAATAACAATGAAGTGGCCGAACCCCCCGTCCTCCACACAGGCAGCTGGTCTGACTTATGAGGACAACTTAAGTCCGTTCTTATTTCTTAATTTTGCTGAAGGGCCTCCCTGATCAAATAAGAGGGCCGAGAAAATCGGTTGAAGTTGTCTTCTATGCAAACGATTTAAGAACGTACAAGGTCATACAAGTTCTAAATGCAGATTTGTGACTGACCGTAAACTTGAACAAGACTGAGGCGATGAAGTTGAAGAGGAGAGGCAGAACAGCGACCAATGATCTTTTGTACCTTGCCAGATCGGCTTTTGCCTATGTAAACCGGTTTTCGTACTTGGGGTTCGTCTGCTTCGCGAATGACAGAAGCTTACTGCGCACATCACCGAAAGATAAAGGAAGCCAGTGTTGTCCGCATGGACGATCAAATCGGTCCATCGTTTTCCCTCGCGACTGCTTTCGGCTTGCTCGAACATAGTACCGATCGTTACGTATAGGATACGCATAATTAAAGATCTTAAAACTGACAGTTTTAGACAATTACCTGGCGTTAGAATCTTCTTCCTCAAAAAAGCACTGGACTACACCTAGTGACCTGAAATCGCCTCGCATATCTACTCTCCGACTCGCCACTGCTCTCCGAAGGCCCGCATTATCGCTTCAAACTCTCAGCAGCGGAAGCTATTTTATGAATACGCAGTGTTTAGGTACACAGTTCACGCACGTTTTATCATGCATGAACGTTAGTTAGCGACAGAAATAAAGCACATTTATGATCATTTTGAATGAGAAATGGCAATTATTAATACAACACAAACCCTGTGTATGAGACACGTTTCAAAACCTTTTGGTCACATAAGATCCAGTGTATTATATACTGGGCTGTCGAAAACAACGATTTTTTCGGGTCGATGCCTTTGAAGCTACGTATCTCAAGTAATCATGTATCGCGGTGACGTTAATGTCATTTGAAGGGGGCCATTCGACAATAGAAATCGTTGCTATGGCTTTAGTCAGACTTAAAATAGACTACTTTGAAGAAACGTAAAATTTCTGCAAACAGTCGATATGTAACATATTTTACTAGGATAAGGGCACAAATGCTGCCCAAACACATGAAAAATTACTGCTGTTTATGGCCAAGATACGTTCTCAGAAAAAAAATCGGCTACAAATGGTTCTGTCGTTTTTGTTCCGGGAATTTTGATGTGAAAAATGCTCTTCGTAGTGGTAAACCAAGTTCGAAAAAAATTTAAATTAAAAGAAAATTTAAGTTCGAAAAAAGTAGCCATGAAATGGCCAATGAACTAAATACCAACCATCAAACAATTTTCAACCATTTGAATCAAACAGGTTAAAAGAATTAGAAAATCTGCCTCACAATATGTGGCAAAACCCGGACTGACGCTGAAGATGCCAGTTCTATGCGTTTGACAGGACTAGGAAAAACTATTGTTTCGGACGTGTATTGTTAATAACTAACAATATTACAACAAGATTTAATGATCGGAAAGAGCGTCGTATTTTGCCATGATAATATTACACCACATATATCTTTACCTATCCGGCAAAACTTGACAGAATTTAAGAGAGAAATTTTAATACATTCGCTATATAGCTCGTATGTTGCACAATCGGGCGATCTGTCTCAGTCTACGAAGAACTCTCTTCATGGTATTTAATTTTAATTAGTTTTTATTAAAGGGGCGCAAAATCACTTGTCCCAAAACTCATGGAAGTTTTACAATGATAGGATTAGGGTGGTATCAAATAAATGGGAGAAGGTCAAAAATTAAAATGGCGAATATTGGTTTAATAGAACTACTTTAAAAGCTTTTAAAAAAACTTATTTGATTTTTATTAAAAAACCATCCAAATTTTTGCAGTTACTCAACATTCGTCTAGGTCGAACGGGCTACGGTGAACAGAACAACACATAACTTACCAAAAAAGTTCTCATATCAATCAGTCAGTTATCCAAAGCATTGTTTCCTGCATCCTACATATATGTTCAGTGGCAAATTTTTTCAAATCACCCAAATGTACTGAAACTACCGTTGATAAATAGTCATTATCGTTTGTTATATGCTGTCTAGGTGGGATCTTTGCCAGTAATAGCCCCTTGGTACGCGTATTCGATTTCGCCATACGTCGTGCGCCGGAGAGCTCGCGACTTCCCATTGTTCGAGATGCTTTCATCGGCATGAAAAAAGTCATCCCAGACATTCATAGCAGCTTTGACGCATCGAAAGCTGGTAAATATTCTGCCAATAAATATAAATGGAATTCTTAAGAAAGTTGTAGGTAAACAACCAGTAGTATAGTTATATTATATATAACCTCACATTAGAATAAGGTGTGGAATATCGGCAATAAATTATATGCGAATACTTAATGTAAATATATCTTAAACAATGAATACGTAGGGTAGCAGCCCTATTATATTTCGATAAAAAGAATCCTGGCAGAACAATCTCGTTATGGCGAGGCCAACAGCTTCGTCTTAATGTACTTGGGCTAGACGAACGCACATCAAGCTAATAAACATTCCTAGTTATGTAAAATATACAGTCTACTGCATTATGTTTAAGCATGCGGATGGGAAAAGAATAAAAACAGATTCCTACAACCCGGAATGGGAAAATAGAGAATCCACCCCCTAGGAGTAATTATATGTACATTTATGACGTTCCTGGTTCCTGTTTTGTGCGTTCGAACCGTTAAATTAAAAATTCTTAGGCTTACCGTTATTTGAATTGTTCACGAACACTTCAGATATAAGTCACATGCAAAAA
This sequence comes from Varroa destructor, assembly GCF_002443255.2. Classification (NCBI taxonomy): domain Eukaryota; kingdom Metazoa; phylum Arthropoda; class Arachnida; order Mesostigmata; family Varroidae; genus Varroa; species Varroa destructor. The sequence goes on along the minus strand of NW_019211456.1, from coordinate 33,308,810 downwards.
TTAATCGCAGGATTAACCGGTAGCTTGCTTGTGGTTCATAAGGCGCAATAAAAACGTATGTGAAGAAAAACCGCCAGCTAGGCCTCACCCACTGAGTGTTGCTTTCAGTAAAGACGATTTAACATTGCCACACTTTTTTAGACAGTCGTATTTACTAACAAAAGCATTTACTTGGATGTTCTAAAAACTGTGATAAAACCGTGAACGTCTCAATGGTATATAGTATAGTACGCGTTTCGCAAGTTGGCGTGTTCTCTCACACAAGCAAGCATGTCAGTAGGGGATTGAACGCAGAATATGTTAGCACGTTCCAAAACAAGAATTTAAATGTTCTCAGATATACGTTTGCTATTCCCGTAAACTATTGCTAGCTCGATATTGCCACTGTATGAATGAAAAAACACTGCGTTTAGTGAGAAAAAAGTCTCCGGTTGAGTCTGTGTACTTAAGATCTCAAGAGCGTGAGCTTATGAGATGGTAAGACTCTCGCGCAGCGTGTCAACGGTAAACTGCAAATTAATCCGCAGTGACGTACTGGTGAACACGTCCACGTGACAATGTTTCGTTTTCGGCGTCTGACAACTTACGCTGTTGTTGTTTAGCTGTTAGTGCTCTACAGCGTAGTCTTGCTCCTCATGTTATGGTGATGATGTTGGCTCGTCACACACCTAGGTCGAAAATTATCTAGTCCCTTCTACTGTTGTAGACGGCGTTACAAAATGCGTGCATTTGTAAATCTTCGCCTGCTTGCCTCCTCCAACCTGATCAGTAATTCTGTCAGCCTCACGCTGTAGCAATTGGTGGCAAAGACTACGACTACAAACGTCATTTCCCAAAGGGGGTGTTGAATATGCCTCTTTAATGGAGCCATTAAACAAGGTCATCCTCAACATTAGTTATTCTTCGTATGTTTAAAAGTTTCTAGAAGTAGTTTCGTTAGACATTTTGCCTTCAATAGATAAATAAAGAAAAATGATTGAAGTATCCAGCGACACCAAAGTTGACTTAACCTTTAGCTGTGTGTTCAATCAATTCTGCGGCACGCCTTACTGGACTAGGCTTGTATGACGCTGGAAAAGGAGGCTTCCGGTTACTTTTTGCTACTGAATCATTTGTCAGGTGATACAGGTATACAAGACCATATAGCATGAAATTAGGCGTTTATATAAGCGCTCAGTGTTTAAACTAACAGCATTATTTCTTTAGTTTGTCAGTTGCTGTCCCGTGCTCCTTCGATCGTCGTGGGCCCCACTGTCGTTCCGGTATCCCATATTTTGGCATCAACCTGCAGAGCGTTTCATGTGCCATTTCTCTCCATAGGGCCTTTGCTCTCACGTACAAGCGCCGCATCACCTAGGAAGCTTCCGCAAATGCTAAATCTCCATCCGCCTTCTGACATATTAGGCAGGGCGTACTTCGACGTATTGAATATGACGGAGTGGAGATCTCTAACCATTGTGTACGACCGAGAGGATGGTATGTTCCGTAGCCATACGACAAGCCTGCCTAACAGTGTGTTCATAAATCGTTGACTTTTTTAATAAACGCGATGTGTCGCGATGAGTCGATATTAGGTACCATAAAATGGCTCATCAATGAACATGTAATAATGGCTATACGTTTAAGCACATTGTAGCGCTCTCAATATCGTTACTAGAACTTAACGCACGTAAAACTTTTGTGGAGTTCTTGAGTAACGTAACATGACGACACCTTGAAAGAAAATTTACGAAAGATCACTCAAGTCAAGACTAACTATCTTTCAACGGACATTACAGCGTTCCTTCGTCTCGCACCGATTCTTCGGGCGGCGCCTTCGCTGACGACGCTACGTCCCTTGGACAAAAGTGTCTCACCGGGAACTCTCTTTAAGGAGGTGCTACGCTCCAAAGACACGCACATTGTGCTTGATGTTGATACTCAACTGATTCCCGAACTGCTGAGATCGGCTAAAGACGTCGGTCTTATGACCGAGTACCATAATTTCGTCATCACCTCCTTAGTATGTTTCTTAGCTTTCTGTTGTTATTGCCGATAAGCCTTTAAAAACAATTTTAATGAAGAATATTTCGGTAGACATGATTCAGTACGAGCTAAACCGGGCATCAATTTGATTTCTGAGAAACTTTGAACTGGGATCGACATTTGGGTCTCTTTCTATAACTTCTAATTTCATTACATATGTGTCGTGACGCAGGGGACTCTATTAATCTGTTTGGTTAAGTTGGCTAAGGGCGACGAGTTAATGACAAATATGATGGCTTCTTGTGTCGAATGACGACTTTATTATAGAAATGCCTGCTAGCTCTTTGACGGATAGACCTTGATGCGTATTTTGATTGCATACAGCAATCGACGACGAGAGGAAGTTCTCCACCGAAGTGTTCATGAAAAGCCCTATTAGTACCATGTTACCTTATCTATACCATCCGTAGCCGAAGTCCTTATATACACATAAGACACATGTCTAAGAAACGAACTTAAGGCAACTAAATGAAACGTTTTAATTTAACCCACTATAATAATTCATAATGCAAATAATAATGACTGTGTTCACAGGACCTGCATACTCTAGATCTCAGTCCATTTTTTCCATCAAGGGCCAATATTACGTTCCTCCAATTACTCGATCTCAAATCAAAAGAGAATCTCAAAATGATAAGGGATTTTCGAAGATTTCAACTCATGGATGGAATCAGGGACAATCTCAATTTGACGGTAACCCTTCATCTTTCATACTAAAGTAACACTGCCACTTCCACTTTGATTTGTGAATTCGTATAATTAGGGATGTTTATGTAAGCTTTCTCATCCTATGCACCTTTTGAAGATTGAGGTTACTGAGACAAATATAATGTAAGGTATTGTAAAACAATATAAACGCACGGAGCAAGACGGAAACTTACATGTCAAACTGTCATTCGTGGAATTTGTTTATCTTTCGCGATCAACTATGGTGGACTCTATCCATAAACGACTACTCTGCAGACTGAACAGGCGTTGTTAATAGACTCCGTATCGTTTGTGGTTCGGACGCTGTATGAACTATCAGCATCATCGAAGCTTAGGTCGCCACCGCCCTTCAAATGCCAGTCTCCACGGCCCTGGCAAACCGGCGACCTCGTCATTAAGAAGATGCTTCGAGTAAGCTTCTGGCAATTTCTGTTTCTATTGGCAGGGTCTTTTCCTTCATTTCCTTTACCTACTATCTACTACTACCGTACTAAACGAGAAACTAGACCAGAAACGACAAAAGAGATAGTGTTTGGAAGTTGGTAAATTTGGCCATTTCAATCAAAAGTTAAACTTTTTCGTACCAAAAGTTTGTCCATTGAACCATACGTACGTACACGTTATATTTTCCTGTTATAAATATTTATAGCTCATTCTATCATAATGCTAAATGGTTAACATCAATTGCTACCTTGTTCCCATTGCATGCTTAAATAGATAGCGCCTTTCGGCCATCATCGAAAGACAATATGATGGCGGAATGACGGAGAAGCTAATGCAGAACGATATACTGTATCAGACGCCTAAATATATTGTATCGCTACACACACTCCTTGAGATTCCGCAAGCGACCTACTATTTAGCCAATGAATGTGGTTAAATAGAAAAAAAATTATAACCGCTCAATTTGTATGAATTCTCAAACTTTTTTTTTATACAACCTACTTACAGAGTTCATTCCGTGGTGTCACTGGCATAATCACCCTGAATCGTCATGGTCTTCGCTCGCGGTTTCAGGTCAATGTTATGCGAATCATGTGGAATGGTGTTGCTAAGGTGCGTTCCGGAGAAATCCCGTTGTGCTTCGTTCACGTGCCATTGACAATATGTTTCTCAGCGACTAATGTAACCAACAAATGCATTCCCCGGCCGAAATGTTCTTAAATAAACTAAATATAATATCATTTTGCATTCATATCTTGTAGATTCACGTCGTATTTTCACTTGTGAATCTCCGTTTTTTTTTGCTGTGTCATTTCGAAATGCTCATTGAAGATAGCGACGTGGAACCAAGATAGCGGAATTCGAACGCAGGCCTCTTATCCAGCGACATTTCGCAAAGAACTGGAAAATCTCATGGCATCTAAGGTGTTCAACGTGACCACGATCGTGGTAAGAGGACATGTGTTCAGTATGCATTTGACGTTCCTTTGATGGTGCAGCAGTAACGCGTTTAGATGCTTACTTACGGCTATGTAAGATTGTCCAGGTTTGAAACTAGCCCTAGACACAATGTTTTCGCACTGGAAAAAGCTAGTCGTCTGAAGAAATGCTTAAAACAGTGGTACTCAATACAATGCTTGGAGTATTTCTTCAAAGAAAATCTAACACCGAGCGTGACAAACTGAACGCATATCCTCTCAATGATACGTGGCTTCTCGCTGCTTCGCGAAGACGCGCGGAAGTACATGTGCTGAAAACGTTTTTAAATCAGCGTAGCTAGGTATAAACTGTGCATCGGCAGAAGGTCATTACACTTACTTAGAGTCAATGTCATGCATTTGTAGGGAATTAAAATTTGCCTTTCAATTCTACGGCCAAGAAAATTAGATAGACTGTCGCACTTATCAATATAGCATTCGTAGAAGCACTTCGCTGTGTTTTTCGCGGAATTTATAATTTACTTCTCATAAAGTGCCACCTTTTTTATTTGCACGAAATGGCGCCGGATTTAATCTCTCAGAACCCTCCATATACAATGCTGAAGTCTGACTATAGAAATCGCACTGGAAACGACCGCTTTGAGGGTTTTTGTATGGAACTCATGGAAACTCTGGCCGCAAATATCGGATTCCGCTACAGTGTGCATCTCGTTAAGGATAATAGTTATGGATCAAGACAACCCGACGGAACCTTCGATGGCATGATCAAGGAACTTATTAATATGGTACGATCTATTGCCTTTGTTTGATATATAGTTTATTAGGCTCTATTTTTAGGTTAACGTAACTAATAGCGAACTGCTCTATAAGAAGTTCCATATTCATAGACACAGCAAGTCCGGTTTACTTTGTCACATGCCTTGGTAAGCTAGGCATTTTGTAAACGCTGTACCCTAATAGAGATGCTTCGAAAGAAAAGCAAATCTACAGTGATGGTCATCCCGAGATAAAATGGTGGTTCTTTAGGAAGCTGACATGGCAATAGTCGACCTGTCAATCACTGCCGAAAGAATGCAAGCCGTCGACTTCACGCAGCCGTTTCTGAAAACTGGAATTTCAATATTATTTCGGAAGCCCGCACAAGGAGGACTTACCTTGTTTCTATTTATGAAGCCATTTTCGATTGACGTTTGGATCTGCATGCTTACTGCCTTCACGGGTACGCATCTCTAGATTCAATTTAATAAAACTTTACTACGATTGTACCACTGCTATCGATACTATAAACTGTCCAAACCGTAAAAGGTCCGACCTTCAAGTAACAACTAATTTATATATCGTAATATATCGCCAAACATATCTGCTGTTCGACATTTGCCTTTAAATTCACGAACTGTACCGAGTATATATATACATCACCCTTACGATACAGAGGTTTCATATACCATTCGTATTACCGGGTCTTCACCCACAGGTGTCACAGTCCTTTACTATCTGATAGCGTCTATCAGTCCGACGGAGAATCGTGATCTGGGAGAAGACGACCTGTCTCAACGCGACCCACAACTGCTTGATCAAGAGATGAAGATTATGAGCAGGTTCTGGTTCACAATAGGATCAATTATGCAACAAGGATGTGATCTTAACCCCGTGTACGTATCCGAATTAGGGTGTGACTAGAATTTTTGGCTTCATGTGAAAGAAACTGTTGCATTCAACCTCACAAATTGTATTGGAGGTTTTCAGCCGGTTCCTGTCGACTAGCTCGCAAAATAATCCATTGCTGAGCAAATAAATCTTCTGAGTTGGATTTGAGGAGAAAGCTGCGCTTGCAGTAGCATATCGTAAAACTAGAATCAGTTATATCTAGAAGTCTATGATGACTAGTTCTAAAACTAGTTTGTAGCAGTACAGTCGTAAATTGGTTACGGTCGAATGTAGTACAGCTAGAATTAATTCGACCTAAATTTAAAAATTTAAATTTAAAAAATAAATCAAGCCCATACGAACAAGTGTAATATATAATATACATAATATGAAGAAAGTTCATATCACACATATGATAGTATAGAACATACATATGATACAATACATATGAACGTAGGTCACCTTTAACGCGCATTAAGTATATAAAGCGCTAGACATTGATGTTGATTTTTTTGCAGGTCGCTTTCCTGTCGTACAATAGCTTCGATTTGGTGGTTCTTTACGCTGATTGTCGTCTCCTCATACACCGCCAGTTTGGCGGCGACACTAACCGCCGAGAGGCTCGTTTCTTCAATTGATTCCGCCGACGATCTTGCACGACAATCTACAATTGAGTATGGGTGCCTTGCGTCTGGTTCCAGCAGGAAATTCTTTGAGGTTGTGCTGTTACCTTTGCAGGACAATAGTCATAGCTTAAAAACGGCTGTTCTATTTTTTTGAGATGACAAAAACTTCCTTTATCGCGTGCTTAATAGGAGAATTACTCGGATTAAGTCACAAAATATCCTTATCCTTTATGTAAGAACGTATAGAAACAATTTGCTGCTAGTAATATGTATAATATTTATTTATTCTATATCTATAAAGATTCAATTCTGTTGTATAAGCGTATTATTTCAAAATTCGAAATTTGAAATTCTAAAGCTCTAGAACGGAAACCCTAGAATTTTAGAGCTTGCATACACACTACGGATAATACAACTGTATTTTTACAGGCCCAAATAAACGTAGGATATTATATATCGTATGCACGTATAATTTTGACATGTCCTTGAGTTTCCTGTAGCAATCAACAAATAGGATCTATCAGCAACTGGCAGACCACATGGATCGCCAGAGACCTTCCGTTCATGCAAAGACCAATGACGAAGGGGTACGAAGGGTTTTAGCCGGAAACTACGCCTACTTTATGGAAGCCACCACTATCGAATATCGAAAAGAACGAGATTGCAGGCTCACTATGGTGGGAGGGCTGCTTGATAGTAAGGTAAATAAAAATTGAAGTTTCATCGAAGAAATATGTAGTCGGATTATCAAATTCAAAAAGATTTGTCGCTTCTATAAAATCATTAAGTCGAAAAGCACGTTTACTTACACAAAAATGCTTCCTTTACTATTATTTACTTACATTATACTTAGAGCAGTTCGAAATAAGTTAGAATAATAAGATATTTACGGCCATGTGATACGAACGTATTTGGATTATGCAAGTTTGCCTTACCATGTACTATTATTAAAATATAATCGTTCACTGCACGTATCTATAAGCGATTAACCATTTACCCTGACCTCTTTATCTTTTACGGTATTATTGATTTTTTCGCTTTTTCACAGAATATGGGCTAATTTATTATGTACTGATTACTACTCATCAGTGCATTGTTTATACTGATCCTCTCCGTTGTCGAATATATAAAACGAAAGAAGGAAGAGAAGAAAGCTTTATCCTATGAGCGTCGTAGAGATTTTACTTTATTTCCTTTCATTGCCAACATTAGCCCATAATCTTCGTTGCATTGGGAAGGTGGAAAAAATATTCAGTGATCTATTCCCAGTTAGGGTTACAAGGTGTCAGGCATTTCTAAAGCAGTACATTCCAGTGAGCTACTACTACACAACTACAAAGGATTTACATTTGCTAGGCGTATTGGCTTCTTATGTATCTTGTATTGCCAATTCTCTATATGCGCATCTAAGCTGCACTGCATTCTGACAACTTAGGGCTACGGTATTGCTACGCCGGTCGGATCACCTATGCGTAAGTTACTTTCAAAGGAAATCGTTCGACTGGGTGAAACTGATTATTTCATGTGGTTGAAGGAACGGTGGTGGAAAGCGACTTCACCGTGCCCAGAAATGACTCCTCCATCTGAAGAGATGGGTATGCGCGAGTTGGCCGGAGTGTTTCTTGTACTGGCAGTTGGTGCGCTTTTGGGCATTATTATGATGATGGGCGAATTTCTCTGGGAAGCAACTTCTATACCTTATGGACAACGGGTAAGCGGATTTTCATTTATTATAAGATCAGAAGGAACAGCTTTTTTTCTGTAGCTGGTATCCATTGTTAAGCTCACCAGAACTAGCATATGGCACCTGCTGTTAAAACTAAAAAGCGTTTCTGTGCTATGAATTTTCGAAAGATCGCCTCAGAGCTCTTCCTTCTAATTCAGCTCGCATAGAGACCCATGCCATGCGAATTTTTATTCTTGATACGGCTAAAAAGGCTTTTAGTCAGACTCGTTTTTCATTAGATTTCATATGTTTTAGGCCCTACTGATCGTCGAACTCTTTTGGACATTGCGTTACGCTATTTGGGGGAAGGACAAAAGGCCACGCCCGAAAGGAATGCAAAGCTACTTTGTATCAGCCCGACCCGATGCCGGCAGAGTGGGCGACATTGAAGTATACCCACTTGATTATGAAGATACAAGCGTGTACAGCTGGCGCTGTAAATTTAACACCCAAAAGGAAACTGAGGATCTTTAGTTAGAATAAAAAAATCGCTTGTCTGTATAGAACGAGATTCTTTGGGAAAGAGTCGCCTGTTTTCTTTTTTTGTATTATGAGGAACTTGCTTTCAAGCCTAATATCACAGCATTTCCCCTTTTGATTTTGATTAGATCATTCATCTACACATGTTGACAATATGATCACTTGAGCCCGATTTGTCGGTATTTTCTAGAAGTACATGAATATTATCAATAAAGCCAAATATCCTGCTCCGCGGTCGGTTTTTTTCAAGTGTTTCTCTCATCTATCGATTATTTTATATAATTGGGATATAAACGAGGAGATTTACGACAAGATACAGTAAGTAACGAAAGATTATTAGAGGTGACATTTCTGTCGAATTTGAGTTCATCTGATCCGAGGTAACTGTCTCCTCGACCAATACAATACCAATATCTAACATATTTACGATTTGGATGTGGGTGCGACCTGAGAATATTGGCCAAGAGATACTTCCTTTTTCGTCAGCTTCGAGGCTGTTAGTAATATGCAGTAATGGTATTTTTATTTATGGCATTAGATATGGGATAACGATTTCGCGGTCATGAGTTTTATGATAAAAATATAGGTAAGGTATTAAAATCGGCAGAGCATTTTTTTTCGCACAAAAATTCAATTGAGCCAGATAATAGTGTTCAATAGAAGTTAAGTTATCGAATATGATTTTACCATAATCGAATGAAATACACTCCGATTACCCCTAGGCCTAGATCGTGGATATCATTCGTTTTTCGTAAGGCGTCATTACCGCTTCCGCTGTGCTTCTTCCTCCTGCACAACATCAAGCTCGTCTTTTACGCTCCATCAAAACGAGCTCATAAATGAGTTTCGTATGTAGTTCAATACTTAACAAAAGACTGATCGCAACGTGTCTACCTCAAAGAAAAGCCGAAAACTCGCTTAATAGGAATCGATTGTTTGTCTTCCAGAACGACAGGCTTAGTTTAAGACCCAGTCCACGTAATAAAATCAGCGTAACATTTATCTGGGTGAGTTATTCAGGCTTTATTTACTACAGTTTTTATTGATATATCATATTCAGGAAGGCCCAGGACCGCTTTATAAACTTATCGAATATACTAAAGAAGCGCATCTTCGTTCATCTATTCTGTGTGATTACAACACAAATAACCAATTATTTATCATTTATTCACTGAAAATATATATCATTAGTACGTTATAATGCTGTACGACTGTATTAATATACTATAGCTATATAAACATGAAATATCTTACAAAATGGCACGTACAGGTTAATCACTCATACAACCCACGCAGCCGCGACAGAGTTTTCCCCTAGTTTCAAAATGTTCACACGACAGAATGTAAATGCAGAAAAATATGTACTTGCAGAATTCATGGAAAACGTCAGTACAAACTAAACTTAATACTAAGCTTTAAAGTATTAAAATATAGTTCCTTTCCTCGATCTCAACACAACCGTCCAATGGTCGTTCAGCTTTTCGCCTTCGCCTGTTCTATATTTCAGGTTTTAGAAGCACCACGTCCAAGCAAAAACTCGGCTTCATATGTTTGTATGTGTTTTCTATTAATTATAACGATTGAATGGTGAAACTATATTTTTTAGCCAGAAGCCAACTTGGCACAAGTTGGTTTCCCCTCAAGTCGATTTATATTGAATCATTTTTTATACGTTTTATTCCTCTCGTGTCGTGGAAGCCAAGACGATATTTGACCAGGTCGATCGGCTGATGCCTTATTTTTTTTTACTTTTAGCCCATAACTTTTGAAACCACTTCGGAAATCGCCTCTTCTTCATTAAGAAAAATATTTTTATCTGCATAGGGTTGTTCTTATAGACAAAAAATGTGCACTTCAGCATGGCATTAGTATTCTGTATCTTTTCACAGATACGCTTTGTCTTTTGAGTTTTGTTAACGTTTATCAATTTGATACATTTGCGTACATTTGATAGCCACGTTGTCGAAGAAATTTGGAAACAAATAAACAGGAAAGCTAAAGTAGGTGGAAAGATCGATATTTTTTTTCTTGCACAAATTGCTCATAAATATATTTCTTGTTATTTAGAAAGCAATTTTCCCTAAAAGGTATCCGTATTCTAAGCCAAGGAACAGTAGGTAAATTACATAGGCCATAGGACGTAACAAAAATATTAAGTACACTGTTTGAGTGTCCCTTTACATCACTTTACATGCGCATGTGAAATATTAGTATATTCATTTCAAAAAATAGATTCCACTTTCTCGCTTTTCCTACTGGATTTTCTACACAAATTATGTCATCATGATTTCAATAAAAAATAAATATCATAGTAACGTAAAAACTAGCTTTATGTTTTTTTTTTTTTTTTATAATACAAATAATCATAAATCTAATTGTTGTTCATTTAGTCGGGGAGTTTCCTAAAATCATGCTCAAATGGGTTCCCTAGTGCTCTCGATCATTTCGAACGATTGTGCGAGTTTCTATTATGACCAGCGGATGTCTGTTTATTAACTAGCTGACGAAAAATGTATTGTTTATTGTTCACTTTTATTGTAAAGTGAACAAATTGCTAGTCCAACTTTATTGGAAATAGGCAGCACCTTTGAACTACTTGAAGCAGTATGACTATATGTAGAAATACATTCGCATGTCACGGAAAGTGTTCTAATCCTGTTGCCGACATAAAATAGATCAATTGATAACAACAACAATTACAAGAGGTGACGGGTTGTCGTTTCAAGGGTTGGAATGTCTCAGATCTTCTTCACATTAGCCAACCCATTGGCCATGAGTTCCGTAAATAGAGGACTGCTGCTGCTGCTGCTGCTGCTGAAGTTGATGACCAGGATGAGGACTGCCCTGATGAACTGATGTGGGTACACCCGTGGCACCCGCAGAACCTGGGTGATGATGTGGCGAATGCAGCAGCATGGCAGATGGCGAGCGCGGAGAGCTCTGGCTGATTGGACCTCCTAGCGAATGATGGGATATAAGTGATGGAGGACTCTCGACTGAAATTTGAAAGCCAAGTGTAAATGTAAGGTTGCTTATTAATGAAATCACGGATCGTCATTATAACTTTATTACTATTACTCAATAATTGGCACTTACAAGCGTATAGCAGGTTTTATCTCTAGATGTATAAAGGAATTCGCACAAGAGTCATAGAACGAACCGGTTAAGGGATGCTGCGGGTGGTGTGCCTGCTGTTGCTGAGAAAGATGATGATGAGGGTTATAAGGTGAAGGGCCTGCAGCAGCACCTGAAGGGGGGTTGTTGCTAATCCTTTTGATGAGCAACGTTACCGTGCTGCCTCCCTGACGAATGAGCCCAATAGCTTCAGCATGCGTCATACCATCCGTGCAAATACCATTAACTTCCAAAAGTTGGTCGCCCACATGCAGCTGGCCGCTTTTCTGTGCAGGGCCCATTTCCGCTATGCGTAAAACAAACAGCGGCATATTGTGAAACTCTCGTCCACCGCGAATCGAGAAGCCGAAACCTCGCGCACCTCGTTGTAGAACGACTCGCCGAAACTCTGGTGGACCTCCTGCCGGAGAAGCAGGTGGCAGCATTTGGCTTTCTACTAAGGAACTGGCCGATAGCACATGCGCACCCATGGGTTGATCTATGAATACCCCAAAAACATATTAAGCCAATATTTATAACAAGAAATTAGAATAGTAGACGAGACTGATAAATTAAGGCAGGGATAAATTATACAGCCCGTAGACGAACAGGCGTTGCACTTCTATGATAATATAAATAGATCTTACCAAAAATTTACTTACCATTAAAGTCATCAGGCCCGAGTGGTCGATTGGTTCCGATGCTGGACAGGTCGTCTTGAATATTATTGCCGGGTGATAACGCTCCGGTCGATGATGTACGTGGAGCAATCGTGAGTGCCACTGTGAGTCCCGATACCTTAATTAGGTTGACAATGTCCTCGTGATGCATGTCGAGAATGGATACTCCATTAACAGCATGAATGCGATCTCCGACCTGCAGGCGTCCGCAGCGTTCCGCAGGACTACCCTCAATGATGCGGCCAATAGTGGAGCCACTTCTGCCTACCGACGAGATAATCACAAATCCGAACCCCTCGTTTTCGGTCCGTTCTACGATGACATTGTACGTGTAAGTTGCTGGTGTCAATTCACTTTGTCCTGAAGTGTCTGCAATAGTAGCAAAAACAAAAAATAATATGGTATTAATAAGGTCATCGTGCCGTAAATAAATCGTATTTCTTATTCCTCAGCCACATTTGCTTCATATTGTTCAATCGTTGCAATCATACTAAAGACCTAATATTACATCTGATCAAGGAGCCAACCGAAAACTCCGTTATTATGCATTACGGGACTTGTTGTAGACAGCTCACAGAGATAACCTGCAAAGGAAACTCACTGTGTAAGTTTGATATCCTTCTCCTCAGGCCAAGTGTGACCTGACCGGATATTGAGGCGGCCCCTATTAGTTGGACGACGTGATGGTGCGAGGCATTAGCTACCGAATGTCCATCAACTGAAAGGATCTCGTCACCAGTCTGAATCGAACCGTCCACGTCTGCCGCGCCACCTGGTACAATATGACCAATAGTAACCTGAGAACCTTCTTCTGTTCCGCCGACGATACGAAAGCCGAATCCACTCTCTTGTCGATTTAGACTCACTTGGAATTCGCCATTACCGCCTTCACCGTAGGCACCACTGGCCCCTATAGTTCCTCCTTGGACCGACGGCGCTCGTAAACTCTCGGCATAGCGCACACTTTCTGCTGTACCGTAAATCGAATGTTGCCCCGTCGGATCATACGATGGCTGGGGCGTAACTCCACGCTCATTGCCGTATAGGGCATAATAATTAGCGTACTCTCCCTGCGAGGGGGCCACTGCGGAATGGGCATTCCGCGCCAACGTGTGCGACTGGCGTGTCCCAGCGGGTGTTGGGTAATCGTAGTGCCATACCTCCGACTTTGAGCGCACGTATCCATAAACATCTTCTTCAAATCGAGGTTGAGTACTGCCCACGTTACCGTACGCAGCAGTTGTAGGTCGGCTGCCGAGTCCGAGCGTCGTCCCATATATACTGTTATTAATGTTCGCATCAGGGACCGTTTGCCCACCTAAAAGATAAAAAGCGGATGATTAATAATAACCATAAAATATAGCTTATTTTTTTATTCATAGGTACTTAGTACTAAGGCAATTAATTTCCTGTTTAGGTTGATCCGGTTTGAATGCGTAAATTGAGAGAGGTAAAAATGAATGCATAGGCCCCGCCAATTTCCTACATCTTTAGGATCCCCTTTTCGTTTAGTCACTTGCCTGGATGATGCTGTAGCCGCTGTATCTGTTGGCCAGGCTGAGGACCTGTCCTTGGCGGTTTTTCCGGGCATTCCCAGTTTCGTGTGTCTACCACTGGGGTCTTTGGGCGCTGAATAACGACTTCCCTTGCTGAGCCATAGAGATCGGCAGTAGGGGTTTTCGATCTGTATTGAAAGGCTGTCGGGTTCGGATTGAAGTTGAACTGTGAAAAGGACGTAGACGCATGACTTCCGCGTTCCGATCCGGCATCGTCAGCCGCATTGACTGGAGTACGGGCTCCGGTTGCTTGGCTGCGTGAGGTGGCGAAACCGCCACGCTGTACCGTAATCCGGGCTGTCGAACCGATGAGGCATTCCTTAAGGACTTGCACAACTTCGGCATGCAACGACCGGCGTACGTTGCGACCATTGATATCCACCAAAATATCGCCTTCGACAAGGTCTTCACAGCGAGTTTCGTCAAGGATTTTCTTGACCTTTTGACCATTAGCCGAATCGGCAATAGTAAATCCAAAACCGGTATTTCCTTTTACTATTTCGACGGTGAGAAACTTTGGCGGCTCGAAATCAAGTTCACTTTCCTCGTGTAAACTGTTATGCTGCTCGACATTAGAACTGCTGAGTGTAGCACTGGCATTCTCCACGTTTCTAATGTTGGCTCCCACGACAGCAGAGCCACCTAATGAACCTTTGCTGAGGTCGATACTCTGCATCTTGCGCATAACCGTCCCATAAATGTCGTTATACTCCCGGGATGCTCCTACGACAGAGCGGTTAACCAGATTTTCGTTATCTGAAATGACGGATTCTGCTTGCATTATTACTCGGTCGATACGTCTGCAAATATATAACACAAACAGCTCAATCAATAGAACAAATATCATCTAACGAACCGAAATTGTGCCTGTTCTTTAAACCACTAAACGTATGCTTACTATCAACGTTAGTATCGTATGAACCATTTGCAGTTACGGCCTGCGTAGTGACTATCTCCATGTTGGGATCATTTGGATCGAATGGCAGCTTATATCCTCTGCAGATCTGAAGATGCACCACCTCTCCGGGGGCGATCGACTGGAACAGGGACACAACATCACCATGGGTATAGCCCAGAACACAGATACCGTTTACGTGAACGAGCACATCACCAGTGCGCAGTGTCCCGTCATTCCACGCCGGCCCGCCTTGAGTGATGCTCTTGATCTGCAGGAACTCCTCAGCCTGGTGGTCGTTACCGCCAATGATGGTAAAGCCGAACCCTCGCGGGCTTTTCACCAAACCAACGTGTATGATTTCGCCTACAAGTTCGGCGGGATTACGTGTAAACACGTACGGCAATTGATACTGCGGCGGAAGCAACGCCTGATGCTGTTGAAGATGGAACGGAATTTGTGACAGCATTGGCTTAGGCAGCGTCGGTGGAGGTATCTTCCGCGGGGGGCTTCCACCGCTTAGAGAAACTGAAACGGTGTTAAACCGACATTATTAATGACCTTGGCAACAGATCATGTCTAATGAATAGTTCAAAAAGACGCGTTCTATTGTCTATACGAACACGAATGTCAAACACACAGACAAGCATTTTATTAATCGTAAGTAGTATTGTGCGTAACGTGAGTTGAACTCCATTCAATTACTTTCACTCTCAACAGACCTTGCGCATTCAAATGTGAGAAAGAAGAAGCCTGTTGCTACATCTGACCAGACGGGCAGACATAGAAAAGGTGTAAAGGGTAAGTGTTAAATTATCCATATTTCAAATGTAGCAGAAAGGACAGCGGTGGTAATAATAGCAACAAACAAGGCAAGGTTAAGGTTGATAACTCAGAGGAGAGGTTGGTTACCGTGGCCATTTTTTGGAGGGGAGCCCGGTTTAAGCAGGTCGTTTTGCTGGTCCTCTCGGAGCATGTCTTCTTTTGATATTGTTGCTGCCCTCGCAGTGTCACTAGTGCTTCGTCCATTGACATTGCCTCCTGTTACATCGTTATTATTGTTGTTGTTGTTGTTGTTGTTCGCGATACGGCCGTTGCTTAACGGTGAAGTAACCATCGTGTTGTTACTGTCTTTCTTCGTTGTTTCGCCAGAATCGCAATTGATCTGCCTAAGTTCATTTTGCTCATTTTCACGTTGTTCGCGTTGCTGTCCGTCGTCCAGGCTATGATGCTCTTTAAGTTTATTTTCCAGTGATCCACTCGATACGTGCTGGTTGTTGTTGTTGCTGTGCTTGGCACTCGTATTGCTACTTGTCGGTTCCTTTTTGTTGAGCTCACCTACAGTGCCGTACGTTTTATCGTGCATGCACGATGCAAGACAAGGCATTAGGGCCAAAATTCCGTCACGGCTACTGTTCATCTGGGCACTACTACTGCTGTCGATAGGGACAGAGTCTTTTTTGTCCGTCGTCGACGCTAGCTGCCCGCTGGCTGCCGCAGCTTGCCCTCGACTATCATCTTTGTTATGATTACCATTGTTTGTGTTATTGTTCAAATCGTCGTTTTTCACATCAGGGTCACTTCGGAGCGATAGATCGAGGTCGTTATTGCCTCCACTTGTGAAGACAGAATCATTCTCGGTAGCTTGACTTTCATTAATTTTCTCGAGATCGTCGCCGCATGAAACCATCCCATTCTCGCGGTGCCGGTGGCCTTCACTCATTCGATATTGTGGCTCGTACACGTTAGCATAATTATGCGTTGTCATTAATCCACTGTCCATGAGCCCATTTCGGGTCTGTCCGCCCGCGAAACCTGTGGGAGGATGCATGGTCATATACACAGCGGAGGTATCTTCCTGCTGCGGTGGCGGCAGCGGCTTTCGATGAAGTGGTTGCTGAAGATGCGTGACGCCTCCGTTTTTTTTTGGCCCAATCGTAGCATACAATGGGTCCACTGACGTGTTCCTCGGAAGTGTTCCATGGATCGGTCTCTGCCATCCGCGTTCAACTTGACTGGCGGTTTTATTGGCACTGGAGTATTGGGTTCCGCCGACTAGATCGCTCCTAGATCTGGAGTGGCCGCTTGCCTCTGCGCCAATCTTCTCCCCTCCTAATTGTCGCTGTTGATCAATATGTTGCTGATACTCTTGTTGCAGAGAAGCTAACATGGGCACATGCGCCTTTGAAGAGTCATTTCGTACGCGAGGGCTGCTGTCTGGCCCTATAACCTTTAAACCTGGCAGGTGCATTGAAGTGTACGGCAAGCCTCCGTGCACTTCGCTTTGGCTAAACTGATGAGATAACTTGTCTACTCGAAAGCTAGCTACAAGTGGAGCATTACTTGCATGTTTTATGTTATTTTGAACTTCGTGACCAGGTCCAATCTGTACGCTTGGATGAGAGAAATGCCCTGGGGGGGCACCCAAAGGAATGGACATAGGGAGGCCAGATTTCTCGGAGGCTGGAACCATATCATCTTCGCGCACTGACGATGACATAGCGATGGACAAAGTGCTGCCAGAGGTGTTAAGTACCGCGTTTCCTGAGAGGATTTCTACAAACGGCACAGATAAGACACACACACGTCACACAGTCCGCAACCGCACGCAAAGGTTAAAAGCACGACAATTTAATAGGAGCGGTACAATGGGGGGATTAGGCCAAGTGCGATCCTAATGAAAGTGCTATACAGGTTTACCGTTACGTCCTATCGACACCTCGTCTCACATAACCAATCATACCGATCCCTAACTGAAATTTTGTGCAACAATAGAAAAGATTCGTCTTTTATAGTTGTGAGTGAAGTGACGAAGCATAACAAATTGATCAGAGTCGTCAGTGTTGTGTTAGTCATGTGCTGAATACCAATACCACGGTGTTATTAATGTTAAGTGACCTCCGCAGGTGGATGATCAATATGAATGTGCGTATGCGAAGCATGGAATTAGGACCTAAAGCTACTTGAGTTTAAGGGACATTTAGGGCACTATCCACATAGCGAAGTGGGCTAATAGGAAAAAATTAGAATTGCTCTTTCGTTACTGATTAAACACAGATCAAAAATGTGCAGCAGTTTTGTATGTTTGCTGGCTCAATACATCGTATAACTTCGTAATGCATATGGGTCAACTTAGCAAAACAATGTAATAAAAAAACAACATTGCACTCATGAATTAAATGTGCAATACCTGCTACATATTATTGTTCTAGTTATTTACTTTGACGGGCAATGAGTAGCGCCAAGCAAAACGTGTTAGTGCATAGAAGGTAGTGTACGCTATATAGAGAATATGCAGCTTAGCAATAAATTCGAGTAGAAACAATGCATTCAGCTATTCTTTATTTTTTAACTGGGTAATCTATGTTGTCTGTCGCTAATTATACAATGTCATGTATTTCTACTTACGGGATCCATCCAACGTCGCTTGCGTCGCCAATGGACTCTCGTACTGTGTGCGTTTGTTAATATGGCTGAAACACAATTAAAACAAATGAAGATAATTACATATACTAATAACTATCATAATCACGATGACAGCCTCGACCGTCTGAATATGGGTAGATAAAAAAAAAAAAAGAAAAAGCGCATACCTCGGGATGAGCTTTCAAAAACAATGTCACTAATAATACGATTTTTATCTCGAATTCAATAAGCGACACTGCGCGTACACTCGTACGTTCTCATTTGTCAGAGGATTGGCACTCGTTCATATACAGGTACGGATAGATTCGCAAATGGCAAAATAAATTTTCGTCGTGAGTCTTGACCTAGCAATGAAAGTTTGCGCTGAAAATCATCTATGCAGAAAAACACATTTTGTATTTGAACAGTAATAAACTAGCCTGAGGCGTTGAGGTACATTGGTCATACTGTTGCGAACACACAGTGTACTCTCAGCTCACAACAACTCTGACGCGTTCGCCAAAGTTTTTAAAAAGAATAGACGATCTTTTCTAGAGCATGCGGGTACTGTTATTCCTCGCGGTGTTCAAAGAGCTCCTTGTTTGTTCGACCTGTTTTTGCGGGTACACAACGGTGAGGGCCGTCCAAACGACTCGTTGTGTTACTCAGCGGGCAGTTGGCTAGATACGTAGTATGTTCAGTGGATGATACCAAATTTACGAGCATGGGTAACAATCGAAATCCGAGGAGGCCTGTAGACCGATTTCGAATTTAGTTTTCAGATGTGCGGAAGACAAATTGATATATGTCCAAATTCGTTTCGCTCTACGATGTTCGATTAGAATTACCGATTTTATGGTCGACAAACGCGACAATCCTTTTAGGGGTAGACCTCGCGTTTCTGTGGGGGCGAGGAGAACAGTTATATAGTTTCTATGTACGTTTTACAAATGACTTGCACAGTCTGTGGCCAGGCTTTGCGAACTATTGTTCGCGCTACGTCCTCATTGATAACATACTTAAAGGAGGGCATGGAACCGCATGTTGCAGCTTTGGTCCATTGAATTTAATGATACATCTGCCGCAAGGAAGCAATAATAACAAGCAGCCGTAAAAGACAATCATTGTTGATACTATATTTACCACCCGGTACCCACATTAATCATAGTGGATCACATACTCAAATGTTCTTATCAGTACTGAATGTATACTTCATTGAACAAAATTAAGAGGGCATCGCATCTTGAGTATCCTATATGCATGCCTCCATCTTTTTGACTTTATTTGATCTGTCATTTTGAAAAACTTCGTTTTTCATTCATCTAGTGAAAACACAAATTCAAACATAATATGACTTCATTCTAATTTTTTATGGCCCGGCTTGCTCACAGTCATAGGAAATACTTTATAGAAATACATTAAAAGAAATTCTGTTGTGAAAGATATTACTCAATGTAGCTATAATCGGTCAAACGTGTAGTAAAAATTGTGCCCGTTTCTACAGCTGGAATTCCATAAAATAACAAATCACCCATGAAACATAATATATATATATATATATATATATATATATATATATATATATATATATATATATATATATCATGGTTACGATCATGCTACTCATAAAAATTACAGAGAGTTATAATGAAAGCTACTTACTCGATGTAGTAGGTGCCATATTGAGGATCGTCGATTCTCTCCCAGCCATAAGGAAGTTCCATCTGGTCGAGAGGCGTCAGAGGGGACCCAGGTCCTTCGCCCAACTGACCCATTTGAATGGATCGATCGTCCTGGCCGAGACCACCATCAGGACCATCGTCACCACACAACCGCGGATCGTCCCATTGTGACTTGTTTGTGTTTAGACTGATCAGGGACACGGCAATATCGCACGTTTAAAACACAGGTTTAATTATGACAGTGTGTTTTGATTTAACCTAAGCCAAATTATTGCCGTCAATGGCATTTCAGTTAATAGCGCACTATTAGACAGGCTATGAATAGAATTTATCAACTCTACTACGGGTTTCAGCTTTATACAACTCACATAAAAGTGCCATCAGAGGTGACGCAGCAGCCACGGAGCTGTGTACTCCTCTGGAGGATCGATTTCTCAAACGGCATAAAAATCCAAAATCATTGGCAAAAAATGCAGCCGACACCAAGAAATTAGCCTCTTAGAATATCTCAAGGTTAGTGAGTCGTCGAGATCATGAAATAGTCAAGATAAACAATATTTTCTAGAATTGAAAACCTGAACTCTCTAAACACATATTCTGTTTTTTTGTCGCGACTTATCTGTTTGATTTTAGCTGCCATACACCTCGATTACAGTATCGTAGGAGACGTGAATAATCATTTATGTCCTGACTGTATTTATCATATTCATGATAGCGGTAAATATTGATGATCACGATAGTATCCGCAATGATCGTCTACTCACTTGATGAAGTAGGGCTCCCCTTGTTCTGTGTACGCTTTCTCCCAATGAGGAGGCAGCGGGCCGAGGTCATCATCGACAATAGTTGTTCCTTCACCGTACTGACCACCGCAGCTTCCGCCCCCTTCGCCGAGAGCCTCACCAACGTACACCATGTCATTGCTGCTAGTTGTATTGTTGTTGCTTTGACAATGAAGACTGCTGGCTTTAGCGGCGTGACCATCATAACTGCCGCTATCTACGAGATTTCTGTAACCGTTGTAACCGCTGGTGTTGCTGTTATCTGAATGGTTGTTGAAGAGCTGGCTTGAGGAATGGTTGCTGATCTCTTGCTGACTGTTGTTGTTGCTATTGTTGTTGTTGCTATTATTGTTATCGCCGTTGTTTATTTTGCCGTGAGTCGAATTGTTGTTGCCGCTTCCGACATCGCTACCCGCAGCTAGTTGCTCCAAATGGCCACTGGTTGAGGGCGCCATTGTCGTCGTCGCCGTTGTGGAGCTCGGTGAAAGAGGTTTGTTAGAGTTGAGGAAGGCTTCGACGTTCGAGCGGTTCCTCTTTCGTTTTCCTGAAAAAGTATAGTAATAGTTATTAATAATGATTGTTTTTCTTCTGTTTCTTATTACTAGTTCATAATAGTGGTAGAATTATCACCGCCTAGATTGGGAAGGATGCAAAGAGGGTCGCTGTTTGTGGTAACTATGTGGCTATTTGAAACATTCTATATTACCTTCGCTGGTAGGATGCGCTCCGGGCACAAGCAGAGGAGGCGTTTTCAACGAAGTGCTCTGTCCCTGAATCTGAATATTTGGCAGTGGAGTCCCATAAAAGTTACCCTCGAAAAATCCACTTTCCAGTAGTTTTCCCTCACGCTCAAGCGATGCAAATTCTTCCCTTGTGAGAAAATGGTAATCAACTCCGTTGACTTCGCCGACGCGCGGCGTTCGGGTGGTGCCTAGTAATTAGAAAAAATTACATTATTTTTTTTACAGTTACATAAGTTATATTGCAGGGCGGTCGACTAAGGATAGCATGCCACGCATGTGTAGATGAAAGGTGTTCTTTTTACAGAAAGCTCTACTTCTTCGTGTACGAGGATTTGTCGATGTATAACCACTACAGACAACGTAGACACGGCATACATCCTCCCGACAGTACCCTTGCCTCCGTCTGAATAAGGCACCTATCGAACCGTCAAAAAGGCACCTATACGACAAGCCTAAAGTCGTCTCAACAAGCCTCGTCACAAATAACCAACTAGGTTGACAACTAAAAATCAATTTAGCACCATGCTAAGTTAAAGTGCATTGTAAACAAACGTCTGATCATCGTTGAGTGCTCACTGCCATTCGACCAATGGAGAAGGCTTTATCTACGCTACTTGTAATCTAAAATCATTCGATTTCCGATACGTTCTATCGGCTATTTATTAACTTGTTATATATTTGGGATCAGTTGAGGCTATATTGATGTCGCTTCTTTACAAGCAGCACTCAGAGAAAAATAGATGTTTGGATGTAATTTTTTTTGCTTTGTTAACATGGACATTGTTTTCCAGATGTGCTTATTCAATGTAACTGCGATTCGTATAAGGCGACTTGGGGCCCATGTCGCTCTCAACTAATTTTTCTTCTTCTTCTATCAATTTGCAAACAACTTTCAGAGAGTAGCCGTAAATAGATAGCGGTACATACGCATTGAAGTGAATACTTTTGACGTAAAAAAATCGAGCGCATCTAAGTTGTAGGCTACTCGTAGGCGAGAAGTCCTAAAAGTGCAAAAAACACAAAAAGTCCAAGAACAAATCGTCGGGCCTCTATAGCCTATCTAATACATGTATAGTTTTTTTTTTTTTAACACAGCAGCTAAACTGTGTAAAATCAATATTTTAGGAAAATCAAATGGCTTTTTGTGCCGTTTTGACGATTTTTCGAAACTCTTCAATCAAACTCTTGTCAAAAATCTTCCATTATTTCACGCAATCACAACGGAGTAAGCATGCTGTATGTTCAACACGGCGTGGAGCCTACTACTAACAGACACACACTGCTTCGTATTCACGACTCATGTAATATTTAGAATGAATGTTTTTCGTCATCTTTGATGAAATCGTAGAAAAACGCTAGACAACGGATTTTTTTCATTTGATTTGTTTTTGTTTTCTTACTTACAGGGAACCGTGCGAATGTATAGGTTGTCCCTGATCGTATTTTGGAGATCGTGCTCCGGCGATCCCTGAGGAAAACGACAGTTGAGATATGCACGAATATCACGATTTAATACCTCTGAAAACGACGACGCCAATCCATAACAGGTTAGTGAAGAATCATCTATCCGCAATAGAGGCACGGAAATCAACAAAAGAGTTTCTCTAATCAAATGACGCTCACTAAGCCATAGTGACCCACCTTGGAAATACTATGAGAATGAATAGTTTCTTTTGTCAACTAAAAATGACCCCTGGCTTAATTTAAATGATATGGGGAATCAGCAGCTCATAAATCTAGTATAAGCATATAAGAAAGCTATAACAATCAGCCATGTGAATAAATAAAAACAGAAAAAAAAAAACTGTCGTTCGTTTCAATCAGTCACTATGCGTGATCGTGTCAGGCATGTCTAAGTTATTTGTGTTCGTTCATTTCGTTAGACGTTCAAAAAGCAAGCCAGCCTAATAGTAGTACGCCACTCGGACTAGGTAATCCGCCCATCGTTAACAGCAAGAAACGAAAAGCTTGACCGTAACGGTAAAATTCCATCATGCTAATGACACCCACCTGTGTTCCGAAACAGTGACTAATTGCCAACGGTACACTTAATATAGCATGAGTATATAACTGCCTGTTTTATACACGATACAATGTTATATCATGAAATGTTTTTTAGCGCCCACCTCTAAACTGCTAATGTCGGAGAAGTAATACATATATTGCCGGAGTGCTTCTAACGTATGGGCGATCGTCTTTGTGCGGGACATCCTGTTGCAAAGCCATGCTTAGAACCATCAGAGTAACCTGGTTACGCCGAGAAGGTTACATGTGCTTTTAGCAACGTCTATTACCACTTCCACAAAATACTAAATACTGCACTCCATGAAATTACTTAATAATAATAATAATAATAATAATAAACCAGACAAATACAGAGTGTATATGCTATAGGTTTGTTGCTCTGTAACCCATGAACATCAAAAAAACAGCAGTCGTTTACCGTTGCGAGCTTAACGAATGACTGGTTATCAATCCCAAAGTAACTTGTATTACAATTGGGTTTTGCCATATCAGCGACCAGTTACCGTTTCAGATGCACATCACAGGCGTATGCATGTAGAAACAATGGTAATATACCACGCGATTATTCCTCATAGCACCATCCTCATAATCTGCTCAATGTATATCTCGCAATCACGCATAGAACGCAAGGAGTGGTCGTCCAATAATCAGAATACGCCATCCATAACCAAGTGAGATGACCCTTACTGTTAAGGAACACCCGTCTGATACACTACGCTCTCAACGAAAATTGCTCGTAAGCTCATCGTCTAGGCCACAGTCGTACTCAGACTTCTTGTCCATTCCGGATCCTCTATTTGTGTAACTTGCTTGTATTTAGATAGCCAAATATCAACAAACCTCAATCGACCAATCGGGAACGTGGGCAAGCCATGTTCCAGCAACAGCTGCACTCACATTAACCGGCCAATAGAGAGAACTGCTGTTGCTAGCACAGCGGATTCAATAATTGTCAGAGTATCGTGGTCTCTTTCTTTCTCGGTCCTCAAGCCTATGTACGTTCCCGAAGCCCTTCGTGTTTCTTTCTCCTCTCTTGCATCATTTGGTTATCACTCATCAGACTCGGCGCACGTACGGTACTCCCTATTAAGGGTCGCAGCATAGATGATCCAAGTGGAGGCTAAATAGCTCGAGCTCTGTCGCGCTTTCAGAGACCGACAGTCTGGGTCAGAATCGATAAGGAAAAACACCCACTTACTTTCTCTTTTTCAAACGGAACGAGAAAGGGTGCCCCGGATCAAAGCGTTAACCACGTTCCAGCTATCCGCTGCTTCTTTCATTGCTAAACGAGCATAAGCTTGCGCTGAACATCGCCTTATTGTGTGCTTATTGATGCTGTAGCCATCCACGAGGTCTAAAGAGTACCAACGACTTATGACTATCATTGAAAACAGCAGGAGATCTTGCTCGTTCTGTATGTGCAGCTCTTGAACGATGGGAAGTCGTCTTCATATAAAAAGATCCACTGCAGCACTTTCACTAGTAAAGCCAAAGCGATACGTTGACAGTCTTTGTTGCACGAGCGAAACGAACTGCAGTCTTTCTGTCGAACTTCCTGCCAGAGATCAAATGACGTCATAAACTAATTCGTATTATCTTATTCCGCTATTACTACGCCTACTCTGCCTATTGCGTCGCGGTAGGGTAGACTAGGATGTATGTTATGCTCTCAAGACAAGTTTACTTTGATTCATAGGAGCAAGTGGCATTTATCACCCCACTTAATTACCGCCCATTAAAGTTGCAGTAAGAGACATACAGAAAGGCTCACAGATGAAGTAATCAAGCTACGGCGCCGCCATTTTAGATAATCCTGTGACCTACTACACATATATCTACGCGTAATCACGAGAGCACAGACATATTTGTACTATGTAAATACGCGCTTCCTTATCGTGAAAATGGCGTTAGTGCTAGCGGATTTTCTACCACCAACGAATTCTGACATTGACTTAAAATACAATAGAAGGCAAGTTTACGTTGGACACACACAATCACCTAACGCCTAGAGACAGCACCAACCTAATTATACGCTAACTTTTCATAATACATTTTTTTTTATACCTCTTGTATAATCTTCCAAAGCGGCAAGCGAAAACAAAGCTTCTCTATTACATCGTTACAGCTGATTCTAAGCATATCTTTTAGTAGCTTGATAGGTACCGAAAGGACGGATACATATGGGACAATACCGCGATTTACGGGTGACGTACAATGAACATAGCTGCATATTGCTGGCCTAATTACGCTAGAAAAGTTACTCATGAAACGGTATACGTTTTTATATCTCCACTACATTGCAATGAATTGCAAGCTTGTTTTTGACAGTACGGCTAACAGAATCATTTATACCCATACACTGTTGGACAAATGATCCGCTGTGGACCAACCCTATAAACAAGTATTCCTGTTTGAATCGTAATACATACCGGCTTGTATGAAAGTAAGCGCTAGCGTATGCTGCCCTCGATTAGCGCAGTAATCCAGTAAAGTTTGAACATCCGCTCTCGTATATCCGGCCACGCTCTGACCCTCAACCTCTAACACTACATCACCCGAGCGAATGGAGTATTCACCTAACTCTGGAAGTAGCACAAAAGCATCAACGGAACTGTTAGACAATAACTGATACAATTCCATTTATAATCAATATCAGACATACGATTATTACAGATTTTTTGCTATCAACTTTAGCTACGATTGGATACGTGTCCGTGCGATCTGCACGTAGGCTAATTGAACTAAAAGAAGGTATTATGCGTTAGGTCCGATGTTTCCCGGCAACCTGGCGACCTCTCAGCTTGTATAATCGGATTCCCGATTGGAGCTATTCCCGAATTAAAACGCACACAACTTTTGCCGATGACAAAAATTAAACTTAACAAAATCATTTACTCGTATGATTAAGCGAGCTAACTATAAAACTCGTAGACGTATTATCACTTATACCTCTCAAACAGTTCGCATTTTTCGCCACTGAGCCTCGCCACTGCAGCTCGCACGACTACACTAAGTTTCGAGAAGCTGCACAGCGTCGCCACCTGCGCTGCTCCCTTTCGCAGAGCTCAATAGTTACCTTCGTTTGATATTGGATTAAACAGATCTGTCCTGTTTCATTCGTCGAACGGAACAGATCAAGCTGTTCTCTCGTGCTTATGTATATATCTCGATGACGGCCAAGACCATAGAGTAGGGAAATGTCCCTGGAGAGAGTGGACTTGCCCAATGCTCCACCCAACCGTCCTAACTCCTAACCTAGCGGCAATATGCACCTCGTCGTAGAACTATAGATCTAGCCAACATGAGAAGTTGGAGTTTTCATGACATCATCATCATCTAAGCTGGGAACTCTTCCCTTACTTCCACCACCGATGGCCCAATGCATGGCCATCTGAGAAGAAAAAGAGCATATATAGTAGAATAAGAAGCGTGTAACCTTTTTAATTATCGGGTCCCAAGTCATAACAAAGTTACGATATATATAAAAAGCAAAATGTCTGATGATGAGTGATTGAGACAATTTTATTCAACGATATAGAAATATTCAAATTTATTCAGACAATTATAGTAACCAGCTCAGGGTTCTCTTGGCAGCAGTGCGATCAGTCACATGTTATAGCACTTATTCAGTACCGTCTACAGTACTCATACGTACAGTGTATATTCTAATGCAATATTTAAACTGACGTACCATCCCTGTTAGAACAGCAGAGCCCGCAAATCATCGTTTCCTGCTCCGAGTAGAAAGCGAAGGTCGCATAGCATACAAAATGAAAGGATACCTTCATATCCTTATTGAAGACCGTCCCTGAGCAACATATTAGCGAAGTGCGTTGGCATCTTATGTATTCTTAACGGGAACAGCCATCAACTGGGCCGCCTTACGCCGCATCAGTTTACCTACCGGTTCGTAAGCTTACAAATTTCTAAGTTGTTATGACGAAAAGCTTTATTCTTTTTTTTTTTTTTTAAACAAGCACGCCACAGCCAGCTCTACGATGAATTACCAGTAGCCTTGAGGACGGATCTCGAAAAGACGAGCGGCTCCAGTCGCAGTGTTCCATGTATGATCCCAATTCGGCGAAAATTAGTGATGCTCGGTGTCAATCAGAGACGCTCATTTTTTGATATAATGAATACACTGCAATATCCACAGGCGGATATATTTCGTTAGTGGATCCTACCGAGGAGCTTGCCGCGCAAAAACGAGGCAAAACAGTTCGGTGTAGGTGGACTATATGAGTACCTCCTTTAGAATGTGTCAAGCGATCTTACCGCTAATGAAAGGTTCAACTTAACGTGATATGATGCAACTCTGCGTTTGAACTCACATATCACCGTGACAATCACCTATCAGCAGAAGAAGTAGCCGTAACGACGACGCTTATATGTACCGAGAAATGTTCTTGGCGAAGTGTCAACGGGTTTTACGAACATAGAAGCACCATACGATTATTTCTGGCTTCGTATCATCGCATGGAATTTATTATCGGATTCCTCAAATTCGAACACTCCAATAACAGAGTGTTGCTTGTAAGCCTAACACGGCAAGGCAGGCCAACTGACTGGTATATCCCTGCGCCGATGCACTGTTCCACCGACGAATACTGCTATCAAACATTACATTAGACTTAACAGTTAATGAATCCATTCAGATAAATAAGACTGCACCAGTTCCATAGTAAACTCGTGACGGACTGATGATTCTAGTTGTTGTTGCGCCTCGCACTACTGTAAAAGACGTTTTCAAGTAAACGTTCGGTTATAACAGAGTCACTAGCTGAAAAGAAGTCAGCCAGCCACCAATGGCAGTCAAAACATTACAGTCATTTCGCGACAGCGATATATGCCCAGACGTTATCTACAAATGAATTACACGCACATTCGAACATGTAGGCATCATGCGACAACGACACATAAACATTACACAATGTTCGTGTCCCGACTGGGTCACACTTGCGCACCGATAGGCTGCACAACCCACAATTACACCACCAGTTTTTTCATCGATGACTGGTAACATTAACAGCGGCAGCTGTAACAGCGACGAGAAGAGCCGAGGGTAACGAGAGTAGCAGCAAGCACAGCCGTACGTAATACGTGCGCAGACGCGCAAACTTCGCTGGATTATAGCGACAATCACTAGTAACGAGGGGAAGGGTAAAAAATTTCATAGATAATCAAAGTGATACCTTGCAATATCCACTAGTTATCCGCTCGGGTCCGTTAGCATGTTGTTTTGGCCACCGCCACTGCTGTTGCCGCCCAAACAGCTATGTCCAGTGGACGGCGGTACCGGTTAGAATGGAAAGCCTTCCTACGCAAAAAACTCTACTGCTAATGCCGATAATGACGGAATAGAACGTAGTCACGGGGCGACACGTAATGAAAGTATAAGGCGCGTGGACGTAATGATAGCAATAATAGTACGACGGAACGTTATGCTGGGGAATTATCGGAACCGTCTCGTAAACGTTTTGCTGCTTCATCCGTCAATAGCCGGCCATCGACCTAGAACTGTACTCGATCGCATGACACATTTTCTATCATCAGCTCAGCGTAAATAGAGTCAGCGCTGAATGGTACACCCGATGCGTTCTGAACGAATTGACGGGCGATACCGATGCTGGCTGCGAAGTTCGCCTTGTTACGCAATAAAGCAACAGCAAACCAGGCTGTCAGACCACTACCGACATTGACAAAGTTGGAGACACCGGAAATATGGGCAAGCCGACTGTGATGAGTGAGGACGGACTCCAACTGATCTAGTTCAAGTACCGAGTACATATAATAAGCGTTACTAAAAACAGACCA
Source organism: Varroa destructor (assembly GCF_002443255.2). Taxonomy (NCBI): domain Eukaryota; kingdom Metazoa; phylum Arthropoda; class Arachnida; order Mesostigmata; family Varroidae; genus Varroa; species Varroa destructor. The sequence goes on along the minus strand of NW_019211456.1, from coordinate 33,279,520 downwards.
TTACCTGCTGTGAACTTCACCTGATCATTCGAGTTTGTCCTGTCCCGGCTTGTTCCCGAACGACCAGTTGTCGCTTCGCGCAACACGAATAGAAGATTTTGGCTTACAAAGATCAGTGACTTAAAAATCCAGCGGCCATTTCGTACTTTGCCATATTTGATGGTCATGACAAATGATTCCTCGCCACCTTTAACCTCATGATCTGCTAGATACAGAAATTTAAAACATGATGATCTTGCTGTCAGAACTAGCAGTATGCTTCATAGTAATTATCACTGTTCGTTCCATGGCTATGAAAAGAATACCAGCATACAAGAAGCGTACTGTCTCACGAACCCCCTGTTGGTAGTATTCAACGAAACTTTAACAATGCCGCCACAGGTAAACCCAAGATTTTGCTCAGGCTATTAACGAAAATTGGCTCACTCGAATAAGTTGCTTGTTTCGAAAATTCCGCCGAGTTCAAACCCACGTGTCGTTTCGTATCAGCGGTGCGGCTTACCCACGTACTGCGTAGGACGTGGTTGAAACAACGATAACTTACTAGTAATACGTATGAACTAAACTGTTGAAGAGATCACAATTAGCGCGAAATTGACAGCATCACCTAGAACGCGTCTTTGATGAATAGCGTTACCTTACGTATTGCTGTTCACATTTTTCTTACGTGTTGCCCTGAACAACGGTACAGAGCCCGCGCTTTGAGAAGTAAAGCGAAAGTATATTCCTCGTTGAATTTCTGATAAACATGTCAAACGTGATCATCAACTGGCTAATACAAACCCTTGAGGTCCCCCGTGAAAATGAATGATCTTTTTGCATTCTGGCAACAAATGTCTAGATGTGGACGTTGAGAAGAGCGCTAGCAGTGGATCACAAGGCAACCCAGCAAAGCTTGGTATTCCTAACAACTTTGTTTATCTCTACCTGATAAAATCAATTACTGAAATTTTACCTAGATACTAGGCATCTTGATATACATCAGTTGGATATAACACAGCATCGCGCTATGTTGTTTCATGTTTTTTTTGTTTGTCTAATTCCCCCATCTATATCCAAATGAGCGTTTAAATGACGACTCAGACATATGCATTCTGCATCGTTGGTTGGCAGGATAAAATTAAAATTCTTTTTTCGCAGTTTTTATCACGCAGCCTATACCAGAGAGTAACGAAAATAGGAATAAAGGATTTTTTGATAGGACATTGCAAAGCAAGCCTCACTCTTTTGCTTACCATTTATTGCTCGCATCTTGAAATATTCTGATATTGTATCCCGCTAGTAAAAACCATCAGTTTTGTACCACGTTCTTCTATCCTATCTAAATGAATGGGTAATGACGGTAAAACCTCACTAGAAAGCCTAACAATGTTGTGAACCCGCAGTCGTATGAGTTTAATTTAATTATAATCGATTAATTAGTATATCGTATAACTCTATATAAGCTAACGGAGAGAAAACACAATCTGGCCAAACAAAACAATTTACCGAGTCAACAGAGAACTGTATGATTTTACTCGCTTGATTTATTATAGGTTAACTTATATTTAAAATATAGGTCATTTCACTATATATCAGCTGAACTGTTGTCAAGTTAAAGACGGGTCTCGTCTAGTTGTCACAGCGAATGGTCAATTTTCGGTGTTAGCCATTAGTCCTTTGCTGTGCTTTCATTTGTCATGTCAGAGAAATCATAAACAAAAAGTAGGCCGGTCAAACCCGACGAAAATGAATATTTTATCGGCTGAACTAAGCAGCTCCGATACCCAATGAAGGCGCACACCTATAGGTATTTCTGCCTGTGTTGGCGACTGTAAATGATAATTATCGTTTCACGCCTATAGACTTGTTGACAATTCTGGAAATCTATTTTTCAACGTCGTCAGTATCGTATTGAGCTATTTGTAACACTGTCACCGACCATTTTCCGTTTGCGGGTGAGTCTGAATCGAAGCTACATTACCAGTATGCTGTTACAGTGATAAGATGAAGAAGCACTACCGCAACATTAGGAAAGGGGCTACGCTTTGTTACTGGCTTAACTGGTCCAACCTCCTTTAGACACCTGCACAATTTTGCCCGAGGTTTCGCCGTGCCCCATGTATGACAGCTGTTCATTTAGCTCAAACGAATGCTTGGTCAGGTACACATAGTTCTCTATATATATATATATATATATATATATATATATATATATATATATATATTACGTGCGGTGTTTTACATGATCTTAGAAGCGCGGGTTTTTTTTGCCAACGAATAAGTGAACATTTTACTAGTATTGTTGGGTTACGAATTCACATGAATTTGACAGCTAGAAAACACCGTAATATGTATAGGTTAGGTAAGCGATTTTTATAAGTAGCCATCCGTTAGTGCGATTCTCAATATCAACGGGCCGTCATGTTCGACGCCGCCATGAACGTTACGTGGCAGAAAGTTATTTACTGCGTATGTTTCTATCGTTACGCAAAATACGTCGAATCTATCAGCTACCGTTACAAAACCGTTACATTAGTTTGAATAATTCAATCTAGAAGCGCCAGAATCTCGATTTCATTCAAATATTATGTATAATATTTATGTAATGGATCTTACTTCTACGCTAGTTCTAGCAGTGGTTGCAGTGATGTCCCATTAGTTTGCTTATGCAGATTTAGCCTGTTCTAGCTCGAATCGGCGTGTTTTTCATCAATTGTATCAGTACTCCAGCCGTGAAATGTCCGAGGGACTTTGCTCTCTCTATTTTCTAAACGAAATGGCGAAATTCTACATCTGTCGCAAAAAAGAATCACTCTGCGCCGGTTGTCGTTAGCTATGCCCACAGAACAGCGCTCCGGACTAACCAAGTTGTTAGCGCAGCCACGCCCGTCACTCCAAGTCACGTCGCACCGAATGCGGCTTCTTTATTTCCACTCTTCATTAAAAGTAGTTGTACGTTTCGTTGACGTCGCACTTAAACAACAAAAATGATCGCAGCGTGCTAGATAGCACCTACAGATATGTGTACCGGAGCGAATTATTTATGTTTCTGATTTTGCCATCCAAATCAGCCATTCTTATCCCTGGCCAACAGTATCGTCTACTACGGCTGAAATTACTCAGATATGCACACGGACCCCCCAGCAGTTGTGTGAAACCCCACTGGATCGACTACGCCAACTCATACATAGATCGCTATACATAAACAACGGGCAGTCTAGCGGGAAACAGCTTTCTCCAAGAAGAACAACTATAACGCCAGCGCCAAATCAACCTAGTACCCATCCATTAAGCTATAGACATACAAACCCGCATCGAAACGTGGATGGAAATCATCTACTACCCCGAAATCCCTGTAGCTGCCGCCGCGCTTGTCACTATCGGCCTGTGTAACCGAAATGTGGGTGTCGTATAATTGCTTGTAGGGCAAGACGATTATTAATTATTCGATTTCGTCAATTGGTGATCACTGCCGCCGGCACCGTTAGTGGTAACAGTCGCCACCGTAGCAGCAGAAGTGGCACCGCTAACTCTTCTCATATCGACTGTAGCTTGTTGACGTTCCAGTCGGCTGACGTCTTACTCATCAAAGTCGACAAGACGAAACTGAAAGTGGTTAACCGCTGACATAGAAAAGCCGGCCGCTGACTAACCATGAAACCATCGAACTATGAACGTGTATCAGTCACCGTTGCTAGCTCCGAAGTGGTTGTCATAGTCGCAGCGGGTTGGTAGGGGGCGAATACGCAGGAAATTTAGCCACCAGCTGCCAAAGCCGCGGCAAAACAACAACACGTGATAAAGCTGTCATGAAGTTGTGTTTCTGGATCTATTTACATCTGTTGCAAGCGTGGAAAACGTCCTAACAGAAATGAGCTAGGGCTTTATTCATAGACTCACAAGTTCAAAGGCTGTGTGGCTTCCGCTTTGCGCATTTCAATTAAAAAACAATAAGATCTTCTGTGCGTTTGTCGCTCTTCGATAGGCGAAGTAAAGTTGTTGTATAGCCGGCTAAAAACATCGATGTATCTGGCGAAAATGTGCCGCTGTCGACGAATGTAGAAAGAAAGCCCCACAACGTCTCGCATTTAGTTGTTGTTGCGATGTCAGCCCATCGTGCCGCGTAAAGCAACACACAATGTTGAATCGTGGCTTTGGATCGTCGGTATAGGGAGACGCCGTTTCATTCAATGGCGTATAATCGTTTCACGTTACGGAGTAGCTTTTTGTTACATACGACACTCATATACGAATTACTAGGCCATCGTGACGTAGAATAGGTTCCTACGAGGGGGATATTGTAATATTGATAAGCAATAAATCAAATAAGTTCGTCGTTTGGTAGACGGACATTTTGACTGCTTAGTCTTCCGCAATAAACTTACTGCATACGGAACGGTCGCGAGAATCCGTTGTACATTTGATTCAACCGTAGTTTATTGCCAGATCAAATAAACAGATCCGTTGTATCTTAGAGGAGCATTTGTCTATTATCTGACGAAAAAAGATTCGCTATGTCAACTCGTTCACGTTTTCTTTAATATATTAGTATAGTCGAGCGGCACTACTCAGATGTATTGGTACTATTTATATAACTAACGTTGAACGTCTAACAACAATTTCGGGCGTATAACTTGAGCCGTTTCATTTTAATAGCAGTTGGATCAATAATCGCCTGTTCGGTTATTGCACATTAGATGGTGCCGAGATACTTCACTGTGGATGAATGCTCACGCCGATTTCAAGTTCCTCTTATTGGTAAAGCGCCTCTTATCAACTTTTTTCAATCTTTGTCACCATTTCAACTAGGCTGACGGCTACTGAACCGCGAACGACGAATAAACGCAGCTCACGATAAGGTGACCCAAACGGATCACGGATACTGCTTTTGCTGCCGCTGTTATTACCGCCGCGACCGCAACTAGCGTGGTTCGTTGCAAAGCGTTCCGTACGTGGTACACAGAGTGTCCGCAGTTCCTCTCGCTTGCTTGACGATCTCTTTCGTCCGAAAACTAGCGGGCACGAAACCCTCGCATTCTGCTAACGACAACACTAGAGTGATTCACTGACTGATTGACTGACTGCAGTAACAGAATGAAGAACGCTTTTCGACATTAGCGCGTCATGTCGCGTTGCATCTTCTGTCTTGCAGTTCCCGTTCATTTGCTATTTCTCTTTGCCGGTTCGTTTTTTTTTCGATCCTTCTTTTCGTCCTGCTCTTCGTTTTTTTGGTTTCCTTGGTCATATCGCCCGATAGCGATAGTGAGCAGCGAACGAATAACCGGTACTCCCCCAACCCCATTCCCCGGTGCTCCCTGCGTATCCTATTCGAATTAGTGAGCGTATGTCTGGGTAGTTGCTCGCGTAGATGGCACATGCGGCGGCAGTATTAGTGACAGTGATGGTACTATTGTTGACGATGATGGTCATGATGCAGCCCGTAAACGACGATGAGTTGCGATGCCGTCATATCGCCGCAGTAGCAATCGTTGTTGTCGGCTCACTATGTAGTTAGTCTCTAATAATGGCGTTTGTCATTTGACTTTTGCTATTTGGGCTATTGAAGCAAACGACAGCGAGATAACGTAGCATCGGCACGACTATCGATGAAAAACTCGGTGACGATAATAACGGCAGAAACAGAAATGCTTCCAATGGGAGAAAGAGGAAGCGAAGGTGCGAGATAGATAGGACTTGTTGCAGAACCAGCTGCTGTTACTGCGACAGCTTACTGCTGCGGGTCATCTGTAGCACCTAGTCTTCTCCGTTTAATCTACTGGGTCTGTGTTTCCGTGTGCATATGTGTAGGTGTATTTGTATTTATATGTTTGTGTGCGAGTAACTGCTAGCCGCTGTTGGGTGTTGCTACCTGTCAAACGCGGCACTGACTAATCATTGCGGCGATGCCGCTCGCAGCTAGGTCTGCCTACGGGCATAAACACACATGTGCACATACATCTGTATGCGTGCCTTTTTTGTATGTGTCCATGGATCACAGCAGCGACATCATCGATAGCACCAGCCTGGGTGTCCGAAGACTCTGCTTCTTCCACAACTACTATTACTAATAATACTCAGCTCTGTCTGTATATACATTGAGTTTTGGGTTTTTCGCCATTCCAAACAGCGTCTGCCAACGACTAGTTATCACTGACCGGTTGGAACAACGAGAACTATGACTAGAGCAGGACGGAACCTGCGACAGCAGCTCCTGCTACTTGCTATTCCAGCAACATGAACGAATAGTAGCGGTAGATGATGAGATAGACGCCGAATAGTGGCTACACACAACGTAACGACGCCGCAACAGCAACTGCCAGCTAATAGCAGAAAACGAACGGACGACGAAAATGTCGGCTTCAGTTCGACTTCTTCGGCTCGTTGATGTCCCCCCCTGCTACGACTAGTAATAGCCTGCATCAACTCACATCGTCTATACGTCGTTCACGCCAACAACACCTCAATAACTGTTCGTAATATTTACGATAGTGACCACGGTAGGGTCTAGTTGTAACCATTTCCTATGAGATGAACACAAAGACCAAAGGCTACCCTCCTCGCCGTCAATGGTCACTTGCTGAGTACGCTGCAACAATCATTGCTATATAATAATAACAAGATTAGCAACAACAACTGGCATTGGGTTTCATTTACTAGATTCGACCTCTACTTATCCCACAGTCAAAACGCCGCAACATAAATGCTTATATATATATTTCCATGAGGCAAACTGGAAAATCTTCAAACAGTTTTAGGTCTACAAGACTCAGAAATTTATCAAAATAGCTCCAAAAGCCTTTTTTAGTACACCTGGATTTTTCATACGGAAACTAACGGCTAAATTGTGTCAACGGTTAATATTTTCGAGATTTTTTTTTGCACGACACTTCAAGGACTTTTTGCTTAGCAATATTGCCAATTACGAAGTTACTTGCCAATTAAAGATCGAATATTTTGAAAATGACTACAGGGTGGCCTAGACGCCGAGACAAGACTTATAATTACGGTGAATAACGGTTATATTGGATAGCTAGGAAATCAATGAAATAACTGTTAGATACAAACTTAGAATAGATGTATTAAAAAAATCCCTATTTAGGTGCCGTACCTTGTGTACGTCAGAACGACAGCAACGAAAACGATAACGATAGTGCCACAGTGTTTAGACTATTGTTATCATCGCTTTCGTAAATCACCTCTTTTTCACTAATGATGACAAAGGAAAGCAAAGCACGAAGTAGTAGGAAGGCAGTAATGTTATCATACTTACAGTTGTTTGCCATCCCTTCATTCACCGTTATGCCTCGCTTTAATTTCGACTCAGGCAACGCTATCACTGTCTCTTTTCGTTGTCATCATTCTCCGGATTCGGAAGCTGGTGAGACATGAAAGGACATTTGCAATCATTGCCAGGATACTGCTACTTTCGCCGTAACCATCACTACGCACGAACAGGGGAACCGCTGCTCGCGCTTCTCGTACCATTATCCATGCTTTGTTTTATTGATGCCATTGCCGCTCGTCGTGCGGCGAATGTATCTCAGCAGTGAGCGATAACATCGCCATTATCACTTAATGAAAGTTATAATACTATATAGCAATAGCTAGTTGGGCTTCACTTCAGCTTTCATAGCTTCAGAGCGATATTAAAGCCAGCCACAGCTGACGCGTAAATTACAGTATCTACTACTGCCTTCGTTACGGTCTTCACAAATAATGTTTTTTGTTATTATTGCAAAAAAAAAATAAAGCTACCTGACCAAATGGAATGAACGAAAAACGCACACGGGAGCAAAAAGAGCTAACGAACAAATTAATACACAACGACTACGTGTCTATACTCAAAGGTTGTTGTTGTCACGCCGGTCGTTCTCAGGCTCGTTGATATCACTCTGGTGTCCTTGTGCTTGTGCGTATAGTCCAGCCATATACGGTTCATCTTATCGAAGACTGCGAAAAGACAACGCCGCGCAACGATCTTAGCGATGCTGCGTAACGTAATCTTCGCGCACTTCAGAAATCATACGATCTCGGGCTGGATACAAGTAGCAACTGGCTCGTACAAATCTACAACCGCTTTTGTTCAAAATGAAGACACGCTAGACATTCTATAGTTGGATCGATGGTACATACGCTTGTCGCGATTGATTTCAAATATTACTTGCCCTACACATGCTTGTACGCAGACGTCTATAATTCCCAATTTTTCCTGCACACAAGGTACCATTACTGTAAAACGATTTCTTCGATATATGTATTAAAAAATGTGGACAATTTTATAAGTCAGTATGCTTTACAACAATGCGAAAGCGCATTGTAGCTATGTTAAGCTTCTACCTGGTCCTTAGCATGTCTAACATCCCGGGCTGAAGATGCTGAACACTATTAGTCTTTGGCGCGCGCTCATCCCAGCCGTGCGTCCGTTCTAGTTAGGTTAGGGCAAAGGGAGAGAAACAAAAAAGGAACGAACACTCAGGCCCACAGATAAGCGAACACTCGCTGCTTATAGCCGGCCTGGCCTAAATCGTCGAAAACCCACAGCGCAAATAGATGCGCACGCACTAGACCGCTCGTCAGCCAACAGAAGGCTGCTGAAGAGGCAGGAGACCGACTTACAGTGGTGGTATCAATACGGGGCCAGGGATCATTGTTACATGATGTTGACGACAACAATAATGCTCATGGTGATACTGCTGTTACTTTTTCGGCGTCTTGCTCTCTCGCTGTTGCTACTACTACTACTGGTAATCAACGAATTACGAGCGAGCGTGACTCAACGATAAGATCTGTATGTCTCTTGCTTTTCGCCGTCGTTGAGTTGGTTGCTTTTGGTAAAGTAAATCAAGAACAATAACGAACAATGAACTACCAGAGCCATCGCCGCCGCCACCGCCGCCGTTGCAATTTCAGCGCCACTGACCGACAACCTACGGGCTGCAGAAGGGACAGAAGGAAAAAGGGACAAAGACTGAGAGAGTTTCTGCCTTCGCAGCGATTGCGACAGCAACGGCACACATCCATACGCAGATAGTCAATCAGCGATAGCAAACATGGGCTAGCCGAATAGCAGAAAGTGACGAACCGCGCCAGACGTCGATCCTACGACCAACTACCGCTGCTGCTGCGAATACTTACATTGAATGCTATCCCTCGCAGTTGCTGCTCGACTTCTACTAGTGGATAGTAATGTTAATTGTAATAATAAAGCCACAATCTGAGTAGCCACGCTCATAAGTTAACAGTCCAACGGCAGAAGCTGAACAAGACGAAGGAAAGGAACGGAACAACAGTAACAGCGAAGATGATGGAAAGCCATCATTATAATCATCACCCGCTAGCCAAAGAGGACGCTATAGTAGAAAGGGCACGGAGGAAGCACTGGGGCTGTCCAAGAGAATGCAGCATGAACTAATATAATGATTAACACGAAATGGAACGCGGAAGTGACAAACCAAAAAAGACACAGAGGCCAAACAAACAGACAAACGCAGGCTCTTCTCAAATATAAAAGAGAGAAGCCTTCTGTATATGGATATAGTTCGAAGGGACAAATGAGATACAACGAGAGAAGAACTCGCATAGGACGTACGGGAAACCCCTTTACGTGGCAATTGAGCGGTTAGGGTGTATTGCTTATTAGAATGCAGACACACTATAGGTTGAGACTTTCGTGTAAGCAAGTGTTCAACAATGAATGTCGTAAGAAAAATAGTAACTTCAATCACAACAATAACATCTTAGCAAAAGGAATTAGTTATAACTTGATCTTATGCTAAGTTAGGGAAGTTCTGAGATAGCTTTTACTGTAGTCTTCATTTGTCACAGAATAGTAACCTATACTGAGTACTATTTCCGTAAAAAATTGGTGGTTATCAACTGAATCTTTTTTAATTATCCCATAACTTTTTTTTATTATAGCTATATAGAGATTGCGCAAAAATAGTATTGTAAATGCTCAGTCACAAAGTTCATATTAGTTAAATCTGATACGCTGTGCTTTTGAGACTACACATATCATACGAAATGTTAAGGTCGATTGTGGTCAACGTTTAGGGACTACGGATAGAAGTCAAAAGAACTATTCATAATAAACATGTGACCCCATTACTGTCACTGATCGTGTAGTAAGCTACACCTCCAACAAACGCAAAACGCCCCAGCATATGGCTAGGTTAGTTTTTCAACGAGAAGCAGCGCCACCTGCAGGTTGCAATCTAACGTTTTTTTTCGACTCTTAGAGAACGCGACAGAAGATATAATAGTGCCGATTTTTACGTTTGACTTCCACAGACATGTCAACGTGTCCAAACTTCTTCAAGTTCTTGAGTCGACTGAAAACTTGACACAACATCTAAAGGAAGTGTCTTAATTTGTTACTCTACAGCGTTGTACGTGATACCGAGCATAATATTATCTAGCTATTTGCGTCGCTTGACTCTAAATTGTTTACACTATTTTTTAATATTGTCGTATTTAAAGCTTTCGTAGCAGCCTATAAGAATCCAGCCAACTATCTAAATTAAAATATGATAATTTAAGCACTAGAAGTAACAACTGTAATTTAAACTTCACACCTGTATCCATATCATTAACCCGCAATAACAATGCTCATGCATACATCGTCCAGTAAATCTAACAGCCAAAAACGTCCCGCAGCTTCGTCACAGCATTTTATTAAAGTTTTCGTGCGAAATTCGACGTAGCAGCGTTGACAAAAATTTCCAACCGAAAACGGCAAGTCGCTATGAAGTTTTATTATCGCTGCGCGCTTCGTGCACAAGCAACTATTAAACTCGCCGCCAAATTCTGTGGTGAAGCTTAGCCACCGAGGAGGCCATATCAAGCGATGACCAAGTTCAAGGACAAGACCGGCTGGCCCAATCCATATGATTGAAGAGCTATTTTTTTTCACAACGCTGCAGACAAATAGTTAACACACACAGCATGGGATATCGATCGTGGTGGATTTGTCAGTGATATTGGTCATGGAACCACCGTTAGAGAACACTGATGGGTAATCAATATTATTCCATCTATTACCTCGTGTAGTATATGTATTGACTCTGCTTCGAAAAAAAAACATAAAAAAATGGAAAAGTTGATAGCGGCGGTTCACAACCATGTCGCGCAACGATAAATCTTGGTAAAAGCTTTTTATAAGGTATAAAAATATTGTCGAGCAGAAAGTCCCGAGTATATGCTTGATGTTTACGTTATGCGCGCAGTCGTTTTAACCTGACATCAACGGCACTTAGCCAACGGTAGCCAGAACCTTCAACTCTTGAGTGGCAAATTTGTCAAGTCTGGAATTTACTTTTGCTGAGCTTCTTCAGACATTTGGTTGATTAGCGACTCTCTTCAAACCTTCGTTTCGAGTTTTACGTCCGGTATCGCCATTAGGTTTTCCATAAAACGGCTTGCTTCCAGCAGGAAACGAAGCGTGTGTCTATGACCGGGTGTCCCTTAGAAGAGCAGAGAAATACGTTACCCACTAAGCTATCACGGGGACCTTAAATCTAAGTCATCGATCGGTACCACTCACTTGTGTTTATAGTAGTTTTAATCTGCTAGTTATGTTGTGGCTTTGTATTGTTAGTCTAATCAGTATGGTGTGCATTAGCAATAATACTGTGCTATGACTTCCGACAGAAATTTAACTACGTTGAGTACATATCTAGCAGTCCCTACATATGGTTCATGATATATACTATAGTAGCTAATCGCTTTCTTCTCGCTTTGTTCACGCGGTCAATAAGGAGCGCTACCGTTCTTACTTAAACAGTCGTTAAAAATAAGCGAATGATTATTGCAGCTATGGCAAAAGCCGTATTGGCGAGATCGTTTTATGAATGATGCAACCATTAGCGTAGCAAAATCTGAAATTATTGAGAAACACGGGGTACGAATTAACCCCTAGGGTATTCAATCGTGCTGTGTGAGTGGAGATCTATTTGGTCGTTCTTTTTTTTGCTAAGTTGCCACGCATATAATAATAATAATAATAATAATTACAACGGTAATCTCTTTTAAAAATCCAAGTTATTAAAATGCCTTGTCGATAAACTTTTTAAATTTAAACCTATCGAGGACTCCGGTTCGCTTTATGGAAATCTTCGATTTTCCAGAAACCGCGTGAAGACTGACAATAAGATATGCCATTCATTTTGGAGAAAAAAAGGAAGGTATAGGTGAGGGTTCGTTCGGTGCGAAAGGACTGAATAATTGCACATTTCAGCTATTTTCAAAAAGTGTTTTCCACTATGACACACACGCCTAGGCTCGAACAAATTTTAACGGACTGTTTGTCGTAACAGGCGTGTGTTCTTCTGCCATTCTTAATATTAAAAATGCCTGTTCTTCTTAGAACAAAACAAAACATTTGTGATGATGGAAAACATTGCGTGATTTCCGCAATTTTTGCTAAAATATGCTATTATTCAGCCCCTTCGCACTGAACGAACCCTTACCTAGAGCTTTCATTTTTCCAAAATTGATGGCAACGTTCTTGTTAGTTTTCATACGGCTTCTAGAAAACGGAAGCTCTCCATAAGGCGAAGGTACTCAATAAAAGTTTGTTAAAACGGCTCGAAAATGCATTTTTAATAACCTACATTTTTCAAAGAAACGACCGTTATTACTTGGGAAGAAAACAAACACCAACGATTAGCTTTTATGAGATTTTTGTGCTTCCTTAAATCTTTTGCACTTTTGGCCATCCTGAACCCTTGCATTTTTTGGGGCTTTTGGCCTGCTATCAACCTAAAATTTAATTGCATTTAATTTTTTTGAGCGCAGTTTATTTTCACGATATTTTAATCTACCGATATCGTTTAACGTTAACATTAAAACGTCATTTGCGGACTAAAAGAAACTGAATATTAGAAATGACTAGACAGTGGTCTAGTAGATTAACAGCTGAATCGAAGCTGTAATCATAGCAAATCGTGATTATCTGGAATAAGCGGTACACTCGGGAACGAAACTTACAAAACATGTAAAAAATATTCGTTGAAATATTCGTTTTCATCGAAATTGAACATTTAAAAAAGTCCAATTTAGGTATCGTACCTTTGTCAAAATGAACGAGTCGTTTAAATTTTCGTGCAAACAGATGATCTTTGTTTGTTTTGGGTGAAACTTCATAACGATTGGATACAATTTCGGGCTTTCCAGTGAAAGTGTATGTATTGAGCGTTCTCCGATTTTTCGCAAATAGAGCAACGAGCATACATTGGTTTTTATATTAAGAACGAAATTAACCGCTCAAACACTTTGCATATGTTGCAGAGTGCCTACGGAAACCAGATGAATACAGAGTGAAACAGAGAGTAAGTACACAAGCGGATTCAAACGTTTCAAAGACGAAAAAGAGTCTATCGAAGACGATCCTTATTCTGGACGGCCTATGGGAGCAATTACTGACGAGAACGTGAAAGGGGTACCAACCGCCGAGTCACTATAAGAAAGCTAACAAAAAATATAGAATTCTCAGTTAACCTATGTCAGGCCGTTCGGCCCACCATTTAGGCATCAGAAGACTTGCGGCAAGGTTTGCGCTGAAACAGCTAAGTGTCTAGCAGATAAATGTCCAGAACAAACTGGTTCAGGTAAACTGTTTAGCATCTTTAAAAAAGCCAAATTTGCTTGAACACGTCATTACAGGTTATCAGACCTGGGTGTACGGATAAGAAAATGAGATCAAGACGCAGTCTTCCCAGTATCGGTTCAAGAACGAACCACAACCGAAGAACGCCGTATAACTATTTCGAAAGGGACAATTTAAACTTAAACAATTAAATCAATACTTATTGTCAAACTGAAACACATGACTCATAAATTTTTGAACAAAAGATTATATTGTCCGTTTTCTTAGTTCCACCATTGCTCTAAACTCGAAATAAATCACAATCATAAATACTATATGACACACGACAAAAATGGAGCTAGCCACCGATACCTATTACCGGGCGTTTTAATAAATGTTTTAAGCAATGTCACCAGATATATGCACTTTTTTTTCGGAATAGATCTATTTCTGTGTCGATTTTTATACAGTCAGGGTGATAATAAATGATATCGGTACAAAATCATAACGTACTGTAGCTATGGGTATAACTAGACTGTGTTGCTGGCGTCGCTACCAGCAGCGTGTCAATATGAACCAGCCAATAAACTGAAAGGAATGTTATGGACCGATGCAATGAAAACATTGATATCGCTGTATAAGAAACATTACATCGATAAACAGCGCTTGGACAGTGGAGGCAACTGAAGTAAATGTAGTAGTCCTTTTAGCACTGAGCAACTCACCAAAAGCGTTCTTCCCTACCTCCGTTTGAACTAAACGGGTATTATAAAATCGCTTTTTGCCTTCTGTATATATCAGCCCACGATTAGCTAAGCTAGTGTATGAGTTCGATTACGGTCTATATTACACTACACATTCTTAGAATCATAACATAACATCGTAGAGCTTCTTAATCACTTAGAACATAAGTAAAATCTTGAAAGAGACAGTGAAAAGGACCCAAGTTGGAATCAACGTTAATCAAAAACTTACCTTCACTATCGAGATAGACGAATTGTGCATTCTCCGCACCACCTCGAACGGTTAGAACGGCAGCATCCTTTGCTTTTACGGAGGCTCTAAATGCGCCAGTTTTTAGACTACCGCCTACCAGTGTGTTTCCTTGCGACGACAAAGTAGTGGAAGGGAGAACGCTGGCAGCAGTAACGGTCGCACTTGCCAAACCTGATGCCCCGGCTGAAGATGCTTCAAACGAGGAAATCAGCGCGGCTATCGACGTCGACTGTCGTTTTCCAGAAGAGGCAAAAGATCCGGAAGTTGTTGCCCCACCAACCTCAACCGCTCGGGTTGGGCCTGAGTTGGCGTTGTCGTCGTCGTCAATGATTTTACGTCTTTGTTTTCCGTTTTTTTCGTCACTGTTACGATTATTGTTGTTATTTAGGGCCGTGTTCGTGGTCTCCTTAGGGAACGGCCCCCCGGAACCGCTCAACCCCGCTGCAACCGGCCTTGCAGCTTCCATCCAACAACATTATCATTCTTGAAATTCGAGTGACAACGGCGGAACGCTGGTGCGCCTTTCACCACCACAGAATCAGCTGCGAAATTTCAAACAGCAGCAAGAGATTTGACAGAAAAGACAGCTACGCTTGACGAATAGTCACTGCTACCTTGTTCAGCGGTCTCATAGCCTCCTTGAATACTAATCTTGCTTATGATACATTCTCTAGTTGTGATTGTCACCTGCCTAATTGTGCCACGTCACATAGCTATCGCCTGAAAATAACAAATATACAAAAATAACAAACAAGCAATAGAATGTTGGTTAATTCCACTATAGCAAAGTGAAGTAGTAAAGTTTTTAGGTAGGAGGCACAAATCATCGTGACACTCTGTACCAGCAAAGGTGTTTAACGATTGAACCATTTTGGATCTGCGACATGTTATGGATTATTCTTATATTGCATTAAGTGTGAAGGTTTTCGTTTTAAACAAATAACCACCAATTTGATCTGACGTTGGAACTTTTTTTTTGGAACGTTGGAAATTAAGTAGGATTTTGTCATAGCCCATACTTCCCATAATATTGCTTTAGCCGTTCGCTTTTAAAGGTTTTTTTTTTATTTTACTGAAAGCTTGAGAGCGTAGAGTTTAACCACAGATTGATCTCCTTCCTTCCTGATATGAGTTACAAAAAATTTTACAAATATACTAAGATCGATACTTTCTCAATATCAAGTTGGTGGAGCTGATATTGTTAAGTAAACATATTTATGCTAATACAATTTTTCCAGTCAATCATCTGTAGGTTCTCTGCAGGAAAAACGTTTCGTGACGATGTTGAGCCACTTGTCTTATTTCAACTGAATGGTAAATGCCACGTACGCTAATCCTTTAACCTGTATATGCTCCCACCCTGAATAGCCGTTTTCTGTTAACATTCGAAACGGTAACAAAATAGTGGCTGTGGGGTACCCGCAATTTTAATAACTAAGTGGTTTTAACTGAAAAGCGAAACGCTTTTCACGCTGAAAAACGGCTAAACTTGTTGTTGATTCCTTCGAAAAGAGAGAATAATGATCTAACTATAATTGCTAATACGCACAGAGACAGACATACAGCTTTGCTAAACGTCTCCACGAGGGTAAATCGCAACGCCGATAACATTGTAGTTACAAAGAACAATTTATCTCGCGACAATAGGGAACAGTCGATTGTAAATATTAGATAAAAACATCGGCTAAACAGAAAGATTTTGGCTAGTCGTACCACCATCCTTTATTCAGCACCGGTGTTCATTTCACGGTGGCCTGAGTCGCTTAATGGCTGCCTAACGATGTGCTAACAAGTCTCTTCAAAACATCAGTACATGTGTTTGTATTATACTAAAGACTAAATACTTTTGGGCAGATCACTAGGAAATAAACAGTGATAAAACGTCAAATACGTTAGCAAAATTCTGGTACTTAAAACACTAACTCGATTTAAAGAAGATGATCAATTTCTTTTCCTCAACGGTACGTAATTTTAGTACGCTCAAAAAGACAAATAATTCCAAGGCAAGTGAATTAAGGATACAAAATAAAATTAGCTGAATCACTAAATACTAAAGCGCTCTTCAAGATGTGCCCTATCTGTTTAAAGATTGAACAATACTAGCACCGCCAGCTTCTTGATCTCGTAGTTCACTATCTGGTGCTGCTGCGCGGGCATCCTTCTTAGATAACATCTTAAACCACAGTCGTTCGCCTTATGTCCTCTTCCTTGTGTCGAGCCGTCGCAAACGGTACACCCAATCAATGGAAAAACGTCACATACCAAGCAGTTGCTTTTTGATCCCATTTTGTTAGTAGATGCTTAATACGCAGCAGTCCTGAACAAATGGCACTAAAATTCTCCACAAACAGTGAAATTATCGTTGCTTATGTTTTCTGCGGCGAACACCAATGATATGGTCGCCACAAATGTACGACGTTTTCTGGCACTTATTTTACTGCTAAACGTATTAAATAGTTTACTATTATTATCATTATCTTTACTACTTTTCACACTGGTAGTAGCAGATGAAGCCTAAAAAATAAGTTAGGAATTAATAATATTTCTATCTAATAAAAACATTAATTTTGATTATTTTTATTGTTGTTATTATGACAAATATCACATGTACGAAGTCAACAGAGACGCATAGAGGAAAATATTACCCGTAGGGTGGAGCAACAAGATGATACACCAATCCGACAGATGTCTTAGTGCTGCACCATACAAACTGGTAAGACTAAATATATATTTTGAGTTCTACGTTTGGTGGCAATGCCGTTAGGCATTGTTTCAGACGACTAACTCTTTCCACCACAAAACGAAGTATATCTACACCAAGTTCGAACTTAGACCAGTTGACATGTCCTTACACTTAGTAGGCAAAGACGTTACCACCGCGCCGTGACGAACTGGTAATACTAATTGCACCTAGCGACTCCAGCCATGGGAGCTTCAATAATAATCACCGGGTAAGAAAAAATAAAGACAAAGCTGTCCTGAAGAACTTTGATGCAGTGGCTATATAAAATAAAGATTTCTCTAAAATAATTATAATACACGAATATTAATTAAAATAGAGGTAATCTCTAGTAATCGTAACTGCAAAAATATACTATTTGTCGAAACACGACTACGGAGACCAACGCAGCACATATTTCCACCGATGACGGTCATTACCAATTTACGGAACGTTACGCACGAAGGAGTCAGCTATTTTCATTGAAGCTAACAAGGAGTTCAAACTGTTCTACATAAATAGACTGTACGAAGTCGAGCACGAAGAAAGTTCTAAAATCAGGTAACTGCGTTGAAGTTTAGTTACAACGAGGGTTTAGCCCTTATTATCTGAATACATAATGTTAAACGACTGTATTTTTTGTTTTTATTTTCTATATGTATCAACTCTGCTGCCGTTACAGTTCAAAAGCGAGTCTGAAATACATTCGGCGTCAAATATGATTAATCGCTAACTCATTTATTCTACTAAAATGAAGTATCTACCCAATCATGCAATACAATGGCTGTGCACATGGAACTCGACAGCTGATAGCCGACGGTTTTTCTTTCCCATTATTATGATGTATATACGATAAAACCCATAGTCGGGTTTATTTAGTTTTGCAATTAAAACGCATATGATCCTCCATGAAGCACTTTACTGTAAACTTTTTACATCGTGTTTAAACTGCTTCCACATAGGCCAACAGCGACAAAACTTTCTGGCACTACCATAATTCGAAAATTATACGTAATTCGGTAACAGAACTAGATAATTTGTCTACAGCCCGTAAAGGCTCTTCAGAGTGCAGTGCAAAGCTAACTCGATGTTTGTCAGTTTGGCAGCGTTGTTCAAATCTTCCAGCTGCTAAAAATCTTTCAGAGGTGAGTTTTAAATACTATATGACCCAGCTAATCGTGTTATCTGAACATACAGGAAGGTGCCATGTGGTCGTTTATTCGGCCAGAATTGAACAATCATCACTGAATAATTAGAAAAAATGCCCTTAGAAATTTAATTTCCGTGATTTTAGCGACTACAAAAAAGGGTCGTCTCTATCACATGAATTTTATAAACAAGTGCATGTGACAGCAATAGAAAGAATAGTGTTTTTGTCAACATCTCTCACGCCAAGTATTGTTGATAGCAGCTACATGGAATGAGCATTGACCGAATTGAAAGTGAAACACAAGCAAATAACACCTCTCGAATCAACAGTAGTAACAAAAACATGCCGGAAATGATCAACTAATGCAGAACATCTCTGTTTCCTTTAGAGTCATCTCCTACTCGCGATTCATAATTTGCTGGATATCACTGGTGGTTAATAATTGAAACTGAGCCACAAGAAATTAAATATACCATTAACAACGATTGCACGTTCCTTGTCGGTGATACGATGGACTGAACAAACGGATGTATTAGCGCCAAACAGGCCCACCGCTACTGGCTCTATGGTCGTACATGGAAGTATGTATCCAGCTAAAGTCTTGCCGGTTTACTCTTAATTTTCGACAGGCTGTTGCTATAATAGTTACAAAGAGCAGAAAACATCAACGTTTCGGTGAGTCCATTGAACGGCACATATTCTTAAGCAGAACTAGTACAAAAAAAGACGATAAAAGCGAAAATGATCGGATGCCATCGATGAATCGAGGCCAGACAGTCGCAGCGGTCTGCTGTAGAAACAACAACAACGGCAGTAGCAGCTCATTTTCTTGTCGCTCTGGTTGAGTTTTCTTTTTAGAGAATTTAGCTTGTCCATAAACTAGCTACACAGACGTATATATGGACACAATCAACCGACGATAGAAAGATACTGACCAATGACAAACTCACCACTACCACCCAACCCTCGTCAACCAAGCTTAATGTTAAATTGATTTTCAGATCGGGTAGCTGTATGTGGCTTCTGCTCTGCTGACTGCATAATAATTTTGTTCGAGTTCAAAATATCTGCGAACACAGGAACGCGTCAGTGTTTAGCGCCTATCTAGACATAAGAACGTCTATCGCTAAGGCTTGACATAGCGATACAAGGACAGACAGTCATATGATTCGGTCTTGAAACAGCTCGTTTGTAATGCTATAGAATAACCTAATGAAAAAAATTTGATTTGTGAAAATTAACCTTCAAGTTCATCAGCATGGTGTAGCTATACATTAAACTGTACAGCAATTATTCGATAATTTTGCTCAACAATACTTCTTTATATCTAAAGATATTTAATTTGTTGAGTTTATTTTTATCGTTATTAGTACCTTCTAAAAAAAGAAAATATTTTGGTATTACTCTATACAACAATTGAGGACTGCGATGATAATAAATCAATAGATTCAGAAAAAAATTTGCGAAAGTTGCGCGCTTATCCTTAGCAGTTCTAAGCGTGTTGTAATAAACCTAAGAATAGCTTATGTTACTCTAAAGACTAGATTCTCAAATGCCATGGAAAAAATATCCAGTTTCGTTTTTAAAAAATAGCCATCAGATGAATGTAAAATTAATACTAGCAGTTGTCGGTATTTTACAACTAGTTACGAGATGTAGCCAGTTACATCGAGGGCTTTCTTGTGTGATGTGCCGACGACCTTCATTTTTGAGGCTTGCTTTTGCTATTCATTGACGCAAATAGCAATCTTAATAGTTTTTATCTTATTACATATAATATTTTACGATAATATTGTTAATCAACGAGAAGTTTTCCAAGCATTGGGCCTGTTTTTAAACTCATTTCTTGGGATTTAAGAAACTCTCATTTTTTAAATAAACATAGCTTTAACCCTATGGAACGTATCTTTCAAAGCAAATGGCAGCATCTTCATTTACCAGTAATTTTGATAAATTTTCCTTATTTCTCCTAAAATTGATTAAAACATTTAGTAGTATAAGCATATTCTCTTATGAAATACACACCAAGTATATCTGCCCACTATTATCCAAATTTTTGAATACAATAAATGCTATTTTTATTCTATACATTGGTAACACGCAAATGTGAACTAGATCCTGATAATGGATAGCCACGGTACCTATAGCGCACCTTTGAAGGATTTAAATATCTGATTTCAAAGAAAAATCATATAAACTGCGTATAATTCTACTGCACGATCCACAGGTTGACTTAACTTGCTCTTTTTACATGCTTTACTTGAAGCAAATTGTTAAAGACTGTTGTACGAAAGCTCACTAGGCGTTCTTTAAATCTGAGCCACCCAAGAGAAACAATCAACATTTTAATATCTGATCGATTTTTAAGTAACTCAGAAGTGGAGCTTCTTCTATTAAACAAATTAATTTGATTGGTTACAACGATTCTATTTACAATTAACTCGCTGATGATAGATAAAGTTACCCATTAAAGGAACCCACAAAAACCAGCGGCATGAAAAGTAATTCCAATATGTGACGTTGCGTAAATACTAAAACTGTGCTAGCTTTCTATTCGTAAAATCGACCAATAACATCCAGTAGAAATCCACGCACAAACATTACAATTCCCTGTTCAGTGTTAATTTTCGCTTTTGCTCACTCCTATACAAAAAAATCCACTAACGGTTATTAGGAGCATAGTCAGTTTCATTTTTAATGGGTAACGGAGCCTGAAAACACAGACGCTGCATGCGATGCACACATGAGCATTGTTGACAAAATCAGTTACTACTGCCCCTTGATTATGCCCCAGGCGGATAAGGCCAGTCAGGCCGCTTTCCTACTCGCCGTTCTCATTTGGCCGCTGGCTTGTTCTTCCGAGAGATCGGTTTGCTAGTGACTTGAGTTAGTAACTTCTTTTTCTTCTTCCAACTCTGTTGCGCGTCCAGATATTAACAGTTGGTGCAGCAGAGAACAGAGCAGAACAGAAAAATCAAGAGTCATCGTATCATATCGTATCTATCTATTTTAAGCCGATTGCAGCGCATAGCACAAATGACGGCCAACTTTGGCGACTGTATATCGCTATGGACGTCGCAGCTCAAGTGGAACTTTGAGAGGCCCCGGCAAGAACTCTCGACCATCTACTAATCAACCGACCACAACAACAACAGCAGCGCCAAAGGTAGGCGAAGCAGAAGCAGGAACAACAACAATAACACCAACAGCTACAGCAATAGCAACAATTAGGAGTACAATAGTACACTAGGCCGTATAAGAAAGATGACTACATTGCCACCAGCAATGCCATCATCATTATTTATATAGACTGCCTTAAACTGACTCCGCACGTCGCAGGAAGAGCCACTGATGCTACTTGTTATGGTCTAGACCGAATAGGCAATTTATGGCAATGGCGGCGGAAAAATACACAACGGTAAACAATCACAAATTTTACAGCACCGCAAAAGACGCACAGGAGTTCGATAAGTCAGAATCGCAAGAGAAATATGAATAATAGAAACCTTATTTCTTTCGAGGTAAACCGAAACAAACTAAGGTAGAAAACTTCATATCATAAATTAGTACCTCGTACGTAGGCTCACAACGGCTTCGTATAGCACAGCGCGCAAACGTTTGCTTTTTGACAAATTTTAACAACTCTGTCGGCAACCGTTCACTCCTACTTCTTATACTAGGTAGAGTAAATGTAAATTAATTTAAGCAATTATCCACTGCAAATAGTTCAGACAGCCTGTTCCAGAACGTCGTATTCCTTAACTGGTTATATTTTACAAGATACAATTTCCGTCATGTCCATAACCCTGTACTATATATTTCTACACTGTATAGTTTGTAAGTTGCTACGGAGTATTTGTGTACGTATATGAATGACGAATAGTTTTCCCCAGTCATCTTTTGGCTCAGCAAATGCAACAGGTCCTCATAACCTCTTGTGTTGCGCGAGCGTATTTGTGCACGGCCCATCTGTTCCGCCCACCTTACTCGTCCCAACGACTTTGAGCTCAACTTAGTTTCGCTCTGTTTTCGGCTCTTTTCCCTGTATTCGTATAGATACAGCGGCACCAGTCATCGATAGATAAAAGGGACAGCAGCTCCATCACATTAGCCAGCGGCCGACGGATATGCAAGATCAAACACAACAGACAACCTCATCTCAGCCCTTACTTAGTGCAACAGCAGAGTTCCAAACCATCCTATGGCCCCTGTTCACGAACGGCACAAAGACCGAAAACAACGGCTCCGATAGCAAATCTCAAATCAATAAGCACAACGCCTTCATCGACACGACAAATACCGTTCTGTTCTCGTTCGAGCGGTGGAGCAAGTGTAGAAAAACAACACGCACAGCCTCCTATCCATGGCATAAACGGTAACATTAATGAGATAAGTATAAAATCGCCGTAACGTAAGGCATCATAACACAGCAATGGTTAGCCCTGCTCCGGAACGTCCGCCACTTGCTCTGTCGATCCGTATGTGTAACTGCCTATCGGCTGACTGACCCAAAATCGGCGAATCTACCACTCTCCTGCTGTTGGATGGATGTTCACCGTCTGTTTGTCTGTCTTTGGTCTTTTCGAAGCGGCCAATAGCCGAATGCCAAGAAGTAGTACGCAGCGCATGGATAGGATGGACGGTCAGTGCCGTTCACATTTAGTAACACGACGTTATACATGTCTTATGCTGGGACAAAGCAAAACTTACCTATCTTTTGACTGGGTGCTGGTTGACGCCTTCACACGCTCGCAGGAAAACAAAATCGAAATTCTGTTACAGTGTACAAAATTTCTTAACGACGAAAAAGTTTGCACCGCCACCACCATCACCACAACAACATCCACTGCTACACTTTGCCAAGTACTCCAAGCTGTGGTAATATTAAGTAATGCTTTTGTGAGAGGAAGCACTGGACAAAACTTTCGCCAAATCAAACTCAACTCACGAGCTACATCCAACTCACGAAAACGGATTGACTTTTTCTCGCTGGCAGCAATTTATCCATCATTCTGTCTGATGTTTACATACATACGTATACACAAACAACGACGACCGAGAGTAGCTTGACTCCTGTTGCTTCTGCTGCTACGAGAGAAACGCACTTGCTCGGTAGATACACATCGCTGGCAACAACTCCAGCAACTGTCGCTGCTGCTGCTGCTGCTCTAGACAGACAGAGGCAGTCAGTCAGGCAGTGTAAAAGGGGGCGCCCGAAGATGCGACGAAGACGACGACGACTATGAGCGCACACACCAGCGCAGCGACGATGATTGGCGGTAGCAACGGATGGCAGCGCCAATGGTAGCAGGGGCAGCAGCTAAAGATGCCACAACTGTAGCGGCAACTGCGCCAGCCTGCAGCGGTTGTAGGGACGGGTCCAATGTGTGGCGTAGGTAGCAGCAGCATCCGCCAACAACCGCCAGCAATGCCGCTTCTGTTGAAGCGACACTAACGCTCTACCACTCTCACAAGCATACACAGCGCGCGCTGCTATCCCAAAAGTAACTAGCACGGAAATAGCACCAGGATCGCGTCGTCATACGCTCCGAGCAGACTTGTAAGCAGAAAACAGCGAGACTCTTGTAAGTAGCTACAGTAACAAACAGCGAGAGAGACAAAACGCGGAGCGGCTGCAGATCGAGCATCTATCAGGCACGCCGGGAAGGACTGTCTGCGGCGGCAGCGGCGGAGCTAGCAGACGAACACAATGTCGACAGCTGACAACAACAAAACAACAGTTGCTATCGCCGTCGTTGATTTCGATTGGGTAGCAATGGCCACCATTATAGTGTTAGCACACGGCATCTAGCAGCGATGCAGTCCTCATCCTCATTCGACGTGTGAGAAAGGGGCGCGCCGGATTTCGAAACAATGAATCGAACCCACAGCGATGCATAGCTTAGAATGGATGCGCTGGTTATCATATGGAAATTAAACGAGATGCGTTGTGGTAGGTTTGTAGATAGCGGAAATCGGTGAAGGTTTTGATCGTAGAAGTCAGATTTTCTTTTCTGTTGGTTCTACTAACGGGACCAGGTGTAAGTTCCCAAATGTATCGCTGTGCTATTGATGGTTCTTTATAAAAAGCAGATAGGAAAGACAGAATGAGAAAGGCATGGTGATTTGCCGGGTTGCGCTATCACTTGGAGCAAAATGTGCTAGCTTTCTTCGATCGGGGTTCATTGAAAAGTTTAAGCAGAATAATTTGTTCGTCTGTAAGAAAGCCATCTCGTTTGTATCACGCGTCCAACAACTCAGGTAAGCACAGCAACGCGGTGATCGTATTGAATTAGAAAGTCGTTTTGAAGGGAATAAAAACATATACGTAAAATTTTGCATGCTTTGTATGCAGCATTCGATTGCACTCTATGGCAGTTGAACCATGATAACGAATAAAAACGAAACTAATTAGGGTAATGCAGCATTGCTGTTTTAGACTTTGAGTACCCAAACTGGGGACATTGTTCCCATAAATTTGCGATTCATTTATTCTCTATATCTAATAATATTTTTAGTTACTGTGAGCCTTAAGATAAACAAACGGTTTTTGTTTGAATTTATAGACTTAAACTACTTTTGGAAGCCAGGAGTACACACCCGTATATTTGTTTGAGCATTTGCTCCGCCAGTCAATTTGCGCTAAATATTAAAAACGTATTTAATTCAATCCAAACGCCCACTTACAGAGCTGGACCAATGAACTTCAATACACCAAATGACAAGATAATGCCGTCGGACATCGACCAAAGGATCTGTTGGATAGATATGGAAATGACGGGTATGTTGTAAAAATGCAAATTCCACTCTCATTTAAGTCTGTTATCCTGCACATGAAGAGAACCGTTTACGGCTCTAGTAATGCCTGTGGAGAAAATTTACTTAGGACATTAACGACTTAGTCTTTTTTCAGTAATTGATAATTTCTATGATACGTGGTTTTAATATCGATTGTTGCAGAAAGTTAATATTAAGTAGTAGCACACAATCATTTTCATGAATGTTGGTATAACTGAAATAGTAGATAACATACCCGGTTAGTAGAAAGAATAAAAAAAATATAAGGAGTCGCGCATGAAATTTCTGTCTGGACCAGCTATCCGGATCAGAACCTGTGAGGTACCCCACCAAATGAGTAAGATTTGTACCCCCGTCCGGTTTGGGGTGAAAGACTCATCGAGCTAGCAGTAGCAGTGGTTTTTATTCATGAACCCTTCGGGCGATTTTTTCAAGGCATAATCTGATTTATATAATATTCAACGTTTGTTTAATTTTGAGTTAGCGTTTACATCAATTTTGCTATTTTGTCAAAAAATTTAAAAAAAAATCCTTTTTTCAAAATGTTTGCCATTAGCGTTCTTAAAAGATTCGCTTCCATTACTTTCTTGTTTTGTCAATTAGGTTTGGATCCAGATAGGGACACCATAATGGAGATATCGTGCGTCGTCACCGATAAGGACCTGAACGAAGTGGCAAGAATTGAGCAGATCATTTTGCATCAACCTGAATACGTTCTAAATGGTCCGTCCAAATCGATACTAACAGCTTTCGTTTTACAAATTAGTGAAATCAGTTTTGATCGTATGCGGTTATGGGATATTTACTAATGTAAATACTTCCAGACATAATAAGACACATTAAGCGTTATAGATATTTCAAAAGGAAAAAGCAATGACATAAAAGTAACTGTAAATTACTTTATTTTCTTGGACATCTCAGCGATGGATGATTGGTGCAAGCAAAACCATGGAGCATCGGGTTTGACGGAAGCTTGCCTTAAAAGTAAAATCTCTTTAAAGGAAGCCGAAGACACGGTCCTGGTTTTTCTCCAAAGGCACACAACTCCAAAAAAGGTGTGCATGTTTGCATAGAGAAAATAGCATAAGAAATTTAAGATAAATTGTGAGAATAATAAAGATTACAAGAAAATTATAAGAAAAAAAGACGGTTCATTTACTCACACATTTAATGCCCTCTTTGTCCCAGGAGCGCTTAATAATTAATCATTCATTTTCTAGTTTTTATTCCCTTTATCCTTCGTATTATTTAGATACCTTCACTAATCTTAGTGAGGTAGTGAACATCGAATTTTCGTTATTTTTATTGGGAACCCAACTCAACATCTTGATGATCTCTACGGCATCTGCTTGTATCTGCGTTTATAGGTACCACTAGGAGGCAATAGTGTTCACGCGGACCGCCAATTTATTCGACGTTATATGCCGAAGGTTTACGAGCATCTCCATTACCGCATCATCGATGTTAGCAGCATCAGAGAACTCTGTAAAAGGTACGTTATGCAAACGCAAACAAGGATGTAATATATAACTTTTTACAAATGTATTTTTTACATTGCGATGACGTTAAATCCGTGTAACAACAAAATATATGTATCGACCGTCTAATAAAATGTACTATTTTCAAATTTTTTTTTACTGTGTCAATTAATCTTTTACATTGTCGGCATAAAAAGCATCAATATGTAATTTTCTTTGTCACAACGATGTTGACAGATCCATATAACGAAAAACAAATGTATGCATATGTCGGTTGTCTAGTACAATATCTGTTTCTCTATTTAAGTGGATTTTTACGTTATTGGAGTTCTACCTCGCTTTTAATATACGTTTTTTTTATAAAAACCTATACCTTCTTGGATACATTACGCGCTTGTGCCTGCGTATGTATAAAAAAACTGCTCAGTAATTGCTACCAATTTAATTTCAGATGGTATCCAGATGTGTCTGAGAATGAACCTAAAATAAAGAAGGCTCATCGTGCATACGAAGATATAAGGCAAAGCATTCAGCAGCTTCAATATTTTAGAAAAACTTTATTCAAGTAGGACCCATTTGATGTATGAGAGAAAGTTGTATTTTTCACAGATATGTATGTTCTTATATGCTTCAATAAAATTATTTGGCTTCTACTGGTGGAGTCGTATTTTAATTTTAAGAAGTAAAGGGACGAAAAAGTTCTTATAAAATGAAACAAATACAAATGGCAAAATGAACGTAAAACATTCTACCACGAGTTAAGCGATCATTATTAGGAAACAATAAATATATAAAGTGAAGACCAATGTTTCTCTTAAAACAAATTGTATTTAGCTGGCACCTATTCCGCACATAGAAGTTTTACTCATATTATATCCTCCTTTCAGGATTTGAATCTTTCCAGTCTATCGCTATGTAAGTTTTACTGGGTCGGAGTTTCAGCATATTCCGGACTAAAAAAAGTTAAGAGCTACCGCATCAGTCTAGAACAAACGCCAATCTCGTTTTTGTTTAATGCATCAAACATC
Organism: Varroa destructor; assembly: GCF_002443255.2. NCBI lineage: Eukaryota > Metazoa > Arthropoda > Arachnida > Mesostigmata > Varroidae > Varroa > Varroa destructor. The sequence goes on along the minus strand of NW_019211456.1, from coordinate 33,251,784 downwards.
TTAACTATGGATCTAATGTATCCCGATTTCTGATGTATTGTTCCTTTATGCGCAGCCTAACATTTGTAGAAATCTTATATGTGACGTGCGTTAAGCAGTCGCGATACCCTTTAATACAAAAATATACAAGTAACAGTTATGTAAAAAAATTTGAAAAGTGCTGGATGTACTTATAGACTTATAAAGTCGTTTGTTATCGAACGTTGAAATTGAGCGTAGTTCATTTCCGGCCTTTTTTTTATATGAAACAAAAATGTTTCAGTTTATACAGTAATAGGGCGTATCGGTGCCTTCTGTGGCTGCGAAGTAAAAAGCACTTTTATTTATACAAAGATAATACGATACTGCCTTTTATTGATTTACCCATTAAGTATTTTAGTATACATATCCGATTTGTTGATTGCTCCCGCTGCTGGTATTCAAGTTCTATATGGCGTTATAAAACTATTTTCGTGCTATACAGGACTGTTGTCGAGATCATTTTGTCCAGATCATGATTTTTTCCTTGCTTCAAACGGCACTGCATTTGACACAAAAGCTTTTTTTCCATTTTCTCCAATATCAAAAAGCTGCGAAGGCAATCTGAAGTATTTGTTCCGCTCACGGACCGTATAGGTAGGAAGTGTTGACTATTTAAAAATGATTTTCTTTCAAAATAGCTCCATACGATCCTAACCCAATTTGACGAGTAAAGTTTGGACAAAACGTATTATTTCAGAACTCAGCTAAATTGTTTTATAACAGCTACTATATTGTCGAAAATGCCATACCTATCCTAAGTCATTTTAGAAACGTTTTAGCCTAAGTGAAGAACAAATAACAAGGGTCAATCGAAAATGCTATTTCGCCACCTGACACTCCGTTTTTGGAGTCTCAAGGAAACATTTTGTGATTTGGACAAACCGATAACAATAGTCTAAAAGGGATTTTCCAACGGTATAAAATGGGCTATTAGTCAATTAAAAGCAGGAAGCGGGAAGCAATAAACGAAGACGGACACTACTTATGTATCAACCTAATACATACATCGGTAATGTCCTTTCTCTTTGTTTTTTTCTTTTTGAAAATTTCTTGTCTCTACATGAACACTGCGAATGAAGTGACAGTAAATCAAAGAGATCGATAGTCGAGTAGTCTCGTATCTGTGCGAAGCTACTTTTCTGTATACCAAAAAGTAGGACTATTCATCTGTCGATAATTTCGTAATATGATAAAGTGCTGGACATATCTTTAACGAATCCAAGTGTTAATGAATCAAATGCAAATCTTTTTTCAGTCCAAATTGAAGGTTCCTTTTTTCAATTTCTCTGAAAGGTGCACAGAATAATTTGTGCTTCGAGCGAGGAGAAATTGCGGACCAACTCCGCCTTCTAGACGCCGTTCGAAAACACCATATATTTGCACATACGGTTTATTATTTTAGGAATATAGCTTCATCGATAATATAATTATCGAATATAATATCCTTCGCACTATCTATTTATATGTCTATGTATTGTATAGTGACTCCGAAGAAGAATGTTTCATAATATTCTTCCTTTTAGATGATGTTTTATAGTGTGCTTGTATATAATAATAGAAATTATAATATTAATTGCTTAACTTCTGAATGTATATATGTATCATTGTATATAAATGTATGCGCTTCCTTACGTCTTTGATTCATTCAGTTGTTCCTGCTTTTGTGCTTTTTCCGCCTGTGGCTATTACTAGCGAGACGGCAACTCTCTTGTATTATAGATCTTTCTTTTCTATTGATATCTCAAAACCATTCCATAGTACACAATAGTTACAACAACAATTTTCCTTTTTTGACCACTATCAAATTATAGGAACAATTATATATATTAATGTATTTGTAACGCACAGTCCGATTTACAAGGTTACACCCCCTTATTAACTATAGTCCAACTAGTTGCTTTTATTCACCTATCATATTTCTGTATTTTGTTTTTCGTTTACAAACTATTACGCGTGATACCACGTAATCTCAGAGTGGAACCATATAAGTATGCAACAATAGCAACACTTAGCCATCGATAAGGTTTTTTCAAGTTCTTGTAAAAAGAAGACTGGTTTGCTCCAGATTTGACACCACACTTCTGGATTACCGGATTATCATGTAAGCCAGAGCTCGGGAAGCTGGAATTTGTAATTAACAGATTTCAACTACGTTGCGGGGTTTATGTCTAAAATACGTTCGTTGAGAATGAAATTGGAAAATACACAATCAATAGTATTACATGGTTATGATTTTGGCGCACTTTGATGGGCTTCATCTTAAGACTTTTTTGAATCAGGCTTTTACATTGTTCGTTACGTATAGTGAGCGGGGATTACCCAAATGGAGACAAATAACACAAGAGACTACAAAGCACGTGTAAGGTAGGCGTTAAGTTGAAGCACTATATATTTACAAATATTAACGAGATGTGCTGACAGACATTCTCTCCTTAGGTCATGATGATATTTTACTTGCGCGTGCTATTAATGAATACGTATATGCAATATCTATGTTTATGAATGCTTATGTTTCTACGTGGACAATGTGATAACTTGATCATCTCCGATAGACCCAATTTTCGACGTATTCACATAAATTTTCTCTTACCGACGTGTATTTTAACTCTTCGCTCTCGCGCCTTCTCCCGGTCTCTCTGGTCTTAGCTTATATTTTTAATCGGTTTTTGTCGTCGCAATTAAATCAACAGAGACATCATTGTCTTTCTACAAGCATAAAATGCCATGCGACCTAATCTCTATGCACAGCGTACAGATGTTGTCCACACATGCTCAGATATATTCATCATTTTCGCAACGATTTACACACAACTGCGCTCAGTGGTACATCGATCCAATACTTAATTTTCTATAGGTTCGTTCTGGTACATACAAACACAAACGCCACCATTCATAGATATGACATAAAATTAACTGATCGTCCCTCTCGACTTTTCTATATTGGTGTGACACAACATCCATCCCAGCCTGTGATACTGACTTGCAGCCTTCTCATGTTTGCCTTTTTTTGGTTAGGTTTCTTGCTACGCTATGCCGGTCGAATCTCTCAGCATGGTCAAAATGCTTTTCTCAGTACTACGAACATTGCACAACACAGCTAAGCGACCCACTTTCTCTCTCTCGATACATCTCTTGGCTTAATACTTTACAAAGTGAATCCCTGTAGTTACCTCAATAGACAAGGTCGAGCTGTCCAACTGAAAACGTCATGTCGCCGCAGCGGCCATGTTATTTACGTCAGTAACGGTTGAAAAAGATTCGTCTCATAAATCTAATAAGGCAAAAAGACGTCAGCCTGAATGAATCATGTTACTGACAGTGTGGTGGGTCGCCGTGTACAAGTCGCATAGATTTGGTCTCGTACGCATTTAAGTTAACCGACTTTTTTTATGATCCTATAATTATTATTTTGTTGTTTGGCCCTGTCCTGCTCTCCATAGCTCTTTATCCTTTTGAAGTGTGGGCTGGCCGCCGTTAGAACCGTGCGAGCGGTCAACAATGACAGGTTTGCTCTGTATAAAAGTGATCTTCAGGACTTGGTGAAACCGCTTCCATCGTTAGGTGATGTCTGCGGAATACTGCTAGAGCTACTGTAGTTAGTGGCTGTTGCGGAGTCAGCGGCGAATACCGGACGCGACGATGTTGACGGGTTAACTAAATGCTCAGCTTGGTCCTGAGGTGCTGCTTGGATGAGCTGTTCGACTTCATCTGTTTGCAGCCTGCTGTGGAGATTATGACCGTCTCCAGCGGCATCATCCATATTCTCGTCGTTATTAATCTTATGTGCAGATTCACCGTTCACGTTCATTGCCTCCGGCTTGGCTCCTTCGTCAACTTCCTGATCGTCCTCTGAGTTGGACTCACGTTCGAAATCAGAAGGGACGCCAGGTGAGTTCGCCTACAGTATGACAAAGCACATATGAAGTATATTGATATACAATTAACAAGGAAGAGCTTACCCATAAGTACAACAGATTCGACAGTTGAATGCGAAAGGGAAAACATGTGACGCAATCGACTAAACACACCCCAAGCCAATAAAGGCACACTAGCAAATCGATACGTTTTGTTAAACCTAAGACTCATATGATATTTTACGCAGGTCAACTATGCTAAGTGTTGATATATATATATATCAACATTTAGCAAGCACAATGAACTCTAGAGTGGGTGATTGACAAGTATATAACCTAAAGCACTGTTAAATGTATACACTGGGCATCTTTTAAGCATTAAATAGATATAATAAAAATACAAATCTCTCCGTGTTGTTCTAACCCGAATATTATTCGCGTTCCAGTCTAATCGCTCGAAGTCCTTCATTTTCTTGAGGAAATTCGCAATCTTCGGTCGGCTATTGGCGAGTGTCACCATTTTGATATGGGGGTTGTAACCAACATAATAACGTTGGACATATTCAAGGGTGTTACTCAGCTCGCGAGGATAAGCAAAGTTGAAAACGAAATAGGCGGCATACACCCATTCGAGAGCATCAAGGAACGTCGTTGGTGGCGGCGTAAAAAACTGTTGTCGCTCCACAATGACTCGGTACTCGCACGAGAAAATTGATGAACCAACTCCAATGATCATGGGCTGCGATACGGCCAGTTCGGGCAACAACTTTTGCAGTGCAGCTTCGTTCTGTGGCAAGGCGGATAATGCGAACACAAAATAAAGAAAGAATTCTGTTTACTGCACACTGTTACTTGTATTCGGTATGGTAGTAAATATAACTACCTAATGTTAGCCGCATTTGAAAAAATACGGACGATGGTTGTCATTCAGGAGGCATGCTTTCAATGCTACTGCGCGTTATAAGGAAAAAATATTTTGCTAGACACAAACACCGCAGTAATAGATTTCGTATAAATAGTTACCGGGACTAGTTTGAAGAGCAGACCAAAGTCTTCGTCAAAGTTCAGTGCAAGCAACGGCATAACGCCTACTTCCTCAGGCAGGTGGTAACGCGGCCCGGGTTTGGCTTGTGAGATCGCCAGTGACCATTCAGCACCTTCCTCTGAAGTAACTCGCTCGTGCAGGAACGTGACAAGTTTAGGGGCATCCCGTCGCATTTGTTTTTGAAATTCTCCATGGACTTTCTTCAGGCGCCTACAAGTACAAGCCAACATAGAAATACAATCAGTTTTATTAAGCGGTATTCCATCAACTTATGAGAATGCTTAAAAATAAAGAAAACCTAATAGAACAAAACGTGCTTCGATTAGCTATCGTTTATCGCGCCTTATTTTAAACTAAAAGGCACAGAGGAAGAAATCTGTTGTACACTTTAGGCTCGATATCGAAAAAACTACTGTTTTTTTTCATTTAAATTCACTCACTAGTTTTAACTGAAATTAAAGTAGGCTTGGATTCCTTTAGCACGGAATCAGTTTTTGATATAAAAGCTAATTAATAAGAAAATTAACGTTTCTTTTAGAAAATTAACGTCCAGACAAAGCTTATCAAATTTCTTGGTCATGGTAAAACCGTTTAACCATGTTTATAACATTCTATAAAGTTATAAACATGGTTTTTATTAACCTATTATTAATTGCTCTACTGCTGTTATCAAAATTGGAGATTTCTCCTTCTAGGGCTTGATAAAAACGCTTGCACTACCAGCCTTCATAATAAAATCGACATGCAACTAATTTACTTACGACTTTCTGTTTAGCCTTTACGTTCAACGTACAACTTGCTACAGATAATTTCCATGTACATCCATAATAAGTACACTGTACGCTGAATTCTACTGATTGACATACACATCTAGAGAAATCCATAGTTTAGTACCCAAAGGTCATACACACGCATCAGACCTCGAATACAAGTTCTACGGCGCGATACGTAAGAGGTGTTCTCACACACGTATCTAAATCTAAGTTTTAGAAAGGTATATTGAAACTATGTATCAGTAGGAACATCACCAAGGAACCAGGCAGTTCAATACAGTTTTAATAACTATTATGATAGTTCTATATATATATATACTTATGAGTATCATCAGACGCTATCCGATATGGTTAGTAGTCGTATATGGCAACTCAACGACTTTAGAGATACTAAAATTGTCTGTATTGAACAAAAGTAAGACGCCGAAGTAGTTCCAATACACCGAAAATATTGACAGTTATCGAAGACTGATCATACAATCAGTCGGTAGGCGATATCAAGGTAGCGAAGAACAACTAAACGACTGCAAGTTCAACGCTTCGATGATCAAAGATGTAACAATTCTCAACGTAAGCGCACAGTCACCTTTCATCAGTGAGAGTGAAGATAAAGTAGGGAGTGAGATATATATATATATATAAAAGATATTACATTAAAGCTGAATAAATGAATACTGGTGCTACTGACTTGAAGATACTGAGAACGTGGAGTGGCTCCCGAAGTGCTGGCCATTGGGCGGTGATGTATTTGACGTCATAGTTTTTCTCGGCCATCTCCCGGTATAGTAGATCGTAACAATTATGCAGGAGGCGTTCCTGCTTGGCCCTGTCCTGCTCCTCCGCCGGCCGTTGCAGGTCCTCCCGAAGCCACGCCTTTTGTGCATCAGGAGTCATTGAGAGCTGCCGGGTAAAGACGGGATGCCGAACAGAATATTGGGGAATGGGGCAGACACGATCGCAGTTGGTGGATAGAAACACAAGTTCGGGGTCGAGAGCAAGATAAAGAGAACGACAGAGAGAAATAACAACGCAAATCAAACGCAATCAACAACAACAGCAATAATCACAAGAACAATGCGACAATCATCACAATATAATTATTATTTATAATATAAATTATAAAAAAGATTCGATCGCAACCACCCAATACAATACATGGCCACTGCAATGATCGTGAAAAAAATTAAACTAAAAATTATGTGATTAAATTATTTAAACATAACGAACATAATCTCAATAATACCATTGCCGTGATGAATCATCCGTTTGTCATTATCATTACTTTTTTCACAATTACAGTAGGTAAAAAGTATTATATAATCCACACATTCGGAACGATAAACAGACATTAATATGGACAGGTCTAAAAGCAAAAAGTATATGCAGGAAGTCGCATTAGGTTAACTGTAAATATTCGCCGTAAAAAGCTGTGTTTATGACACTGATATTGTAGGATTTTGAGAGATGTATATTACCAGGCATTTACTGGTTTAAAAGGCGTGTTTAATTTCTTGCCGAATTCGTTCGGCAATCGTTCATGACTTATCGTGTTTCATACATACTGGGTATTGAAAATCTATATGGACTCTAAGCCTTGCTCGTTACCGCCATAGCAGTTGTCAATCACAATGAACAGATCCACTTCCATTTTGCTTTCAAGTAACAACAGCCACACTCAAACATATCGCCGAACACTAATCGCGACCAAACACACTCGAGTTGCATTAGTTGTGAAAAAAGTGTAAAAAAACGAAACGGAAATTTTAATTCGAAAACAACTTCACATTATGTCGGTACGAACTAAACCAGGCTTTTGGGATATTTAAGGAACGCTTGCTAAGGCATGAGCACTAGACAACCTGTCATTTAGCGGTTTACTAAAGTGGAAGAAATTATGCATACTCAGAAGGTTATAAACTAAAGACTACACGTCAGGAGTATATTGGCGGCCACAATGGTCCCCAGGCATAGCAGCCACAAGCAGTCGTCGTGCAATCATGTGCATTGGTCCGGTTCAACAGAGATATCGCCATTAACAGCTGCATACCTTGGCTTTGCAGTAGCGTTTTAATAGAGAAAGGCGGTGCCATAGTCGGCACGCAGTGACAGCCACTGGGAAAAGTTCGTGGCAGTGGAGGTGGCCGTGATGGCAGCTGTGGTGCTCGACAAAAACAGGGCAGCCCTATAAATCCCTATTGTCCTTGCGTATCTACGGATGACCTATCAGATTTTTTCGTTTTATCTACATATATGCCTGTCGAAGCCTTGACATATAGCATCAACAACGCTTCGCTCTTAGGAACGTTTCCAACTTTTCACTCGCGTTATTTCTAGTTGTTGTATTATACTTATTATATCAACTTATGAAGGACATGGTTGTGTTTGTTGTTTGTTCTTGAGACTCTCATATGTAAAGCGCTACTGGCTGAGAAACAATCCTGTGATCTACTCTATATCGAACATAAAAGCTGCCAGGGGACTTCAAAAAGATGATTTTGAGTGTGTGCGAAATGCAATTGTTCTTCCACACTCAGTATGGTGGTTGGCAGCTTAAATTGACTTCCCAATTGAGTTCGAATTCAGGTAAAATTTGACACTGTAATAGGAGCTGATTTTCACAAATTTGCATGTTTAAGCTAGTCATTAGGTTTTTAGGTATAGTTTCTCCTTTATTTATTTACCGAAAAGCTAATATGCTAGTTGAAAATTATATTAGATATTATTCGGCCACTACATAAATGTTACTTGGCCTGACACATGTTCCCTCTACGGTGTACCTGAATGATATCCAAAATACTAACATATATTAAGAACAGTCAACGTTCTACTAAATGTACTTAATCAACTACTCAACCCATCTGCAGAGAAATATTCTAGGTTTACATTGCATTAAAAATAGTTTATTCACTTGATTTACATAGAGGTATAGCCATTCGCTCTTCCATCAGACTCGTTTTTCTTACATGAAGAAGATTAGACCGCCACCACTTTGGGTTACGAGTACAGAATCAACAATACTCTTTCTCTCTCTCGCTCTCCCTCCTTTTCATGTCTTCATGTGACTCGGTTCACGGTATTTATTGTCTGTACTAACCAATCTGTATTTCTTATTCGCGATTATGTCACATATAGATCGGCCATGTTGTCCTTCAATTATCTTGTTCACGTTAGGTTGTATCTACAATGTCACGATATTTACTGAGGCTCATATTATACTGGGATATTGTCTGTTATAGCTTCGGCCCTGATTGTTTAGCAGAGCTTTTTCTCAACTACGATAAACGTTCGTGTCAAGAGAGCGCCTAAAATATTAAAAATAATAATGATGATGGCGTAACCGGCGGCATCAAACATCAGTGAGTGGCGGATAGCCAATAAATGCCGCTTACGGTATTTATGCTTATGCATACAACGTGTACCGCTTACGTCTTGCGCAAAACATGTCTTTAAAGTATATAATGGAGTCTATATACTTAAACTGATTGGGAACAAAAACGCATATATTTTTTTCAAAACGTTATTCATAGTCCGGTAAGCTTACGCGTATTTTGCCTGTTATCATACATCATACTTCACACTGTCCCCCTATGGCTATCAACCTCAACCGACAAATATCGTTTAATGGGTTGTAATAGTTAATCGCTTTATAACGAAAATCTTAACTAGAAGTAAGATTCGTTAACTAATATTATGAAATAGTTCCATCTGCTTGAACTATTACAGGGCAAAAGCTGAGTGGCTTCTAGTTTTGAATTAGCAGCCACCAAGTTCCCAACCGTAGGTACGCCGTGTTCCACCAGCCCGTGTCATTTGAGCCTGTATTTTTCAATTAAATCAACGCATGTCCAATGCCATGGAGGCGCGCAGCTTTAACGGACATGAAAACTTGATCAATTTACTTTGCTGTTTAAAAGAGAACATATAGAATAGGCCAACGTACACAAACGAGCACGTTTCGGCGTATGGAAGATAAACACGGTCTTTGCTGAAGCTAAAACTTGCACACAAGTGGCAGTGATACAAGTGTAACTGAATCGACATGGGGCAGTTTCTGCAACGGTACTGTGGCAGCTCTGTTCTTCAGCAAAACCGTGACTGCCTCGAGAACGACTCGTGTATAAAGCGTTCTATAAAGCTTCATCTAGGCAAACATCTAGTTTTAGAAGGACCAGTAGTTGTGGCAGAGGAAGGCGCCCCTGTGCCGAGTGTCATTTCCCAACTGAAACAAACTATTTGCTGTATCAAAGCTATAACAGCAAAAAAAAGTGCCTTTGGGTCAAACTTATGAATGCACTAACCCCATTTAAAATGCCATCTACAAATATGTCAGAAACAGGAAATGTACGATATGCACATTTGCCTAATTTTAACGAATAGTCGGTATCATGGTAACTTACGGGAATACTAAAAGAAGCGCTACTTGGTCAAAGCAGATTTACCTTATTGCTTACGCGAAATTAGATCGTCGCTTCCAAACCTAAGAGTCGCTGAGCAATTTTCGATGCGGACGTTTACAGTTGTTTTCCTGACTTTTACCAGTATAAATTGGTAATCTTTGCTACCATAGATCATCCGAATTAATCTATAATCCCACTTTGTCAAATTTATCGCACATTGAATAAATTGTTTCACATGAACACCTACAAGCAGTTGATTGTATGACTGCACACAGCTGTCACATACGAGGCATATATTTGGGGATGAAAAGACCTGAACAGTTCCATCGTGTTATATTAAATATCAGCGGAATGTGTACGCTGTCCTTGGTGGGTTCCTTCTTCGGACCCGAATGTTTCTCTAAGCACCCTCGGCTGAATACTTAGCTTTCCACGAATTCACTCGTCCCTACACTTATAACCCTTGCACACAAATAGCCAATCTTGTCTTCTATTCATCAAGGGTGGATGTAGATTGATTTGTAGCAGATAATTCCCCACAGTTTGTCTGACCTCCTGATCCTGGGGCTTGTGTCTGTGGTTGTGTGTGAGTCTTTTGCTCTTCGAAAGCGTTGTGCTGGTGCTGTTGTTGAACGAGGGGTCGTTTCTTGAGCGGCTTCATCATGCTTACCTCCTCGGCTGATGCGACGGTCGCTGTAGGAATGGTTGCCTCCTTCTTAGGTCTGCCGCGTTTTTTTGCCACAGGTGTTAGTCCAGCTACAATGGCGGGCGAAGTTGCTCCACCATTCACTTTTCGGGGCGACGAAGCCTGGGGCATCGACGGCGACGGCTGACTAGTTGTTGATGTTTCTGTGAGTAAAAGGAATTCCAAAAAAACATGGAAGTTCATTAGTACCGAAATCAACACATGCAGCACCTCCATTCCTAGTTACCGGGACGTAGCATATTGACTTGACCGCCAGCATCTAACTATTTCAGGGTTGGTTGGTTCATGTGTTAATTACACTAAATTCGATCCTACCTGGAATACCCTTTCGTGGACTTCCAGGCGCTATCGATGCCTTCGGCGCTTGTGTGTTATCCCTAACCGGACTGCTTTTGTAGGTTTTCGCTGTCTCCTTAACAGGACTACTCTTTGTGGCTTTTGGGGATACACTGGCCTGCGTTATGATGTTGTGTGCTTTTGGCAATAATTCAGGAGCTATATCGGGGGATACTTTCGATATAGCAGGACTCTTAGAGGCTATTACAAGTGTTTTCGTAGTAGCGATAGTAATAGAAGGTTTGACAGTTATAGAGATATTAGAAACGCTGGCAGGACTTTTAGAAGCGACTATGAGACCTTTAGAGGCTACGGCCGCATTTACTAACGCGGCCATAGGAGCTCCTTGGACCGATACAGTACTTTTAGTGGCTATTGCAGGACTTTTAGAAGCGACAGTAAGACCTTTAGAAGAAATTACAGGGCTCTTGCAAGCAGTGACAGGGTACTTAGGACTGGTGATAGAACTTTTGCAGGCAGACACGAGTTTAGAGACAGGTGCAGGGCTCTTAGACGCGACGGCAGGACTACCGGACACAGTAGAAGATGGGGAAGCAGCTGCAGCGCCTGGCGTACCTTGAGGATTTTTAGGCGGCCGACCCCTTCGTTTGGGCGCGGGAGTATCGTCTGCAGACATGGAGGTAGCGGCCGCTTTCACAGGTGTCTTGCCTGCGTTAGCCACTTGGTGAATGCCTCCCACGGGCGAAGATTGCGTTGATGACAAAGCGCCACTCTGCAAACAAGACAAAGCAAAGGAAATGTTATAAAATTGTTTCTTACTTCGACTTTGGTTCGGACAAATGCGTTCGCAAAATGTAGAAAAAAATGGTTACCTGGCATAGGACCAACACATCTGTCATATTTAGCTTACGTTGCAGTGGAACAACTCTATAGAAAACAGGTAAAGTATGAATCATGATTCCTATCTCCTCATTCTTTAGTCATGGTTAATGCTATAGCCAATCACCGTAATGCTGAAGCCTGCTTGTCTTACTTCATTCAATTTAAGAATTGTCCCTCCTCGCGCCTAGATTTAAAGAAACTGTTCTTCAGTAATACCTGTGAAAATCGAGGTTTCTTTGCAACAGTGTGTTCGCTGCCATCATCGGTTTCGCCCCGCTTCCGGCGTAGGTTGCTCTTCCGCTTTCCTTCCGGTAGGATCACGAGACTTCTTGGATACATGTTTGCTACTTGGAGGGCGATCTCCTGAATCTGTTTTGGCTGCGGCACTCCCTTCGCTTTCATAATGTCCATTGTGATCTTGTCGATGAAACGCTGGCGTTGCTGGGCAGTTAACACATCGCCATTGGTGAGCGCTCGCACGATGTCCTTGGGCAGTGCTGTAAGATCAAGCAAGAACAGGTTCGCGTCACCTCTCAACACAAGGAACACTCACACAAGCACACGAACTTACCGTCAACAAGGTCCCGGGTCTGTTCTATGAAGTTGTCATCCACATCGTTTGATCGGTCAGGCTTGCCAACCGGTTTGGCGGTAGTGCCGACATTTCCGCCGTCGACAGGCGCAACCTTGTCGACAACTTGATTGTGATCGACCTTCGCGACAGCGGGCTGGTCAACTTGCTTTGCAACCTTGGCCAACATCGCGCTGTCCCCTTTAATGGCCTGTTGCAGCTTGCCGAGTTGCGAGACTTTTACAGGCAAGGCATGAGACGTACTGGCGATTGCGGCAGATGCTGCCGCGCTCACGCCGGAGTCGCCATGACCACCGCTTCCTTTGACCACCGCTTTCGGGGTCTTCATCTTAGCTGCTGTCGACTCGCCCTGTGCCATCAACACGTGGCCCGTCTGCAGACCCTAAAAATATCGGTTATCACGTTAGCTCTATCACAAGCATATGACGTCTTTGAATATAAACATACCTCTAACATTAAATTCCACTTTGCATTTTGAATGATGCAAGGTAGGGGCAATCGGTGTGATCTTTCTGTTGGCCCCGAGGGCCAGGGGTGTTGCGGCCTTCGGAGCATGCACAACCCCCAGCCACTTCTTCACAGGCAACACTCTGCCGTGGAATAGACCCTCCTCGTGGAGATCGTAGTTGCCGTTAGCAGTGCGCTGAACCTTAAGAGTGTGCGAAGCCCGCGGTACCTTAGGGGGCAGTTTTGCCATCCGGATTGTGACGTCGACTGGTATAGCTGCTTCCTCTGGTGTTAACACTGCCTCTTCTGCAATCAGCATAAGCATATCATATAGAAACAGCAGGATTTTAGTACACAAATAAAATCCTATTAGAATGGGGTAAAACTGTTTTAAAATGTTAAGATTATGAATTGATCAATGTTTCCTCTATGTTAGATTTATCTAGTAAGAATCTTCAAGTCGAAATTACAACTGTTTTTTCTACCACCTCTACTGTAATACATATGGCCCAACAATAACGATAACTACGTTTTAGTACTTTTATTTCATTATCACCAGAGTATGTAGCTTAATGCACATAATTAACATGATATGCGGGATAAGCGCTGATAAGCTTAAACTGAACATTATAAATATTATTTAAGACCATAATTGTTATATAGTATTGACCTATCGCTTGCGCATCACGATCAAGTGTAAATATTTTCATTACGGTCATCTGCACCTGATTAAATAATCAGTAAAAACCAATGAACTCAAAAAGATTTTGCTATTTGGTAAGTTTATTAAGCAGTAGACTTGAAACGTTTTGATATGTAATTCGAACAATACAAATGTAGCGGTAGCTCATGGATGTAACCTTGGAAACAAGAGCGACAGTGGGTAGCGTTTTTACTAAGTCAAAAAAATGAAGTGGCGAACCGCAATACGACCGACCACCATAATCTTGTCATTAGCTTGTCTTATTGTTGTTGAGGATCATATTTCGCACACTTTTTTTTAATAACTAAATCGAAGTAAACCATGAGATAATTAAACAATTCTTGCAATATTAGAGACAAACATGTGCTTCCGCGATGGCAATACTAACAAAAAATTTAATCAATTGAGACAGTATGTTTATATTAGCATCGATTTCTAAGGCTCTTGAAAATACCATATTTGCGCAAAAAAACATCTCCCGACCACCCTGATTTCAACCAAGTCACGTGTAAAGTTAACACGACATACAGGTAACTGTACTCGAACTATACAAATGTATAGCAGATAATGCAAAACAATCAAGTGATCGTTACCGTTTAGCAATGAGTAAGTTTAACATGCTACCCAGCGCTTTCTTTCGAGAATGCTAACAGGTTACGTTCTAACAGTGCGAATACTGTTCTACGAAAATGTTGATCACCAACAACACAACTGCGTCTCGAGAGAGACACCCTCGCACACACTCAGACCCAACTGTGCGATGCCAATTGCAAATAGATTTTGAATTCGTAAACATAAGATTCTGTTTTTGTCGCTAACTTTTTTTTTTGGTGTTTACTACATTATGTTATTAGGACTTTTTACTATAGTCTGCAAGCTATACAATCTGTTTGTCTTGCCAGTTGAACGACACGCCGGCCTCTTCCTGAGAGATATAGTCTTATTGTAACCATGTATTGTGCGCGCATGCGTAGTAGGACGCTTAGCGTCGTCTGGAGTAGCAGACGCTAAGCTATCCGAGACCGCCACAAAATTAAGTAAGGAAACAGGCCAGCCACGACTAGCGGTACGGTTGTTGGCTAGCCGATATAATGAAACTGTGACTAGAAAGCACCTTACTATTATTCATTCTGATAGATCCCGATGTTTGTAAAAACCAACTAATTCAAAGCACGTCGCAAGACGTTAGCATAGGGCGTTACCTAAAGGAAATGAAATGAATACTCTCATTGAACTGCTCCTAGTTATTACTAGATAACGTGAAAACATTACAGACATAATAATCTAATTTTCATCATATTTTCCAAAATTGATGTAATCCAAATAGGTCACTGACCTATTTTAAGATATGTCATCAATCTTATTTTGAATAAATTTATTTACTGTTTAAGTCAGTTGTAATAATAAGCTTATTTAGGTCAAATAGGTCTGTGAGATGCGAGGTGTTACTGGATCAACTCTTGCCGGCATATTTTATTTGTAGATGAAACAAACTAATGAACATATCCTCTTTTCAGATATTTTTAGCTGTTTTAGATTAATGTAGTTGCGTAGAACCTTAGTACGGACTCTGCGTTTTGGATCTTACTGCTATCAGTTATTTATAAACAAACTTATGACAAAAGCATGGGCTGAAATCAAATTGTTAATTAAGGAAATCAATTCGCCCCCAGTTTAGATCCTTGTCCAATATATATTTATATATGGTGTTCGGCGTGAAAAAATGGCACCGTACTGCAACGTTTATCTGTAGAAAGGCATTTGATACTTACGAAGTCCTTTTGTTAAAACAACCTTGCGGAGATCGTCGCAGACCTTGTACATTTCTTTGAGTTTAGCCTTCATGCGTTGCATTTGGCCATTCTGTTCCGATATAACTTTCTCAAGCGCCTCTCGGTTGACGGTGACTAGCTCAGGTAGGCCTGTTTGTGGGTTTACTCGGTCATAGCCATGTACACGAAGCTTGCCGTTTCCTAATGAATTAGGTAAAACAATATGTTAGCCTGAATTGTTTCCTTACTTTTTGATTGATTTTGTTCTTCGCACTCCAGTTTGTGGAGTCTATACTAGACTAATATCGAGCTGTGATGTCTGCACTTACGGGTCTGTCAACAGCTCACTATTAAGATTTGATAGTTGATGCTAGTTCGATTGACTACATCATTGAATCGAGCTAGAAGAAGTCACGTTGAAAAGAAGTCACGTTGAAAATAAAGGGCTGTTCATATCTCCAACTTTCACTTTTTTCAATTACTTTCAAGGCATCCTTGCCCTTAACAATCTTTTACGCACAATAGTAAACTAAACAGAATTTGTGTAAACTTACCAACAACAGTAGGTATATCCTTTTGGCTTCCAGCCACAGCGTCAACAACAAGCTCTGAGCTGCTACCACCAGCTACGCTGTCAAGCCTTTGTGTCTCTTTTTTCGTTGGCGCTCCACCAGTACGTCGAGCTTTCTGAATTTTTTGCTCTTTTACCTCACCACTCGGAACCGGGTCAAGAGCCACCGCAGCCGCCATTGCTGATTTTCGGTGCTTACTTTCACTTAGCTTTTCCGACTTTACTCGGAGACCGCTAGCCCACTTCTCAGATTTGAACCTTTTATTTTTGCTGTCGTCACTCGCGTCTTCTGATGATAGGTTTTCCGCCAATCTCGCAAGACGCTCCTTTTCCTCTTTGCTCTTACGTCCACGTTTCTTTTGCACTTTTCCCTGCAACACCGTCGGTTGACTATCGGCGATAGCTTCTCTTTTCACCCTTACCGTTTGAGCGGATCCAGGCTGACCGTCATTAAACTCATCTTCGGGACGATCGAATGCCGCAACCAAACTCTCGATTTCGGCAAAACGTTCGTCATTCATCTCTTCCGGAGATGAATGCGTTTTTTCACCGTCCTGCTCACTGTTGCCAGTCTAGAAAGACACACCGATTATAGAAAATGACACGTGCTTAATTTTACGCTGTACGGCATTATTTTTTTCTACACACCACGTTACGTTAAAAAAGCTCGACGTGCTAATCGATGCCTTTTACAATTCTATGCAAATTTAATACAATACGAACAACACTTGTCAAACATTATTAATTAAAATGTTTAGCTTGCGGAAGATTCATGCAGAACTTACTTTTGTTAGAGGCGCATCGCCAGAAGAGGAAACCCGAATCGCTGAGACATTGTCAACATCCCCGTTCTCTTTACTTTTACTCGATTCCTCGCCTCCCGACTCTCCAGAGCTATGGTCAGAGCCCAGGATAAGAAAGCTGCTCTCGGCTTGCTCCGCCTCCCTTGAGCTGCTGTCGCTGTCAATAGGGGCAGTGGCAGCCGCAGGAGTAGCCTCATTGTCCGTCCGTCCTTCCGGCTCCTGTTTCAAGTCTTCACCGGCTGCGGCCTCATCTTCTTTACCGTCCTCAATGGTTACCAGTTTAACGGCGGGCTCACCGGAACCACTAGCTTCACCCGAATCATCGTTTTCCATTGGAGTGCTAGTCTCGGCTTCGTTATCCTCTGGCAGGTGCTCTTGGCCGGTTTCCTCCTCGCTCAGTTCTTCCTCATCATCTTTCTCCATCACGACGATGGTAACGACGTCTTCGGACGGTGCTGCCTCGCCCTCGCCGATCTCAGGGCTGGTACTCCGAACTTGCGGCAAATTGCCTGCGCTTGAAGGAGGTGTAGTGACGTTAACCGATGAAGAGCTACTCTCTACTGAATCGTTACTTCCACTCACTTTTGCCGGTGATACCGGCTGCTCTATTTGGCTCTGGTGCGAATCTACAACCCCTGGAGTACCTGTTCCAAGCTCATTGTCTGTAACAGATGCTTCAACACGAGGCGACTCATCGGCAGACGCTTCTTGTTCTTTGGGCTCTGGGCCGATTGAATGTCTAGGGTTAATCGGGTGCTCCGATGAAAAGCCTGGGGTGACAGCAGTATCAAGAGATCCATCTGAGCTTTGCAGCTCGGCTGGTAGCTTTTTACTGATCGATTTCGTCGAAGCTGCAGCCGCATCTAAGCACACCTCATCGAGCTCCACGAGTGATTCAGAAGACTCATTTAGGCGTAGGTCGAGGTCGCTTTGACGATCGATGCTGTCATCGTGACTGGGGCGAGACTCGCCGGACTGTACCACATCACCATTGCTTTTGACCGATTTTTCAGGTGAATCATCATTATTTACGTTGTTATTTGTTTCGGCAGTATTATTACTGCGTGTGTTGGTATTGGTGCATTGTTCGCCTCCTCCGTTTGCTTTGTTTGTCTCTATATCTATGTTGTCTTGTTTGTTATTGTCGGCAGGGGAGGCAAGCGCCTGCATTTCGGGAGGAGGCGGGGGTTTCTCCAGGGCCTCGGGCATCGCCGCTCCGTAGTCCGAATCTGTCAAAGTGACCGAAAATCAATCGACTAAATATCTCATACAACTTTCCAGCCTTTTCTAACATTTTCAAATTAACTACCATGCCTCTTTCGTTTTTCTCTTTCAAATCAAAATAAGGACAATATGGTAAAAAAGCAAAAAAGATGCCTATAAAAATGCTCCTCAGTAAAATAGCTGGATTAAACATTTTATTTACGTTACCGTTTAGCTTCGTCATATCACTGTTGCTTATGTTGTTCATGCCACCTAAAGATATATACGATTGAAGCTGTGGTTGGACAACATATGTAATGCGTATACAAGTGGGCGATGAGATATGCAGTTTTTAGAAAGAAATAAAATAAGAAGAGCAAATTGACCATTTTTATTAATATTTGGAAAAAGCTTTACAAACAAATTGATGATCTCTAAAAGAACCGCAGGTGCTCATTAGTCATTTCTCTTAAGACACCTGGGAACAGGTATCGAAGACACGTATCGATGATTGTCCAATACGAAGAAACAACATTTTCAAATATATTCAATAAAATTGACAGAAATATGCATGCATGTGCTGTAAAGCTAAACGCAACAGAATAGATCTAACATTTGTTGTAAACCTCCATTAAACTGTAGATATGAGATACTATGATAAACTTTCGAAATCAAGCGGATTTTTGTAGTATATCTGTATTCTACCTGAAACCTTAAAAATGTTCGAAGACTCAAGTGCTGTGACTGCAGAAAACAACAGGAATAAAGCACGCAGTGCTTCTTCTTTATTGTTACCAGTACAAATACCGATATTTCGGAAATGATTGCACTCTCTTATAAATATTCCTTAAGTGTATATGAATTGCCTATTGGCAACAGAACATTGGTAACGACAGCTGGTAAAAATACTATTCAAATTCGTAATATTCCTCCTCGTTTAACAATAGCAGTGTACTCAGCTCAGCCTAATTTTTTACACTATTAGTGAGCTAAGGGAAACTTTAAAAAGTCCGACCACTAGTAGGAACCGTGTGTATATATAGAAAGAAGTAATGTAACATAGGAGTTTTCTACGAGTACCAAACATTTACGTCAAACGTTAATCCGTATACGGTAATCGTGCTGTGAACCTACGGTTAGGTCGCGATTCCAAACTCGTACAAAATATACGCTTATAGATGCGTACAAGATACAAACAATTTGGATATTATATTAGGATACAATATTTAACAAAAAAACAATAAGGACCAGAGCAAATATTATCTGAGCGTTTAAACATTAAACAAACTATGTTTATCTAGCACTTAAAAAAATCGTTTTGCGATTCAATGATCGTACAAAGTAAAAGAACTTTGTCTTAGAAACTATTGCTAAAATCCGCACGCTGAAATTTTTTCTGCCGTCCATTGGTATGTATGCAGCTGCTGATTCTAGACAAAAAGTCAATTATTGTAAATGAATTTCGCGATGCTTCTTTACCCTTTTCCCGTATATACAACGTACATGTAAGCCATACGCACAAAACAATGAAGTTTCAAATATTTACCTTTTGAGTTGCAAAACGTACAATCCGTAGTTGTCAATCTAGAAGAATTAATTCTTTTCCTAGATATGAATTTATCGAAAACTAGCTATTGGATTATTCAGTACCGCTTTAACTTTGTCGCCAAAGTTAAGTTTTACTAAAATGAAAAATATTCAGGAACCATTTCCAGCCTTACCTAGCGCGCAGTTTACCTGCTTACTATTCTGGGCTACTTTACTTCGAAATAATTAATACTGAATTTGACCAACATGTTGATGCCTTACACACGGCATATCGCAAATTGCCTAGATTATTGTTTCACCGATAGTAATTAGGTCACTTAACTGTGCGATACATTTTATATTCAACCATTCTTATAGCTACAGAAACTATGGAATGTATCGCAAATCTACTTTCATGTTATTACACTGAAGTAAATGTCTCGAATTTTACATTCGGTACCGCTGTCAGCCATTTCATTGTGTTATACTAACATCTCTTCTCGTAAAATAAATAAAAACAGTTAAAACAAACTTCCTTATCTATAACCTTCTATGATGCACGTAAGATAGGTTGGTTGTGAAGAGATTTCTCTGTATATGTGCACCACACATATGTACATATATACATATGTATGTATATATATACATACGCAACAAGAAAGGAATCATGAAACATTTTCGTGTTTTCAGCTTCTCACTCACCTCCCATTCCGGCAGGGGATGTTTCGTCTACGACATTTAACTGAACCCCCGCAGCAGCACAAAACTGGCAGTAGCGGTTATGAACGGCAACGTGTAGATGATTCAATGAACAGATCCGACGAAGACGGCGGTTGTATTGGTGCTGGCAGAAATACAGGATCCACGAATGATAACAAAGGACAAACAAGCTAGCAGGCAGGTATCCTTCGATTTGGTCCTCACAACCTCACAAGCACTAATAATAACAGGAGCAGCAGTGGCCACCCGACAAACAACTAGCCCAATAGGCAAAGCATCCGAAGCAAGCACCGCTTCCTTTGCACAACACTAGCTCGCCCAGCTCGCTCGCATCCAGATACACACTCACAAACACACACTATACACACAGACACTCACACAGCCACAGACACACACACACACACGGCCACATACACACTGATACACGCACCGACCAGCAACACAATCAGGTTAAGACTCAATGTACCCTTGACAACCGCGTAAACAATGATGGTGGCGGCACATTCAAATCGTTCAGATTGACCCCTTCTGCTCCGCCAATCTTATCGCTGTGGCCGTTCGCCAAAATCCACACAACCAAATAGGATCAACAGTGCGCTCCTTCAGGGTACGCTGCTCGTGAGAATCATCATGTATCAACGAAACATGAGACTCTAGTTCTTAGAAGTTTAATAAACGCACAAACGAATGCAGATTCAAGACAGACTAGAGTGTAGTGACACGCAACAGTTTCTATATGCTCAGCCTCTTAGTGGACGCAGGAATCATTTAACTCATGCCGGCAGTTTTGCATGTGTCTGAGTGGAGTGTTGAACTCAGTCGTCAGTAATAGTGTCCCTCGAACAAGAACAACACTGCGAGAACCCTGGAAAAAGTGCGTGGCTCTCCGAAGCAGTTGGTCGGGCTAGGATGCGGACGGATACCTGGGAGGGCGTCCACGATGTGTGGGCATCAAATCTCGAACACGCCTTCAAGGAAATCAGGTACGCCGGAGGGAGTAGTGCGAACAGTTCGATCAAGATCAAATCGGTATTAAGAAAACTTACGACGATGACCTAGACGGAAAATGTTTGGTTCGCTTCTCAAGAGAGTATGTAATGTGCAAAGTTTTCGATAGGAAACAATTGGCAAGGGTGCTTCTCACTAATCCACATACGCTGCAATCAATTGCGCTGCAACATTTGAGCGCTGTTAAGAGAAGAGACAGTTAGAGGCTAGATAGAATTGCACAGAACGCGAATCGCCTGCGGTCACATCTTCAGAGTTCGCGGGCTCTGCGGGCGGCAAATGATCTGTCACAACCACGGCCCGCAGCAGCTCTCATCAGAACAATTCCTGCATTTAGAATGCGTTCTAGACAATTCTGAAAAAAAACGAACGATTCTGGTAGAAACGAGCACATTAGGATCAGGTTCCGGATAAGTAGGTACTCGCCGCCATTTCGTTTACTGCACATGTGCATTCATTCATAGCGGGTGTTAATTACGCGATCGTGCTGCGTGACTTTACGGAAATTCTGCATACGCTTACAAAACCTCGGCATTGCCGAACAATTACCATGTATATGTGTACAGTTACCATAGAAATTGTCGTCCGTATATCACAAGTACCGCTGTCAATTACGACCGGAACTAAAGTAATACTATAGTAAATGATAGCTAACGTGGGCTAGAAATGCGTAGCTAAGGCAATTACAATTCGTACGGGTCGTTCCGCTTAATTGCGCGCGGAATAAATTTTACTGAAAAAAGACACTTAGCTACTAGAAGAGCATCATGCTTTGTGATGGTTGACAAGTTAAACTGTCGCTCTGTCTGCAATAGTTAAAACCATGTAGCATGCCAGTCGCATATAGGAGCGATTTGGCACTACTCCAGTAGCAAATAAAAGCTGCTGTTCTGCATTTTCTTCCTTCAATGATTATATTTGCGCTTTTCGTTTTGAGTTCCTGGACTGATCGAGATCATACAGGCTCACCATCCTCCTCGATGCGTTAGTGCGCCAAAGTGATACTGATATGATGCTTTTCGAAAATTTTCGGATAAAAGGAATTGAAATTCAACCTGCAAAGAAATAACCGGCAACTTGCACAATGAGGATTTAATATTTGTTGACTCTTACCTTAGACATTCACTATAATGAGTCAGATGCGTATTCCAACTATGCGTTTTTAAAGATCAAGTTCTGCGCATCGTTACTAGCAAGACGCGTTAGTTTTAGCTGTGCATAATAGGTATGAATGCACATTTCAGTCGATATATTAATCTCAAAGATGGTTGAACAAAATGATCGTAGGAGATCCATTATATTATTTACAATACGAATACACAAACGTTCTTTCACTGTGTTCGATGTATGTCATATAATGCTGTAATGTATGTCAATCCTATTACAAGCAAATCAAATGGTGTTTTGAATATAATAATGTGTTTTTTTTTGAGAGCCAAAGCAGCTTACGTTAGTGGGCAATCTTGTTTCAAAATGATTTTTTTGTTGAATTGAATATTTCAATTGAGATATTAGAAAAATACATACACAATAATTTTCTGATTATTCAATATAGTATGTATAGGTTTCCAAAACGGTAAACTAAACAGAGGTAATTAGTTATTATGTAGTAGGCATAACATAATTCTAGATTTCTGTTGTGTCTACGTCGGTATAATAATGACATGAAAAAATAATAGTGTTTTAGCTTGGACTACTGTGGTATTAATTTAAGAAGGTCCATTGAGCTCGCAAGCAAACGGCTTCCAACTAAGCTCATACAGATCTTTCGCTTACTGCACTCCGTATCCATGTTGCTATACAAGGTTTTCAAATATATATATATATCACTAAGAAGGTGATGCTCTTCATTACCCGTTAATGCATTTTCGATAGATACGGAGTAAAAATAACTACGACTAAACTGATAGATACAGTTCAAAGGTTTGCAGTGCGATTACTGATGCCAGATAATTTGCCACCCTTTTTAGAAATTGTGAGGAAGAAGTAATTACCTCTAGCATTGGACTCTACTAACAATTATGTTTTCGGTATTAAATTGGAGGCATGTCGTGAAGAAGTATCCATACATAGGCTTTGACACGGAATTTCCGGGTGTCGTTGCTATGCCCATAGGTGAATTTCGGTCGATGGGTGAATATCAGTACCAGATCCTTCGGTAGGTGCTTTCAGAATATATAGATAATATGCGTGTTTTTGAAGACAGAATCTATGCATGATTATTTTAAAAAATTACGTGATCTCGTTCTAGCAGCAAACAATACATAGTATACATCATGTAGAATTCTATTTAAAACTAAGAGAAATATCTATATATCAATTGTATTTATCGAAATGTGTGGCTTTCGAGTCAACCTTATGTTGGAAATTCTTTATCAGATTCACTATACTTGTAGAGTGTTTTAATCGCTCACGTATCAAAAATTACTGCAGTTGATCGGCACATACCTCTTTATAATTCTTATGTTGAACATAGGTGCAACGTTGATTTACTGAAATTGATACAGTTGGGACTGACCTTCTTCGATGAACGGGGAAACCCGAAAGCCACTTGGCAGTTCAACTTCCGCTTTAACCTTAAAGAGGATATGTTTGCACAAGATTCAATTGATCTTCTAGCTAACTCAGGTAAATATAGAAAAAAAAATATCAAGTTAAATATTGTTCTCTGCTCAGCCGTAGAGGAATATGCATTATTATATGTACACCTCCGCCTAAATCTTATTCCTTTCCATATCAGTATTATCAAACATAACAAAATTCATCTGGTGATCTACGATGTTTGTATTATTCCGAAATTTTTTAATTGGCTATTTGTTTCATGAGTGTAATCGGAGACAATGGCGATTAAATTGTAATTCATGGAAGAATATAGTGAACTGATACATGCCACGGCATTTATTGAGAAATTCTAATAACAGCTCTATCTCGCGTCTAACCGCGATCAATTCGGTTCCATAGTCTTCGATTTAGATTCAGTTTCGTTGACTACCTATTCATTAATAGCCCCGTGCGTATTCTTACGATATATCATATTATCAGGCATAGTGTTCGAACGTCACGCAGATGAAGGGATTGAACCGTTCGAATTCGCACAGTTGCTGATCACGTCTGGGGTGGTTCTGTGCGAGGGAGTGCAGTGGCTCTGCTTTCACGCTGGATATGACTTCGGTTACCTACTCAAGCTATTAACCGAGGAGAAGATCCCTGAAAACGAGCACGAATTCTTCGAACTTTTAAAGATCTACTTCCCTGTCATCTATGATATCAAGTACCTGATGAAGAGCTGTAAAAGCCTCAAGGGCGGGTTGCAGGAGGTGGCGGAGCAGCTGAAGTTAGTCCGTATCGGACCTCAGCATACCGCTGGCTCAGACTCGCTCCTGACTGGTGCGGCATTCTTCAAGATGCGTGAGGTAAGACATGAAACGACTATGCGCCAAATGGAAACAATAAGCGTTCGTAAATATGTTGTCCTGCCAGAAGAGGTAGTAACGTAACAGTGGTTACAGGCATATTGACACCCACCGAATGTACCAGCCTGCACAGAACTCAACTTATGCTGCCGTTGCTATTAATACTTGCCTGAATCTTGCGTTAACATTGCACTTGGATACCTTATGTCCCACATATCCTTAGATACGTTTTATATGGTTCTAAGGTACCAAAGTATATTATTTGATAGTGTCATTATTAGGCGAATCTACTATCTCGTGGACGGATGTTGGATGCGGTTTGTTCATCTCTTTGCGTTGCGGTCACAGCCGCATGACCACTACGGAACGTTCTATTTAACACACATGTTGCCTTCGTGTTGTTAATAGGTCGTGTGTCGTATTTTTTTGCAACGAGTACGACTTTGTAGGAACCTATTTCCATTTTGAGCCAGAGTGTATATTTTTCGCATATTTTGTACTAACTGATGCAAGCGCCTCTATGTGGAAATAATGCCACATGAAGTAGTGCAGTATTCGGACCACTGCTTGAAAAACTGTGCCATTTCAATATATGGTTCTTTAAAGCTTTTTTAGTTATATAATTTTCGAGCCGAAAATTGATATTCAAATAGCTAGTAAATGTATGCATTGTTTTGATTTCTTATATGATGGGTTTTATATATATTATATGACGGGTCTATGTCGTTGGTTAATTGTGCATCCGTAGCGCCTTGGATGATTCGCCTCCGAATCGACTCATTTATTGACTGGTTACTAGACAGCAGCCATCTTTGTTCATCATGTTTAGTCGAATACCTGGTGCTGACTGGTGGTTCCTTGGTGTATAGCTTGGCTAGTTGATCATCGGTGCTTTCAGGAACAATTGGTGCTTGACTCGGTGCTGGAAACAGCTAACCACTGCTTGGAGTATAAAGGCGAAGGCGCCGATCGTGGCTCGTTTAAGGTGCTCGACGTAAAGCGCGACTCTACACTACAAATCGAGTTCATAAATGGACAGACCAAAAACACAGCAATGACTAATGGCAAGACCCCCCATAACTTGGCTGACTCTCAGCCAATTGACAAGCCCAACTCAACCGCGATTGGACTCGGCGTGGTTCCCAGTCCCATGGCTGTGTGAAACTGGCCGAGCGCGTGTATGTTACAAGGGACAAGACTAAAAGATAAAGGGCTACGTCGAAAAGCCTCTTCCCTTCAAAGTAAAAACTTCAAGGGGACAGAAAGCAATACTCATCAGCGCCTGCTTGGGGCTTTTGTCATTCCCAGTTTGTGGTTGTTTATGAGAAAGGTGTCTGCAACCGGCCCAATATTTCAGGCGAAAAAGAGCTTCCCGACCGAGTGTCAATATTAGTCGACATAAAAAGAAACAAGTGAAGCAATTCAAAGAAAATGTTCTACTACTGAAGATGCCAAAGAAACCTAGTCTAAGATAAGAGCGGCGCCGAAGACAGAGCTCGAGTGTAGATGTCCTGGAATATAATATATATGCTATGATAATTTGGGGGGAAACAACCTGAAATAGGCAGCAAATAGAGCATCCCCTAAAGGGCTACAGATAATAAAAGTGTGATATATTTTCAAGGGGTGGTGACATTAGCAGTGCTGTGTGATATAAGGTGCCTGCAATCGCCTAGCTAATAGTACACATTGTGGCAACTTCGCTGACAAACGAATCGTATTTCAAGAGATTAAGCATGATCTATAAAGCAAAGAATCTCGTTATTTTCGAGCAAACTAGGGTTAGATTTAACTAAAGAGAGTTGCTGGTATATACTTAGTGATACGTACGTGATTGATCGCTTAATAGCGATTAACTGTGCGATTACGACCAATGCACGAAACTTTGAATCTTCCATTAAGTTAGACGGAGATAACCCTGCGCCGATTTTTTCCAATGGGAAATAGGTTAGTAAAATATAGTTGGTTTGCATTGAGCCTCTTATGAGAAAGCCTTATCCGTTGGAGATAGAGGTAATGCAAAAGTAATAGTATTGGCACACTAAGTAGGTGATGCACCGCGAAACATACTGGCAAAAAAAATACGATAAAAAATAGACAAGAGCGAGTGTCCTAGAGGAATAAATACTATCCATATTTTTTTAGCCTGAGTTGTAACGTGTATTTGTTATGCATGCCGTTAATTTATTAGAAAAGTGGGGAAAGGAGAAGGGGGCGGTAGAACAATTAGAACCAATCAATATTTTTTCAGCTTCGGCATGACAAAGGTTATGTGTGGGCGAACCCAGGCTAGATGTTAGGACCGGCTTTATAGAATCAGGCTAGCATGCTATTACAGTAGCTGATTACGGTGGGGTCGAAATGCCGTCGCCTGCTGGCTGACCACACGAAAAATGCACTAACCGTAAAATTTTAGCTGTTTTGATTGTGTTTCTCTTGTTTGCTTGCGTCTCGGTGAATTCGTCGTTCAAACAACTTGTCCGTGTGATGTCATGGATGGTCTTTTTTGTTGTTGTTGTTGTTGCTGTGCTCTGCCGCTACCTTGCAGATGTTCTTCGAGGACAACATCGATGCCTCGAAGTACTCGGGACACCTGTTCGCAATCGGGTCAGCGAGTGAGCACTCTCCACCGGCCACTGCCTAGGGGCTCGCTTTGGACCCCATGAACTCCACATCATTCAAGCGTGATATTCTAATTGTTTAGACGAAACAAATTAAGAGAGAGACTTTCACAAGCACGACCAATTGTCTTAAGCGGAAAGGGACACTTACCAAAATTCCAATACCAGTATCACCCCATTTCCTTTTAGTTTTTATTACCTTTCCTTTCCGTTCACGGTAAAATGACAGCAGAAAACATGCACGCATTATAGCCGCCTTGCGTACAAGATAATATAGTAATAATAATAGTAAGAAAAGAGAAAAATAACAAAATGAGAAAAAAGGTTCAAGAAAGCTGAGCAGTAAAAACAAAACAACAGTTAACAAACACATCACACGCAACACACGATTTTCCTTTCGGCAGAGAGCAGAAACGGCAACTGCGAGAGCCCGCCACTATTTGAATTACTGCCAACATTTCGGCGTGAAGTTTTCGATTAGTTAGGTGGGGAAGCGTGAGGTGCTTGTTTCACGTAAACAGCCATAAAAAACGCAGCGACAGCAGTTACGACAATCATAGCAGCAGTTGCGGTTTAAGAAACAACGAAAAGATGATATGCAATAGATGAAGATAGTGCAACTGTTACAACACTTGTGTGAAAAAGAACGTCATGAAGGGACAAAACACACAAACGTACAGGTATCAATAGACATCGAACGTGCACAAAATGAAGACAATGCTGATAAACACAGTGTCCACACAACAGAAGTGGATGACGGCGAAAAACTTTTATAATGGAATAACTATCACGACTACTAAAGCAGAATAAGCTAAACGATGAAGCCGCTGGAATAAACAGTTGGTCTACCGAAATACACATTGACGCAAATACACACACACACACACACACAGCCGCACAAACATTGATTCATTTATATTTGTTAACGATAGCGTTGATTATGGTTTACTTCACAGACAGACCAGTACAACAAATAAGCATGCAAATTTCTTAAAAGGCGAACAGTGCTATAGCGTACAAGGAAATCGTACGAATTGTGTAAAAAATTGTGTAAGCGAAATTTAGCTATAATAATATAGTAGTCATAATTCGCGCGCAACAAAAGACGAAGGCAGTTAAGAAGAACTATGATCTCATACAGGATCACTTGGGCCGTATGAGATATTAGAAAGAGAAATGCATGGATCAGCAAACAAAAGAAAAGAACGACAAAGTCGACGAGTGTGACAGAATATAGCAGTGAGCACACAGGTCCGAAAAGACCACGTATGAAAGTGATAAATAATGAAAGTCAAAACAAAAATAAGTCAAACGATATGCGAAGCAGCACTCAGGGACAACAATAATAACAACAACAGCATCGAAGTAGCGAGTGCGAAAGCGAAGGGGATAAAGATTTTATATTTGGTGAAATAGTTGAGTAAGTGCAGTAGCAATTCAACAGCAGCAAGTGACGAGGTGTCTTGGCGTTATTTAGTGACGGGATTATTTTTGTGTTATTGTTCGGGTGTATATAAGAAACGACATGAAATATGCGTGATCTAGTGCGTGTAAGCCCGATGGCGATGGCGGCGGCTGGCTTCACTGCCGCTGCGGCCAGGCCAGGCCAGGCCACTCCCGCCCCATATAATTGCCACCGACCCCGAAGATAAAGAACTACTAAAGTACTGTATGAGAGGGAGTAAAACAGGGTGGGGCAAACGAGCGAGAGATGTTATGGTATGAAACCAAACATCCGTTGTAAAGATATTGTGTATTAAATTGTATTTAAGATGTCGATTTCACAATAAAATATGAATTTAAAAATATTTTACGTCTCTTCTATTTTTTTTTATGGTGTTTCTATCTGTCTGTGGATTTACATGTGAACTGATTTAATAGCAGCGCCCAATTAGTATGAGAGGGAATAACAAAAACTAGCAAACGTGAAGTAGCAAGTCTATACCTCTATACATTTTCCATTTAAACGTGTGATCTAAAAGCCAGCAATATTTTTTTTCTTCTGCATATATAAAAAAGAAGCTAATAAATGTACGACACACACGCATACGTACACATTCAGATAACAAGTGCAGAAGAGTTATCATCGACAAATACACATAAAGACATTCTAGCTGAGTTCAACATTTGACACTTTTTTTTGCTCTGAAAAAACAGTGTTTTTGCTATCCGTTGCCATGCCGTTGCAACAGGAAAATGCACTTGTGCTTCAAAGAGTGACATTGAAAAACCTTATTATTTTACATGGGAGCGATTAATTTTCGAAATCGAAGTTTGATTCTTTCCGAAGTAATACATCTAACTGAACGTTGTAGGTGCATAAAATAAATGGTTTCCTGTCGTATGATACACGCTAGGGCCATACCAGCGGAAGTTATTTCTTTGACATAATAAAGGTACATATGAATTGAATGAAGTTACACAATTTTTGTATGTCATTAGTTCGTTGATCTATTTACCGTAAATATTTCAATATTAGTGTGACTGGTAACATGAATGGCGGTGATTTCGATTGCTGAATTCTTGGGTGACTAAAGCCAGGAATTGCCTATTCGAGTTCCCGTATACGACGTAGATGTACCCTCTGAATGAGAGGTGAATAAATAGCATTTGTTTTCATATTATTATTATTATCTCTTTGTCATATATACGGACGTAAGATAGTCCAAACATGACTTTAGATCGTTTCAGAAGCTTTAGGCAGCTATAAACGCATGACAACTACTTGCTTATCTGAGTGTATAGTAAGGCTCTACTGTAAAAGAAAAAAAATCCGTAAATTCGCCTTTTTTCAAAGAAGAGTCGACTTATGTTATTTTTGCATGATTTCAAGATCTAACCTTTGTAAAAGCTCTAGATATTCTTAGAAAATGGCGTATCATGCATTACATAATCGGTAGCAAACTGGCAAGAATAGGCAAGGAGGTATTTCATTTGGTGTTTCTTAAAAGATAGGGTGTGTTAAATGATCCACAACAATAATATTTGGCCGTGAGACGTGACCGTTATAACCAATCGAACAGAGTTTCCCTATTCAAACCAATTAAATGAATTATATCTATGTTATATGCAGAACATACCTTAAAAGTAGCATTCTGTGTATCTTTCAGAATAAAGAATTGAATTTATTCAAGTACTATTAGAAATACTGCATTTTACTTGTCTGTAATAATGATTCTGTTAATAAAGGTAGTATTTATACTACTCTATCTAGACACGTTCTTCTCTCCGACTCTGACTTCGTTATATTACTATTCCATACGCGGTGGCTTGGATGGCCAAAACAGTGGAAGAGGCCAAGGGTCGCGGCTTCAGATCCTGACGATGACACATACTACAGCAGCCGTTTAAATAAAAAAAGTTATCCTTTTAACTATAGTATTATCATTATAAGACTTTGCAATTAATGATTCCTAATCCTTACAGCAAGGTCTATCTTTTTAAACGCAATGTCACTATCATTAAATTGATTGTAACTTGTATCTCACACACATTCCAGTTGTTCGATGGGAACCAAATACAGTTTGTTTAGAAACCTACCAAAGGTAACCTTTCGTGAAATTCATTTTGGTTCATATTTAGATGACCACATTTATTTTAAATGCAAAAATGTCGACGTCCAATTTCAAGCACAGTTAGACGTCCTTCGGTTAATTTCTTACAGGACTGCGTAATAACCTGTAACCCCATATGAATTTATTATAAGTCTATCCAATGATCGAATTTCTATTTTTCACTAGGCTCATCTAATACTATGTGGTGTGGTAATATAGATAGTCATAACTTCAAGTTATGCTTAATTCAATTTTAATTTCTTTGAGCAGAAACGCAGTACGTGGGATCATAGTTAGCGTTGCACAGAAAACAGGCACGGAGTAAAACTTTTAACTTACGTCGATTTCTGATAATGTATAGAAAGCAACAATGTATAAACAAATAAGTGTAAGGCATAGCAACTTTGTCTGGCAGTTTGCCTAATTGGATTTTTGTGCTAGAATACGCAATGGAAATGTGGGACCGAAAATGAAGCAGTTACCCTTATTAAGGCCATCCCTTTTCCAACAAAAAGTGACTAGGGAAGGCGGCTACAAAGGTCCGCTAGGTGAGCCCCCGCTATGGCTAGACGAAGAACTTTTCGCAAACGACAAAAGCTGTTTCAGGATAACACTCCAATGTAAGTTCGCCAAATATTCTTGAATGGTTACCGTCCCGGTAAATTCTATGATTAGGTTATCGAATAACATTTAGAAGCGTTTAAGAATTTGTACAGGCCTCAAAATACGCTGACTCATAGTCAGATTATTTTTACTATATGAAATATGTGTACATAAAAATATTTACTGCAAGCAGAAAAATCTTTATCTTCAAAGAAGAAAAGGAATCGAATTTTGTTTTGTGTTATATTACTTTACCTCTATTCAGGTCACAAATAAAAATCGAGACATATCGAAGTAAGTCGACACACTTTAAGTAAGCTTTTGCTTATACAGCAACTAGAGCTTGGAAGTTCTACTACACGGTTGATTTAAAAATCGTCCACAAGTGCTCTTATGCGTTGGCCTAAGTTGGAAGCGTGTGTCTTCATAAATCAAAGGTATATATAAAAATGTAACTTTCTTTAAGGTATAGGATACGATTCGACGTTTCAACTCGTCAGCAGTTTCCGATATAGCTTCATTTACGCGTATTGATTTAATCAGACCGACGTGCAGTGACAAGGATTCATGAGTTTCTTATCGACGTTTGCCATGGAAGCCTAACATAGTACCTCTGTATTGTTCGAGATAGATAAGGGGCTGGCATAAAATTGATCTACAAGAAAACTGAAAGCTGGTTAGATAGCATAATGATTGTATTGTAAAAGTTTGTACCTGCTTATTCTGGTTCGTGTTACATTGAAGCTGCCAATCATTGGTCCTGATGAAATTTAGACAGGACTGCGGTCCGGAGAAAAGCTTGACCTGTCTGTTTAGCATCGAAGCTGTTAAAAAATGAACGTACTATAATTTATGCAGAGTCGAAAATCAACATAGAAGTTCCAGCTGATCGGGCATTTTTAAAAAAGCACAAAGGAAAACCAAAAATCATGCCGTGGTACCGTGTGCGAGTTTAGCTACTTACTACCTAAAGGTAGAACGTTTGTCCCGTCTAACGCTTCCACAGTACTTTTTACAGCAGAATGGCTTCTCTAGGCATTTAATGAGAGTTACTGTGTAAAAGGTGTTAGTTGGCCTTTGAATGAGAAGAAAATGAGGAAGGATTAAGCAGATTCGGTTCGGTGTGTTGTATTTACACTTGTAGAACCTCAGAGCAACCATAGCTAGCCAGCAACAAGCAATATACAGCATATGCCAACTAAATCCGAAACGGTTTCAATTGAAGGTTTCATCTTGTAATAGTAAGCTGATGCTTGTTTCATCGACAGTCTTCGCAGCCTTAATCGAATATTTTTGTGCCGAAGCCACGATATTTGAGGTTTGAACTTTTTTAGTTAGACACGATCGGCATGAGAGTTAGTTGCCAGACCCTATGCAGCTTCGATGGAGTTTAAGGAAAAATTTTGAGTGCTAACGAAAAAAACTTAGAAGTAAACTAATTCAAATATTTCGTTTCACAAAAACGGACTTTTGATATTGCCGATATTTTGATGCGCAGTTAGTGCCTGCTTTAGAAACGAGCAAAACAATCGCCTTTAGTATTGTTTACAAGAATCACAGATAACCGTCGTATACGATGAAAATTGATTGGGTTATGTGCGCATACACTCGCGTTCATCGTCCGGTTCGTTTAAATAGCACACGGTAGGGGGGCAGGAAAGCGTCTCTAAGAGAGTAGATGCAACGGTTTGAACAACAGTTCCACGAAGCGATTTTCGACATTTTGTATTAATAGAAGTACACGACAGCCCCCGTCCGTAGCTTTTTAATTGAAGCTTCGAAAGCGATAAACAACTATTGTACTTTCATTGTTTAGATCCTCGCGTTAACCACTGCCGTATATTATGGGATTAAAATAGAATAATAATGCAATAATAGCTTATTTAGGAAAATAATCATCAAATGAATAAATATTAGTGTAATATATATTTATTCAAATGAATAAAAAATTGCGTTGTATTTTAGTTTTGTATCTTGCAAAAGTAATATGAACAAGGAAACATCGGACAATGCCTCCACGAATTTTATTAACGTTCGTACCTAAAAGCTGGCAAAGTACTTCAAAGTGAATCGATCACGGGGTTATAGCAGAACAGAATTAAGTTATTTGCTTTTACTTTCGTTTTTTGGAAGCTTTTATAGGGGCTTACCGCGTTAAAGCCTTTTAATATCTCGCTATCTCAACAAGATCTGGGGGTGTTATTTATTCTCGCGGTAGCTTCCGTTCTTCTATATGCATCAAAACTTGAAAATGGTTGGCTTAATTTTCGCAACTTATAAACTTGTTAAGACACTGAGTAGTGAGACTTACTTGCTGCAGTGGGCGGATATGTTGGATTAACCGACCGCGTAAAAGCTGGAGAGCTTATGGGTACAACTGCCTTAGTTGATATTTCTGCGAATTGAATGCCGGGGTCAATATTAGTGAAAGCAGTTAACAACGGTACAATAGGGCCATTCTACCTACAAATTTACAACTTTCGACTTGTTCTTCTCAAAAAAAAATTTTAAAAAGCGCACCAAAAGATGCAGTTATCGGGTGAATATGTCTAGGAAGCTAGATAAAGTTGAAATGGAATGAAAAAGGAGGAAATGTCATTTTGGCCATTGCGGCGATAAGGCCGGGACAACGATATGTCGACCTTTTCATTTTGTTCGACCGTGGAATCAAGTTTTCTATACTTATTGCAAGTTTAGTAGGATGTGTGTATACCACTAGCAGAAATTTAAATTGTATGACTAGAGCTTAGGGTGAACGATGCATTTAGCTTTACTGATAGGTTGATAAAATTGGCATATATCGCAGTGCTGTAAATCTGCATGCATTTAAATCAACAGGAAATTTTCATTGTATTTACTTCACCCTTATACAATGCATATATTTATAATACGAAAAGACAGGACGCGACTAGAGACATTGTTTTCTAAGCTTCTGTATTTGCTTGCATAAATAGAATATTCGACAGTATTTACGTCAAGCAGCGTTCGTCGTACGAGCATCCGAGTAGAGTTAGGAACAATACGTCGGTTCATCTACCAATATTGCAGATGAGCCTAGCGTTGTCCATATTAAGGTTGAGAACAGTTCATGCACCACAGAACAATGAGATGACAACTACTGCTATGCGAGACGCTCATTTGCTGCTATCAATGCGCGCCGTAATGCTGGGCACCTGTATCTGCAGTGCGCTTCAGGTCATCATACTAATATGTTATGAAAACCTAATTTTATTTTATAATAAATAATCACCTACCCTTGAATATGATATTTGCCTAGAAATCACTCCAATAATCGTCTGAAGACGCAGTTCCAACTTTGAATATAACATAACGGCCATTGCAAAATTGTGGCATGTTAATTTGGAACTGCGAGAGCTGACCATCAAATCCTAGTGTCCAGTTCATCATAAAGCGGGCAGGTCACTAACGTAAGTTATCACACGCGTATGCGGAAACATTTCTTCATTAAGCGTTTACAAGTTTAAAATAGACATTGATGCCTGGCAAGAT
Source organism: Varroa destructor (assembly GCF_002443255.2). Taxonomy (NCBI): domain Eukaryota; kingdom Metazoa; phylum Arthropoda; class Arachnida; order Mesostigmata; family Varroidae; genus Varroa; species Varroa destructor. The sequence continues at coordinate 33,216,762 of NW_019211456.1, read as the reverse complement.
CCGTGACTTCATTTTTTTCTGCCTTAGCTGGCTGTCAACTGAAGTTTTCGCTTAAGAGGGTAGAAGCTATACAGATTATAAACGCGAAAGTATATTGACAACCCTGTATGCTCTAGTTTGAACGCCTACTCTGTGCCCGCGTTGCCACAATGGCAAGAGAGGCCATGTATAAATAATCCGTTAAGGCGCTGCTAGGAAATGACAGGTAAACTCAAAGCATGCTATTTAGCCTCTGAAAAATTCAGATATTCGCTTCTTTTTTTACCTTGGCATCGAAGATAGTATAGTGTCGTCTCAAAACTACCTCACAACGCTAAGCACGCAAATTACAGCAAAAACTCCAGGGAATGTAATTTCTTTATAAGTTTTCGAAGTCCTGTAAGGTGTCCAGCCAAAAAGCGATAAAAAAGATTAAACTACTTTTTATATATTCGCGTATTTGCGTTCTTTGCGTATTACTGCATGATACTGTGAATGATCAACGAATTCGCGTCGGAGATCGTCTTGCACGACATCACGGTGCTCCTAATGCTGTTTTGAGTTGGCTTAACGAGCAATCCAGCATTACGTAGATCTGAAGTATTTTCTGCGCCTTAGCATTCATATTCGCCGAGAAACATATTTCAAAGGTCTCTCGGAGGCGGCCACAAATCAAGGCGCGGTAGCAGGTCCGATAGTGACGATATTACTTCTTCGTAAAGTGGGCTTGGTCGAAAGATTGTAAATGTGCAGACAGCTCTTGAAATTATATTTGCTCTGCGCCTACCCGCCTGTACGATTCGGTTTAGAGTTCCTATTGAAACTTCAGAAATACTACTATATTTCCGCACCATCTAACTTTGTTGAAACGGATGTAGTTCTTATTGCAGATCTTACGAGAGTTCTCTAACCTCACATAGGCAGTAACCTTCGCTCGACAATGGGTGAACGTGCATTCTCCCATCTATGTAAAATGCATTACCGCTACGCGGAGCGTACACGGTTTTAAAGTAGCACCTGTAAAACAGCACAACAAGTTGTGCTACTGAACATTTACATTCAAATAATACTCTTTGGGCCAACGCGAGTACATTGGCTCGTATTGCTTCCATTTTGATTGGCCGACTGAACAACGTCTAATTTCCAATCAGCTGGGCATCACAATGGCACCTTCCATTTGTCTTAAGCCTTGGGCCGTTTCTAGCGATCGCAGTCAGAAACAAAAGCAAATTAAATATGAATGGGCCACATTACTGGCTTAATCGATAACCACACTTTAGAGTGCCCTATGCGATACACTAATTTAGAAAGTCGTGCTATTTCAAGCACGCTATAATTACTTACAAATAAGATTTCATAATATATAAAATAAATATATACATATACATATAAGGATATAAAAAATAAATTAAATTAAATTTTAAATAAAATAAACTACAAAATGTCAGAGAGAGAAGGAGAGAGAGTAATTAAGGGCTAAAAGGGATTTGGGAAGCGGAAGGCCCTAATGTTTTTCAACAGGATGCTACGGCATTCTACCTACGTAGCCCTATCGGAGATTATTTCCAGGCATAACACAACAATTGAGACAGTCGTGGATATCGTCTATATTAAGAATGCTGTGCAGTACAGCCCAAAGGCTATTTTAAAACGATACCGGTATGGGTGGAAAGGGTGGAAGGAGCATTCAAGACGCTAACAGCGTAGCTCACGTACGTGCACCTGGTGAGAGAATTAGTTACTGTTTACGGAAGGCACGATACCGGAGTGCAACGTTAGTAAGATACAAGTATTTATACGATACAATAAATCAGTTATAGTGAATACATGACGTTATTGATTTTTCGCTTGGCTTACTCTCACTTACTATTAATGTCCTTGAGAATTCAAAAAGTATAACGTAACAACGCCGTTTATCCGACGATATACTTCGGAGAACTACATCTGCCTTCATGACGAAACTGTCTGCTCACGGAGTAACGTCAACACTTATATATATATTATTTGAAAATAATATTACCCGCTATTCGCCAAATGAAGATACGTTGCGTGAGCATTAGCATGCTCTCTTTTGTTACGTGGTTGCCTTATTTATTCGCTTCGTGTGATACATCATAAAGGAATGGTGGGTCAGAAAGACAGAAAACTAATGATACTGTTAGTACGACTGAATGGCGAATAGATATTATAATTAGCAGAGCATATTTGACGTTTGGGTCATTCATTCAATGATGCCATGATTCGTATCTCAACGACTGAAGTAGGGAATTTACATTATAAACAATGCTCAAAATTACAAAATGGACAGCGCTCTAGATTGTAGAAGCATTGGCAAGGAAAAATTATTATTCCAGAAAGGACGATATCTTGCTTTCCCCTTTTTGCGTCTGAGAGTGAATTCTTTTTTTATGACTTACATTAGAGATTAATTTAATTTCTTCTATGTTTTTACTCACGAAAATAATCGTTTAATAATACAATAATAAAATATTGTATTATTCCATCGATTTTTTTGAAATAATACTTTTATTTTTTTCAATGGAATCAATTTTTATGTCGGTAAATAAGTTAAGAATGAAGTTGTCACTGTTAGTGATAATTATGAAGTTAGATTTATTTTTGATTAATTAGGATAGAAGATGAATTGGCTGACAAAAATTGATTCGTTTTCATATTCTTGGAATTACGGAAATGTATTATTTAGCATTTTTATTCTTTATTTAATATTAATTAGAACATGTATGATGGTGTTATTGAACTAAAATGAGAATTACCATATTTTAATTTTCATAAATTTTATATTTATTTTTAATAAGGTATATACTTTCTCTATCATTTAAATAAATAATGCAGCTAAAGTATATAGCTATGTATGTATAATAAAATATATTTTCTGTATATATGAGAGAAGAGGTTCACCACCTTTTATAGGATATTTTGAGCTCTAGGTTGTTTCTCTGTTATGATTATGGCTTCAGTTATATTTATATTAATTATTTTAATTATAGAATTTTTAGTAAAATTAGCTATTACAATACGTATGATACGTATCAAAGAAGGATCGATAATTTGGAATCAAGATGATCTGTGCTATACTTTAATGACCGAAATGCGCCAGAGCAAATAATCTTTGCCGAATGAACTGCACGTGTGTCGTCGTTCTTCCTGTCTTAAGAACCATCTTCAAATTCAGCTGTAGGAACAGGGCTTAGCTCTAATTTTTTCTGGAAGTCTTGAGAAGAGAGAAAGGTCATATGATAGGCTAGGTCTAATAAGTACGGGCGTTGAGACAATAAAGACGCCATGTTTATTTGTTGAGAAACTCGACACAAACATCGAAGTGTGAAGCGGTGCATTATCTTAGTAGCAAATATATAACCTGAAAGAAAAAGAAGCTTAATTTTCGACTTAGAATTTGTCGATTTATTCGGTTTAAGCTTATTTTTGAAACAATCATGCTTCTGCCTTCATTCGATATCCGTACATCGACTTCTTGTTACTGCGTAAAATACATCTGGTTTTCCCCTGAGTGTGCTAGAGCTATCTTGAAGCCAATATTAAAAGGTTTCATGTGCTCGAGCATCGAATCGTTTGACATAATCGTTGCACTAAAACCTATCGCTCTTAAATCTTGATTCAATTCGGCCGGATATGACTCCAGCTGTCCAGTGTTTAGCCTTTTCCCAAGGGTGACGTGGCGATCCTACCGAGTGACGTTGTTTTGCACGGTTGTATCGTCTGGAATGGCCTTGTTGTTCGTCACGGAGCGGTTGGCACTATTCGTACACCCTACGTTGAGCTATAGCCAAAGCTTTACGTAGTTTTGGCGCAGATCAGAACGGTGCTACAAGTTTGGCCACGGACTGGCATTTAACCGATAAAAGCTCATTGATTTGGCAACCGCTTTTTGACATAGTTTGATCAGAAGATTGCCAAACCGATACTCAGAAGTGTACTACTTACTAAGCCGCCAGCCTTTATTACCAGACTAAGCCTAGTTTAAGCTGAATTGAGTCGGCAGTCCATCTACTACTTATACTCGTAATGACGTATAATTTAAATATCGCTACACAAAAGAGAGTAGCTTATACCGCTCAATATATATGTATATATATATATAGCCAACCATATGTTGCTCTTTTGTTAGAAAATGTGTAAGGGCATTTATTGATGCCCCCTTAAGCGCCATAAACAAAGCACTTTGCTGTACCAACACGCAGTTGGAGGTACAGTATCGATATCTCAGCTTAGAAACTCCGAACCATGCAGCAAAGGCTTGCTGTCATGTTCGTATATAGTTAGGACATCGCCGGGGATGGCCGTAGCAAAGCAAAAAGACAGTGTTTCCAATATACATTCGCTTGGGTTAAGTCTATCAACGTCCTGCGAGACATCTGTATGAGGCAGTATTCTTCTGCCGCCAGTGCTTGCCAGGTCGGTTTTCCTGTCTGCCCTTCAATCAAATACGCTGTTGATTAATCGTGTATCTCTGCTTCAACACATAGCAGACTGGAGTAACAAGGAGACGACATAACTACCAATACAATGGAATATAGAAACGTGGCACTAGAACGACATTCCAAGAGGCCGAATCGTCAGCTAATTTCACCCTGGCAGCGAGGCCGCTTTGTTCAGCTGCATTGTGGTGCTCTCTGACTACCGCCGACTGCTGAATGGAAGACATAAGGTAAGAAAACAGACCTGTTGGTAAGGAAGAATGGAGTCGAGTATTACGACGCATACATAATACAAATGGTGAGGTTCTTTCTCTAAACATTCGACACGTCATATTGTTTCTGTGCTAAACCGACAATTCAAAAAGCATAAATGCTCTCTTCAAGTCAAGCTACTTTGAGCTTAACAAAAAGTACTCTTATATAAGCAATATATATCGCCCATGTGTCCTGAATACATGCGTTCTGGAGCATTGAGCATGCAGATTTTAAAATGCCATTTCGACACTTCATATTACGGCGATTCTGCATTTGCATTAAGGCAACTTAGACTATTGTCTAATAGTCAAATTATCCAGCCTGAATGCTTTTTAGGAGAGTGTTCAGAAATATTCTGCTGGAGCCGTAAGGCGGTCTAGGCCAAGAGTAGGCCAACGACGAAATACTTAGAAAGCTCAATAAATGAATAGACACTTATCACATTTTGCGCTTAAAATTTTGGGTAGTTATGGGTTGTTTCTTTCGCTGCCAGGGTTCCAGCAAATAAAATAGTTTTTTTGTAAATTAACTTGAAATTATATATCGGCAGTTATCCGAATAAGTATCTGAATGAACAAATGTTGAGTATAAAAAAATGCACAAATACAAATTTTGAGTATAAAAAATGCACAAATACAAACTTTGAGTATAAAAAATGCACAAGTATCCAAGTGAGAGCGTAAAAAACGCGTGAAGTCTCAAATTGACTCTAAGGCCTTGGGCAATCAACTTACATATTTAGTAGACTTTAAGATAGGTCTCTATATATTACATAGTTTTGCTAAAACGTTAGTTTTATGCCAATGCAAGTTAGAATGCTCAATGCGACCTAAACAATGGATAATTTCAATTGGAAACTCTGGCCGACTTACCGGTACGGTCTTGTTCGGCCTATTCCTCATTAATCACTGCTATATATCGCTAACCTGTAGAACGAAAGAAGTACAAAGTTTATGAGCTGTCAAGGGCGAGTTTGAATATGTCCTGATTTTAAAATCAGGGCGTATGAACTTAGTGGTTTTTACATAAGAAATGTACTCGATAGATTGGCCCGTATAAGTCTGCGAAGAAGCACGTTTTCTCTATGCGACACGTGAAATGATGGCGTCCATAATCTGCGCTAACATTATTTTTCATCTGCGGTGCCATTTCATTGCGTATGTGCTACCTATTATATAAGAATAACTGTTCCGTACATAAGTCGAAAAATTTCTACTAGGAACTAGATAACATGCGTTGAACAGCTTGAAACGATGATTTCTATATTCTATTTAACTCGACCAAGGGAATCTCCACGCAAACAAAATCTCAGTAGCGTCGGTTCGTGACTTTTTCCAACTCCATTTTTATGCCCAGCTCTTCTCTGCCTGTTTCGAGTGCACCCTGATTTTTTTTATCGTAAAGAGCGCTTGAGAAAAATCTACTGTACTGTGAAATTTTGTTAATGGATCGCAGCCTATCCCTTGCAAAAAAATAAGGTAGAGTGGTTCATCGTATGAGAAAGTATTTTATATTGCATTTTATATTGCCTTCATCACTTTCTCTTAGAGGTGCACTTATCATAAGTTTGTTCATATAGCCTTAACGAGTAAACTTTTTTGAACCTTTGGGGTTTTTTTCCTGAAAGTGAGTGCATAGATAATAATTGACTCTATTAAAATACCACAGATCGTTCCGGAAAAAGTCAGCAAATCTTACGAAGATGTAGCTTCATGCACTAATAGGCGTTCATCGTCCAACGTGCAACTACTAAAATAAAAAGCCTTTTGTTTCTCTAGAGAAACCATCGAACGTCAATTATATGTAGCGAACTTCGGTTATCGTAGTCGGTTAGTGCTAATAGCGGACCTGTACTCGGGTACTCCTAATATTAGACCTGTAGGCGGAAAGTTTTATTCCAACGTTTATCAGGTCTGAAGCCGACATGATGTTAAACATAATTGCTAACTATAGAGAGCTGATATTATGACCACACGGTAGGTTAAATTTAAGTTCTAGGTAAGTGTTTTATTGTCATAACATTATTTCAAGCAATTTAAAAGTCTACGTGGCTCGACAATCGTTCACTCTTTTGTCAAATTACTGTTATTCGCCAAACCAAAAATTAATAACGATGTTGACTATTATTCCTTAGCTCTGTGTTTCGAGTGTTTCGTCCGGTATCGCCATTGAGGGTTCTATCCAAAGCCTGGCTCCCTGCACTAAACGCAGTCTGCCTATGGCCGGATTCGAACCTAGACTACAATATATCCTCAACGTGCTAGACGCTACGCAGTAAGCTATGATTATTTTATGACTAAATTACCTGCGCAACTCGGCATTAAGATTAAGAGATAAGAGAAAGAAATGAAATACCGCGTATGTTATTAATGGGAAAAACGATGATGAAAGATGACGAAGTTAATTAAGGCGAGATTGCTCCTAAAAGTTGGAGCTAAGCCGGAAGTGAAGCGTTCTACGCCTGAAACTAGAAACCCCGTATGTCGAGTACCGAGACATCTCGCAGGCAAAGATTACAGGAAGATTTTAATGAGTTTTTATGTTGCGATTGAAGCTTTCGAAGCTTTGTCACGGAATTAAGCAAGCGTGAAATTGGCTTCTTTGGTCGAGTAATACTGAATATAGAGTTACAAAGGTCGCTATAAAAGAACACTTCACATAGATATGTGATCGGCGTGAACTCAACGACGAAGCTCGCCAGAGCAGTTTTTTCGCCCAAGTAGCTGGAACAAGAAAGATCTGATTCCAGTTAAAGCCAGATAGTAAAAAAGTTAAAAAATAATTAACAATAACCAATGTCATTATTAATTATCGACTCGTCGAGTAATAGCATTTAGTGTGGAGGAACGAATGATTATGAAGCCACATAGACATAGTTTCCTGGTCTAAATAAAAAACATTTTCTAACCGGAATTTCAGCTTTCCATAGTTAATAATCATGTCGGCTTCAAAGCTGATAAACGTTGGAACAAACATTTCTGCTCGCAAGTACATCATTAACACTAACCGACTACCATAATGAACAGCTCATCAGCAGTGAATTTTGTTGACGGTCGATGATTTCTCTACTAAAAGAAATGTTATATTTTCCTGACCTCGGACGCGGTGGGCGGCCTTTAGTAGATCATTATATTTATTATCAGTCTGTATTTTCGTTTGACTCGCCGCCCCTTTTCGGGAAGACTTGTGCAACTGCGATACGATTGCCGGCTGCAACATGCATTCAGTTATAATTTTTATATCTCTAAAATATATTAAAAAAGATATTAAATCTATGCAGAAAAACTGCAGCAAACGTTTGCACGTCTATTGGTTGTAGCAAATAACTAGTATTTAGCTAAGCTATCTGTGCCGCTTCATCACAAAACCCCGTGCCTCACTAACCGGATAGACAAAGCTGCAGGCAATAAATAACCTGCTCTTCCAAAAGTCTTCAATCTGACTCAGAACCCATATTTCGCGTTCTGTTGATCTCGACAACTTCGAACTGCTGGCAAAACGTCTAAAATTTTCTTCTGCAAATCGCTGATTGGCTTATTTTGCCGCCCGTCTGCCGTCGATGTCAGAACCACTTGCGCAAAACGCCTCCCCGATCGTCTTCGCTAAGATGTTCAGAAGTGGAAACTTCACCAGGTCATTCTTTTTGCGCTTAGGAACGTCTCGGCGCTGCTTTGTGCGCGTACACGGATAGATTGACAGGTGCATTTTTATACGTAGTTATCTATATATCTGATAGCTTCTAAACACTATTTTTCAGGAATGATACATTTTAGATCCCTGCGTTTGGGAAAAGAACGGAAATATACTTTACAAAGCATACTGTATAGTATTTATTTAATATTGAATCAACTTGATTGAAGTTTGCATTGTATGCAGGTATTAACGAGTATATTGGAGAAACTACAAAGGCTCGATGTCCTTTTTTTATCGCATTTTTTATCGATTTTATAAGTTAATAACCGGTAATTTATCGATTGTGTTGACCTTGAGATAGCATCTAAACTCAGACAGCCTCTTCATGCAAAAGCTCTTGGCAAAAGCATTTGTCCGCTATTGCAACATTTAAATAGTTTGCAAATTTGCATGCCCATTTCGGGAGTATAAACAATCATTTTCGGTTTTATATATTACTAGATATTTAGTAGCATTTCAGCTGAGTTACGTCTTTTTGACTATATGAGAAACTATAAACACTGTCAGATACTATATAGTACACAGTTAACAGTGGTCATCACGGATATAATGCTACACTATTGCCTCATGCGGACGTGTAAGCTGGAGACGGCCGTTTGCATTTGGAAAATCATCGTCCATAGGATACTTAAAACTTTCTATTCATGTACGTCTTTCGTTTCATCCCTAGAAATGCAGATGTATCAAGAACGTACATTAGAAAATATAAAATTTACACAATTTTTCTAATAACAATAACGTTTATAAAAGCAACTCGACGATATCAAATGTATACAAAAAAAAAAAAGCTAAATTTTGGTGTCAAATTGTGTTACGATCGTAATCTCAAGTCCAACAGCGTTATCTAGCAGTAGCTAAATGAACTGAAAGTTCCATTACAATTAATCGGGATTTCAGCAGAAACACAAATTCCGATTCCAGTATTATATCAGCAATTCTTAACTAGTAAGGTTGCGTTCTTTTTGTAAGCGGCGTAAGAACTTCTGCCAAAAGGGGCTTCGGAAAGATGAAAAAATATAATATATAAACAAATAAGAAGATCGTTCTTTTTTTTCTGGAAAGCTATAGATGCTAATAACAAATAAAGAAACTGCTTTTCCTCCGTCACAAGCAGAACACTATTATATTTTATGTTAATGTTAGTTTTATAAACAGGTCGCGTAAGTTCAAGCTTTTCCTATAGTGGTTCAAAAAGTGAAGTCAATGCGACAGAATTTGATTAAGATGATTAGTTTCCAGTGGCATTTCTGTCTAATTGAAACTTATTATTGTAGAAACTTGTTATGATCTAATTGCTTTCATCGGCCTCTAAATAGTTGTACACAAATACTGCCGTGGTTTCCTAGAACTGAATTAAAGGTAGCTAACCTATCGCTGTTATAATCGTTCACCTAAAGGCCTGCTGAATACTTTCTCCAAGATGTGGTCCATCTTGTACTTACCCATTCTAACTTTTTCTCATTATTTATTATCAGAAAAAAGAAACTTATCGTCAACAGCGGCATGAGCAGGTGCCCAATGGAAATTTATCGAAAAGAGACAGTGAATGAATTTATTGTATTACAAAAGAATTGTTTATGCGGTAGTACGTTTGTGTTGGAACGTTTCTACTAGAATTTAGTCACCGATCAAATCATACATATTCCAGCATCGCTTAGAAACCATTACTGAAACAGTGTGCTAAAAGCTATACAGGATTCTATAGCCTGCGTCGTTCCTGGAAAGTATGAACCAGTATCAACAAAATCTAAATTGTTTCTTAACTATTATCCTTGCGCCGCCGATATGCATACATAGCTAGCCTTTTGGCATTGTTTGCAAGAAAAATCGTAACCTTATAGATGTAGATATTTAGTTACAAATTCACAGAAATTATCTGTAATCATTGCGATAGCGATGATTTTATACACTTCGTATAGTTCATTGATTGTAATGGCTTGGACGTAAGTATAACATTAAAAAATTGTGCGTAATAGACAACGAATTAATTATTTTTATCAACGAATTATTATTTTGGTTTCAGCAGTTTACAGTGTACTCCGAATTGGTACACTATAAAACAGTAAATCAAACGCCGAAGCAAACTCGTACCGTAAACGATCAATTGGGCATGTTTTTGTAAAGAATCAAATAAAAGAATAAACAATGACGGTTTTCAAAATAAAGAGTGCATCGAAGGACGGCGTTATCTGCTACCTTCGTGGTGATCGCTAACGCATCGAAGAGTCTAAAATCTCAGTTGTAAACTTTTTTTTTTGGAACAACTGACAAATATGTGATGTACAATGTAGTCAAAACGTAAAGCTATAATATGGCCATTTTACGTACTTGGCTTCGTTATCGCCTCATGTCTATGGGAAACGAGATGTCAAAGATTCTCGTTGATTCTGTCGGCAGCCTCTCCTAATGCTAATAAACGCCATATATTTTATGGTTTTCAGATACCAAGATATACGTTAATATGCCATATTACCCAAGCATCATAGGATTGGACGCTGTTACAGCTGCGTGACAGCACATCCTACGAAGCTTGATGGCCTCCTGCGAAGTAATTGATTAGGTTTTCATGCATTCACGATCCTCAGTATAGCTATAAACAAGGGCAATAGACGATTTTTCTATAGTAGATGTCTCTGACTGTTTGTAGACGTTTGCGGAGGCGAATAATTATTAAGGACCTAGGAGCGATTTAGGCCCTGTGATTACATAACGGTCCTTCCTGCCTATATCAGTTTGTCGCATCCGTCGTCCAAGTCGGAAGTATAGACGTATTGCAGTATCTTTAGAAAGTGCCACTTTCAGCAAATAGTCCGGTTTTAACCCGATAAGCGGGATCAGCCTGCTGGATTCTATGATCATGCCTCATTGATAGACATCTGATAAACGAAATGTTTGCTTGCCTGACGAAGTATGATAACACAGGAAGAAATGAAAAAATGTGCTGGCATTTTCCATGAATAACGTAGAAGCCGGAAAAGAAGAGGGATCGTCCAGAAAAGTAATGTTTTCGACGTTGTTCCGTTACAACAATGATTGTTCTTCAGAGCTGGAGTGCTTCTCATATACATCATAGCATGGCAGATCGTTTGCTTGAATAGAAAGTATAAAGGTACTTATGTGAACGAAATGTCGTAAGTTATTAGTTTCAGTAAATGAGGCGGGAACACAAGTCCTTCCGTTCTTCATGTTTTCCTTGTCGCTTGTATCCTGACTGTTTGTGGGCCCCTATGTATCATTCGATATGATTTCACTCTGCTTAATATCGATTTCAGACTCTAGAAGCAAGGGTTTTTTACATTCTCTGTTTTGTTCTTTGCCGAAGTCAGACAACTGAGAAAGCAATACGGAGTGCTCTTGGCATCGCTCTCCGACCATCTTAGTCTGTACTCAATGGGCTAACAGGGTCTAACAGTCTTAGAATTGAGAAGAATTGAGTTGCGTGACTCACATAAACGCACTCTTTTTTATAAAACCCATACACAGTTTCGGTAGCTGATTATTCAAACGTATCATCTTAATTTGTAACATAAACAGACAAATATTATTCCATATGCTGTTCTTAATGCTCGTTTTCTCTCATTGAACTGTGCATGAAGATCGGGGTATTCGGTATAAGAACGCTGAAATGTATCTTATTTGCAAAATAAAGAAATCCATAGACATAAAGCATCACCTATACGAAGAGCATATATATAAAGACGAATGATGTAAAGAGCTATACGTGGTAGCTCAAGTAAAATCACACGTCGATTCTATCAATAACTAGAAATTGTATTACGGTCATCGTTTTACGGGATACATGGTTTTATAATAATTCTATAGCTCATATCCCCATCTCAGAGAAATTTCTGCGATTCGTTTGTTTGCCTCATTGCTACCTAGATTTCTACAGTTTTTGATCTAGTCTTTTAAACTCAAGCTGTCCACCCAAAGGCTGTTGGATATTTTAGGAAGGCCACATGTTTTATAGCTGAGGTTTTGCAAGAACTCGACCATATAGCTCAAAAGCTTAAAGCTTAAGTTCAGGTAACTGTATAGCAAGGATGCCTGGAAGTACCAATAACATCCATTACATTTTTCTTGCATTTAAACTACTGTATCGGTCAACAAATTTTACATATGCATACATCTTCCTCCTAAACGAATACAAATCCCGTTTTACTATTTCGAATGAGATTGACCTGTATTTGAATTTTATCATAAACAGGTTGCCACGTATATTTATATATTACAAAAGTCTCCTGAATGTTCTAACACAGGTTCAGGTACTGCTACGCACACGCCAGCTTGCGTGACTTAATTACAATGTACTACTACTTAGCATAGTGGTGAAGAGTTCATCATGCGCTTAATGAGATTATAACATTTTTGTTGTAGATCGTTCGTTCCAGCTTGCTCAGTAAGAAACTCATAGTGAAATTGAGCATGGAAAATCTCTGCCATTGGAAAAATCACAAATGTTGTCCTGCTGTCATTGACAGCCATTGGATGGAACTCTGGCTGCAACGGCACACGCGCGGTAAAATTCCAAATTTGTCCTGACAAGAAATGTCCCTCATCAGATCTAACATTATTATTTTAAACATAATTGGAATCTAACGACATGAAACGTACCCTCGTAGATGCGTAACATTATTTTATCCGCTGCTGATGTTCTCCTCGCAAAAGTCCTCGCAAGTCTAATCAGGTTGTGTCTCGAACAATCCTGAACTGTCCTGCTTTCATCTTCCTGAATTGGCGTTGCGTAAACTTTTTATAAGTTATTATTTTTACGTTTCTTGTTTGATTCTATACCTACCTTCATCATTTTAGTTTGTTGCCAAGTGTCTAGGCAAAGAAACGCGCAGAGTTGTAACACTTCAAAAAATCTACAAGTAAACAACGCTCGACTTAAACTGTTCTAATTAGAACGCTTATACGGTCAGCTTGTGAAATATAAGCTACCTAGTCTGAATCTGTGTGGAAATCCATAGTACGACAAAACGCTTGACAGGCGTCGATCTAATTCTACATGAGCTTAACTCATCAAGGCACGCTATACGCAAGCTAAAAGGGGCTACGTTCTACGGGTCCTGTTTACGAACGAATAACTATTCTATGGACCCGAAGATTGGCCGCATTCCGAAATTTAAAAGAGCGAAGAAGAATGAAAGACAATTCTTGAATCTATTCCGGAAAAAAATTACATTTTTAATGAGGCCATGAATATAAGAACCATCTATCTTCCTTACCTCTGAAGTCTGAACAAAGATGCCCGGCTCATGTTCAGCCTCGTACGAATTTCGCAAGCTAAAGTGTTAGGCAAATTACATTTATATATAGTTGTGATGTTTTATAGTACTGGAATTGTATCATACATATTGCACGAGCGAGGAATCAGTGTAAGGTATGTATGTCGCCTACAGTTTCAAACTTGTAAGTACAATTCCTCATCATAGTCGATTAATGAACAATGGTTACTTACTAATTTTAGGGATCCAATCATTTTCATTGCTGGGTAACGACGTTCGATGGACAATATTCGTTCTCTGACTATGGGCTGGAGAATTAACATCTATAAGCCCGCTGAAACTAATAGGCACAGTGAACTCACGGAAAATCGTGTGTATTCGCGTAATATATGAGTTAAGCAAAGAAGTTTGTCAAAGACGTCGAGATCAGGAAATCACCGCTTTCAGACCAAGAGCCCTGTGTATAGAGAAAAGGCGCGTGTTAAGAAAGTAAGGTTGTATAGTTATCTTGAGATGTCAATCGCAAAATGATTTCTCTGTTGGTCATAGTAAAATCCTCAATGGAACAGCGGATATTTTTTCTCTGGTTATGCTGACAAGTGTATGGCGCATCAATAAAAATTTAAAAAAACTCTTATCGCACTCAGCCTGCCGTCTCATTAGATAGATGTCGAAAAGTGCATGCTCTTATGCTTATTCGGATTCATTTCTGTCAAGGGAATTACCTTACTGATTGTGACGTAGATGGCAAGAAGTAAGTATTGAAAATTATGCGTGTTGTTTTCAAAACAGTGTATGAAATTTATTCAGCCATATATGATTAGTATGACAATGTATTGTTCATGGTAAACGTATCTGACCACCAGTCCATCTGATACAACCAGGACATTTGAAATGGTTAAGCTGCCGACCATGTCGCCCATTAGCATTAGATCGCATTAGACCTTTTACGTGACATCGCTCTGCACTAACGGTAGCCGAGAGCGTACGCTGGAAATTAACTTAGGGTTAATGGCATTAGTACTTGGCGTATGAAGGCTCCGTCGCTAACATTGCAGAGCATCCGCGTGAAAACTCGACCACATAGACCGACTCAGCTGAATTTGCCATATCTTTTGAAAACAGAAAGTTGATGACCACCACAAGATCATATTCATCGCTCTCCGCAAACCTAAACGGATACATGACAATAGTTGTACGCTGAAAGTGTGCATTATATATCAAACAAATTCACTTGAAAACTATGCCTTAATTAACAGATCCAAGAATTACAATTATATCTGGCACCGAAACTAATACAGTACAAGCAATAATTTCATCGAAGACATGCTTCTCAGCTTCGTGTTTCACGTCTGGTATTCCCGTGTGGCATCCCACCAGACGGCTGGCTCTCAGCACGAGACGAATCGTATGTCTGTGGTAGGATTCGAACCTATGCCACAACGTGTTTCTAAGGTAAGCATGCAAATGCATTACATACTAGACTACCACGGGTGAAGGCATACCGAAAAAAAGTTGGTAGACCATTCCTACCAACCTTATAGTTCGGTGATGTTCTCTCCTTGAACAACTTGAATTACCTGCTAACCTGCTGTTAAGAACTGAAGCAGCAAGTTGCAGTAAGTTTCAATGCAGAAGCACGCCGCATTTCCTATATTGTAAATAACATTTTATATTTATCTTTTACATGTGCATTCACACATTGTACTAAATGTGTTGTGTGGCAGGGGGCCCGAGCTAGCGGCGTTTCGTCTTTCAGCCAGAAATCCAAATATATATTTATAAACATATTCGCTCAAATAATTAAAACCTTGCACTCTATACATCCCCTAAAAGGAGGGATCCTGGGAAAGACGCCACTCGGTCTTCGAAAGCCCGGAAGGAGTAGCCCTGGTCCGCTAGTAAATAGCTTAACGAATCTTCGCGTTCGTCCAGAAAAAGATTTCGAGATTTGTGAAAAAAATGCGAAGGATAATAAGTACTACTCGGTTCGCCTGGGGCCACGTCAGGATCTGTTATGTGCATCTCGATCTTAATGAGTCCAATGGGTAGAGTAAAATTTTTATTTTTTATTTTAAATTTAAACACCAAAGAAAACTGAAAGTACGCAAGGCGTGTTTTCCATTGACAAAGATTATCTTGATGTTTAGTTTATCTCGGATAGGAACATGCACATATTGAATTTACATTGTTGTGTAAGCTATAGCTGACATTCCGTCGAATAATATAAAGCTAACGTAAATAATAATAATGGTAATTAGATAATAAATTATTTGAATTACCATTATTACTATGAACGAACTTGCAACAGGCATATCCATATATCATTTCATATTATTATCTAACATTTTCCGGAATCATCTCTGTCTAGATATAAAAGGTAGGATCTGTCCCCACTAGAGATCTAGCCGGCACAGGTCTTGCTGGACTTATTCGAGGTTTCTCTAACAGACCTATAAAACGGCATAGCAACTAAACAAACCGCTGTTAACCTTAAACATAATAATTTCCTTATTTCTTCAATTCCCTATTTTTCTGATCATTAATTTTTGATAATATCCTTTTCGTACGCTAAAATTTGAACTAGCACGACCGCTACCATATTTGTTAGTTGTGGTCTCGCCAGGGATTCGCATTAGCCGCGCATAGCAGACGCCCCTCACATGCGCCTCGTAAACTGGAAGACGACAATCAAGGTCAAGCAAATTTTCTGCGGAGAAGTTAGTTGATGGGTGCGCGCAGCATAATTAAATTTATTATCGTTTAAAATTGAAATTACGTAACTACATTTGCATAAACAGTTTATCATCATTGACGGCCAGAATTTCGGAAAACAGAATTTTGATCACATCCATAAATTTCAACGTTATCACTTAACTCTGCTTTGCTAACATTGCAAATGAAAATCACAGCCCATATGTGGAGATCTAATAAATAAGCAGATGCATATAAACGATCCGTACGTATGACCCTTAGGGAGTACCAGTTATCAAAATTTGATTTATATATGAATAAACTCCCTGTAATAATTTTTTTATGACATATGTTGCATAGTAATATTCATTAGCCGGTACTATGTGCTACACAAACTATGTGAAATGTATAAATAAATAAATTCGCTTTCAAACAAGTTGTAAAACTTGCGCAAGAACGCATTGCGAAAAAGCATTCAAAAGTACGACACCAAGACGAAGCTTAATTAATTAAGCTATTAATGAATTAAGATACATCACAAAGTTCCATCGATAGGTGATTTTTGTTACGTTCTATTGAGCGTTTCATAAAATTCGGATGCTAAATATTAAGCTGAACAGAGGAAACTGTTCCGGTTTTCAGAAACAACGAACATTGCCATATCAAAACTTGGAACTAGTTCACGCCCACTTGATTATAGCATTATTTGCCCAATGCACGCCTTACATATAGCTTCTGAATAAAAATGTGTGTCACTAAGCTTGTCAACAAGCAGACAACAAAACGTGTGTGAAAGACTGACAGAACGTTTAAACGATTGTTTAAATCCATATCGACTCCCCAAAGCTGTCCACCTTTCCGACGATAGTTTCACAAAGTGGATTATCACAGTGATCTATATAGGGGCGATTCGGGCATTATTATCACAACAGATTATCTACAGAACCATTGTGGCGATACCTCAACAGCATATGGGTCCCCTGTGCACTGAATAGAACAAACGCACTGCCCTGTACCTGAACCTTGCGATTTTTCGGCGATTTTGTTTCCTCTTCTACTGCTACTTGTTATTTTCTAACTCGTACGTTTAACTCGTCTAACGGAACGTACAGAAGTTAAATTATTCTGTTTGCTTCATTTGATTCTCTAGTCAGTCAAACAGCTTTTTCCTTCAAAGGATAACAGACAGTGACTCTTTTGTACTCGTACTACCAGCTGTTATTAAATGCATTAAGCTACATGTTTGTCCTATTTGCATGAAGAGTCTGTTGTTCAGGTATACCAGAACAGTATGTTCGTAGAGTAGCCAGAGCGGCCGATCGGCGCTGTCAATCCAGTGAATCTTTTGTGGAAAAAGCTCGTCTGCTCAAATGCGTTTGCGGGTGCAAGCCAAAACAGCACATAGTGCTTTAAAGATGCAGATCTAAGATATATAGTTTGACAATTTGTAACTGGGCGAGACGAAACTGATTGTGACTTGTGTTCTATGCTCAGGAAAGGCTTTCTTTGACAGGCTAAACCGAAGCCAATTTCGAAAACAGGAGTTGATTCGAAAAAAGGCCAATTTCGACGAAAGACTACTGCACACTAGATGTAGCTTATACAGTGAAACGAATGTGAATGTGAGTTGCAAGAATGAGGTCCTAAAGGACGTGCTCTAATTTGTCATCCAGCAATTGTTCTATCTCGCAACGCATCGTTCTATTTAAGAGGTACAATGGAAATGGCCCATAGACAATACGATGTCTCCCATTTGCTTCTGCAGCTTTGTTTTCAAAATAGGCGTTGACCTATTATTGCTTAAAGAATATCAAATGTAAAGGATATTAGCGATGCCAAACTGCTTACCATCGAACGCGGATTTGACAATTTTTAGCATACATATATCATGTATTGTAGATAATTAAATTTCTTGAAAATAAGCTTAGTATTACGTCTCGCAACTTGCTCGTTGGTACAGCCAAATCAGCGCATCGTGTAATATCTTAAATGCTTTAGATTGAAAAATCTATTGTATGTGTATAGATTTTCCAATCAAACTATTTCATTATGTATTGTAATGTCCTTATACCCAAATATTAAATTTGACAGCCAGCAGTTAATCATTAGATGCTAGATCTGCTTGCAGGTGTTGAAGGAATAAACAGACTTTGCCTGACGTGTAACAACAATGATTGCAATAGCAATTCATCTTTTGCCTCACAAAGGGAGCGTATCATTAAGCTACCGTAGGCCTCGGACAAAGGGAATTATTTCGACAGACTATATGCGGCCTACACTTATATATGTTAGCATTCGAGTGTCGTATTGACACTGACAGCACCATTGGAAAATAAATTGCAGACTTTATCTACTGTATGGCGAAAATGTTTTCTTTAGCAGTTGATGCCACCCATACCAGCGTAAGCATTTTGTAGCAACATGCACTTCGCTACGGCTGGATACTTGTTAGCGATCCCCGCATCCGCAGCTGCTTGGGCCCGCGCAAATCCTGGCAATAGGTGGACTGCCAGGAGATCAGATTTTAAGCAAAAACACGCCATTTCCACATGACTCAGTTGTATCTATAAATACTTCTTACTTAAAGTAAGAAATAAGTTGCAATGAGGAAACCTGAAGCAGATCAAACATTTAGCAGGCGTAACCATGCAGCGTGCTATGGGACAGAGCTCTACGAAGCAGCAGTTCTGTCGATGATCCTCGATGACTTTAAAAATAATAGATCAACAATGCAGTACGGATATCGCTGGAACTTGCAATTTTTTGTTCTGTATTAGTGCAGTAAACTAACGTGTCGTTTTGCACTGAAAGAACGGCGATAATCCTTCAGATACGCTGATTTCGGTTTTCACGAGGAGGGGTAAAAGTAAATTAGTGATTAGTTCTGATTTCTGGCGCGGCTAAGACACGCTTAACATGGACGTAGATTGCTCTTTTGGATCAGTGTACCAAGTGCACACTTCAAACTGGCCATTCTCTCCTTTGTTGTAGAGTCCAATAAAGAGTTCGAGTACATGAACACTTGTGTTTTTCCTTCGTCCATTGTCGTTGTATCCTAGAACAATAGGTGATCTTAAAGGTACTTGCAACTGTACACAGTTGTGTTGCTCTAAGAGTTTTTATGCATCTCGATTAGGTTCTTCTGCGTTCGTTCTTGTTGTTTTCGTCGACATTTTTGGCCATTAGTTGTATTGTCTTATGATCTGTGCTCCATGGTATATCCGCTATTAAGATACAAGCTCCACGTATTAGGTCGAGCTTGTTTATGTCTGCTGCCCTTTGTGATTGACGACTACCCAGGTAAAGTCCAGATGCAGTCTGCACAGGGCCCACTCGGCAGGTTTTTACTTACGACGTTCCAGCATGACTAGCCAAATTGCCAAGGCAGCTACTCTCAGCGGCTCAACTCATTCATCTTCAACCTATCGTTCCGACCCATTGTATCGTAGGCTGGCACCATCGCGTAAACCGCAGGAAATGTTATGCCTGTATTATCTGAAGAAGAATACTCACTATACATAGCGAGGTTCATTTCACAACACTGTTAGGACCTATTTCAAGGAACTGTGCGTTAAGGTACTATTAGAGGCATAAATCATTTCCTTGAACGAAGTATGCGTCGAACGTTTTTGCGCCAAAATATTCTCTGCTTAATTTAGTTAAGCACGTTATATAAAGACAGATTTAATGTGCTAGAAATTGCAAGATAATTGCGTGCCTGCTAGCATACTTCCGTTGGCCACATTTTCCTGCACACGTATAATCGTAGTACGAAAGTATACAGGTTAGTAAAGCCGTGTGTTAGATAATTATTTCAATCGATTAATTTCAGTATGACCGTTAGCTTATAATAGATCAAATCGTTCTTTCGGTTTGGATACATTCATATACGTCATTGGCCGTAGCGTCGATGAGACATATGGTTAGGGCGTCAGACTCTGGACATATTCAATATTCATTTAGCAGAGTAAAGGTTTTTTCTACTCAATGCGGACATCCCTGTCAATCAATTTTCTCGCGGTAATTACTAACAAGCATGCAGGGTACTTAGCTCTTTGGCGTTGCCAAGCGAACAGAGTTTACCTTGTGGGAAAGGCTTTTGCTTCGAGCCTCGGGTCTGATTAACACAACTGACCATGCGTACATTCTAATTTTCTAGGAACCGTTCTCGGCACCACCGAGCGAGAGGTGGATTATTAACACTGCTTAGTATTAGTTTGCATTACAGCAACATTTGAGCGAATAATACTATTTAAAGTAAGTTCAGAAACTTCAAATTTCAGAAACTTGCAGACAGCTCTGGGTTAGTTTTGCCTTTCCCATATCATTTTGTTAGCAAACTGCACACGGTCTAAATGGAAAGCTATATAAACATAAGTCTGTGGACGGGGAACCTAATTGAGATGGTGGTATTCTGGGGAGTTTTGTTGCGTTGTCTCCGTATACTGATACGTCAAAATTCACGCTCGTGGTAACTGCAACATCAGTAGGACGTCTTACGATCTGCAGTCATGAAACCATCTCGATTATACATCTCAAAACATTCAGGGTACAATTCTCCCTTCTTTTTTTTATTTTAACCAATAATTATATTGCTGTTTATCACGGCTTATTCCTCGTAAGACCTTTTATTGTCGACCTTGAAGAAAAATAGTTGTAGCTTTTTAAGCACGACAAAACGAGAGAACGCTTATTAAATAATTGGTGATCGTTTTGTGATAATTAACACAACTTGGCAGATGAAGCGATAGCGATCAATAAATCCTTATCCTTCTGAGGCAATTCTTATCTTTACCGATTCACTTCACCGGTGACTCAGTTACCATATTATATAATTTACGTTGTTGTAAATATTAAACGCATAACCAAACAAAATTGCTAATGACGATTAACGATTTTTAATAAACTTGCATACTTTATACGAATGCTATTGTGTTTCAGTGAAACTTTTTCACTTATTGACAAGTTGCTTTAACGGAATTCTATACTGGGCTCAATAAGCGTTTTCCCGACCCCAGAAGCTTCAAATTTTAAACGATTTTAATTGTATGCTAACATTCTCATAATTATATCGGAATCTAATAATAATTAAGAACATACTTACATTAGAATCTGGAGTGAATTTGCGCTGATATCTCTTAGCGCACACGCCTCGAAACGCGCTTACCACCAATCCACTGTAAGAAAATCTTACTGCTATACGTACGGTTGTTTTTATGCCTCTCTCCTGTGTCTAACAACTAGCACAGGTAGTAAAAACGTTCCAAAAAACTCCGCTTGGCCTCTAGCAGTGTCCTACAAATACCGTCTCTATCAAACGACACACAAAAATTATCATATAATCATTGTAAAATACTCGCAGTGTAGTAATAATGTATGCGGTTAACTTATGTTATAGCGGTAGCTCGCGGCCGCCAACATCTCACGAAGGGCAGGGTATCCTATCCATCAAGGCCATTTTCTATGATGTCCATCCATCGCAATGACTACTTCTGTACTCAGAAACCAGCAGCAGCAGCAAATACACTTGGCAAAATAAATTTCTATACGGGTGATGAAAGTTTCGCGCTTAATATTCGCTCTTAATACGGGAACCCCATGCAGGTTACAGCTGACAAGCCAACATTTCCGCTAAACGTCGCCTAACCCAGGTCTAGTACGCGTCTTTATTAAATTTTTGTAACTTTAAATTGCACAGAATCGCTGGCACCTAATCAAAAATGTTACGACTAGACACACGATTGGCCAGTACAAATGCATGTCAAAAAATTTACATGAAGTTAAATTGTGAGCTGGCGCTATTAGTCGTTTTGCAGCCGAAGTAATCAGTATTACGTATCGTCATGAATTTAAGTCTAACTCGTATTTCAGGGAAATAAAACCTTCCTAATGAAAAATTGTTTGACCACGTCGTGTAACATGCAAGCCGATTCCCACTGATGGAATACACAACTTGGGTATTACCTGAATCCTAACAAGAATCGACAGTGCCAAGAGGATCTCGGCTGTATTTGCTTCCAGATGCCGTTTGTCGCAGTCCTATGTTATGAGCCATCCGGTGGAAAACTGGGACGATTCGTACATCGAAACAAATCCGTAGAGGGTATTTGTCGGTGTTATTTTTGTAGTCGGTCTCCCTTAATCTTGTTTCGTTGCTTGTTCGACAATGCGTTTCCTACGAGACAATACACTATTCGTTATGTGTATGTATATACCCCTCGATGCGTGTGTGTTGCAGTACTTTCCTTTATCCGTTGAAAAATCTGGCTGCGTTTCTGAAATAAAAAGATGACGAACATCTAAAGCAGTTTGTTATGTTTCGTATATCAAAGCCAATGGACGGGGACTCATTTCAAAACTCGTACCGCACTATCTCCACCGCCCTGTGATTCTTGATTGGTATAAAAAAATTGCGACGGAATATTCCCATTAAAAATAATCCCATTTGCAGCATGATATGTATATTGTAACTAGTGCTTAAGAAAGATTCATCATTGTGAACCTGTGCGCTCTCAAATTCAACAATTTTCTATGGGTAATAAGACGAACTGGACTAGTGGTGGAAGCACGGTAGCCAATGGTACATGTAATAGTGCTATGCTAAACCTCTCAATAAAGCGTCAAACTATTTTAGCAGTAGGCAGCGAAAAATCGCTGAGACCTGCTCCTACCAGCTCCTGAATTTCCGATTGATATGATGTCGATACGCTGCGATTTGTCTTTCGCGTCGAACCTACACGGGTTATTATGCACGAACTTTACTGACAAATCGCGCGTTGCCAATTCAAATCAGAATCTATCTTCTATTGACTTGTCGGATCATGAGAACACGTTGTTCATTTATGCACAAAATCTTTATGGCCAGAATCGCTCAATGCAGGCCTCTAATGATTCGCTTATCATACGGCACCACAGCTAGGTCCCGCAGAGGCCCTGCTCGTTCAAAAGAATGATCTTAGTATATTTGAATTATTTCTGAGAATCGGAACTGGTCCTAAGATGTACTTTCAAAGGATTACTAAAGTTGACGCGCTTCTGCCGGTAGAAATTGACAGACCATTCAAATCATTTCCCCCTATATCAGTTCAAGGACCTTCTCTATTCTGTACCTATTGCCATCCCCATAGTGGGACTAAAGAAATTTTTTATTATTTGCGTCACCGAATAAAAAATACGATAGAATTCAACAGTACAAACGCATACTAACTTAGATCATAGCTAAATATAGATAATTCGGAGTAAAAAACGTAGACTCAGTCTGCCTACATCTCGGCGATTATTTCATGTGTACCAAATTGAAGATTTCGCTCGACTTATTCGTGCAACCTTTACTCGGATCTCAGATTTTACAATGCCTTCATTTGCTAGCGTGGCAACGTCTTTTGAGCAATCCGACATAGCCGATGGCTTGTCAAGGAGATGTCAAAACAATCAGCTAGTAATGATTTGCTGCTAGATGCTATGCCAATGTTCTATACACTGTGTAATTTCAAAAGTGGACGGTGAGCTCAAAAAAACAGCACGAAGTTATGCATGTTTCGTATATATCAAAATGCCTCCATAATGGACACCGCGTCACGTTGAGAATTGGATTCCATATTTTTTTTTTTATAGATATTACCAAACATCAAAACTATACCTCTGTACGCATACATATCTGTTTATACAAAGACCATTCAACGAATAACTATATGGTTACGTTCGGTAAAGGTAAGTGCGATTTGTAGTTTGCGGAAGTTTATTGTCCAACGAATCTTCCAGAAGATCGTCATTAACCTATTTTATAATAGGAATTCGATACTTCCCTGAACAGAGTGACAACGCATGTTTTACTAAGCTGATGATCAGCACCTCTTACGGAGAAACGGCCTGTATAGTATTAGCAAATTTGAAAGCACTAACAGCTGAAGGGGTTTCTTTTATGTTGTCGGGTAAGCAACAAAATGATCACATAAAAAAGGACAAAATAATATATATATATATATATATATATATATAATAAAATCCCTGTACCTCGGGCGCTATTACTTTGTGTGGCGGGGCTGTTGTATTTATAGCGCGTCGACACTTGCAGGAGTATCATCGTTTCAATAACTACTCAGGATACTACGACGAAAACACGATAGCTTGCTATGTTGTTCTACTGGCGTTCTGCTGGGATCGGTTTGACTTCAAGCCATTGGCCAAGAAATATCAACGAAGCACACATTCGTATAATATAATCAGGTCAAAACCAAGTCGATCAATATTTTTGGAAATGTTCGCGTGGTATACATGTAAGAATGTTGCACACTAAACTCTTATTATTGTTTTCGAGTTAGTCAATATATTTATATAAAATACAGCCCTTTGAAAGTAATTAATAAAAAATACAGAAGGCAGAGATCAGAAATAAAGACTTGGACCCTCCCTAAAGGGTCTACGTTGATACTATGCTATAAACAAGGCAAACTAGTTTTCCAGTTCCATGTACCGGTCAATGCATATTTGGCTATCGCATTTTGTAGATGCATCAATATATGATTGAGGAATAGATAGCAGAATTCGTTAGTATGTGTTCGTAATTAGTTCTTCCCTTCGCCGGACCTAACATCGCGAAACGGAGGAAATTTGTTGACAATTAAAACTGAGCCCGCAAAAATCTAAGACTGCTTATATCCCAGACTCAGTCGATTGAGATTATCTCTTTTTTTATACCAAGATATCATCCCGCACAGCCTTGAACTCTCATCTTAGGGGATGCTTTTTTACCGCTGACCAGGGATCGCAACAATAAACACAATACGTGCCTGTAATAGCTGAAGGATTTTCCCGAAGTTATTCATTTTCTACAGTGGGTCAGTTATTTGCCGTAAGATGGCCTCATTTACCCTGGATAAGCCTATTTATCAAAGATTGATCTACTTGTAAAACTGGCAAATCTAGATCGAAGTAAGTAGAAGATAACAGAAATCAGTTGACTGCAAAAGGTGTATCTTCAGGTCGGATATACTTAAAGTTGATTAATCGATCAGCTCATGATGCATTTAAGTGGGCTGAGGGTATTTCCTTTTTCTTTCAAATATATGGATTCAAGGACGCTTTTGATGGATACTACTAACCACATTGCAGGGCGACATTAATAATGAAAGTTACTAGCTAAGTTATGTGATGCTAATGGATAAGCAGCTAATAATAGTAGCGCAGCAGTTCTCGAAAGAGCCCTCACTAACTGGAAATAACGGGTCGCACTGCAACCTAATAATAAGGTCGAAGCTTCATTTCAATGATCTGCCTCAAAAATGCTTGTTTTTGATCAGGTCAGATCATGTCTGAGTGAGCTGCAAAGAGAAAGTGCATCATATATCGCTGATTTTAAGGAAAACTCAGCGTTAAATCCAGAAACGGTCATCATTCATTTATTAGTGCGGTGCATGTTGAGGTGACCATATGTCATGACTCGGCTACGCCGTTTCCCATCTTTCGTTCACTGGCCGTACGAACCACATAGATCTATCGAGAAAGATCTTGCTGCATCATACGTATGATTATAGGTTGCTTACATTGCTTGTTCACGACCTATTTTGTGAAACTTTAAGAATAAATTTTAGGTCTCCATTCGAAATTTAAATTTCTACGTCTATTCAATGGTCGGCTACTGTATGAAATCCTTATTCTATTAATGGATAGATGTATGCGATTTCTTGGACGAGCTCGTGATGGCAACGCTATAACCTTGTGTATTTCGAATACGCATATTCATTAGCCAAGCAAAGTAATGAGAATCATTGATCGCCTTATAAGCTTTACGTATTTTTTAGGGACTCGGAGTAAGCAAGACGATAAGATGAACTTGATAGAATTACCAGTTAACCATTTTACGGTCGCTACCGATGTACAAGCCGATATATAGCGGAACACGCAACAATATTCAGTTCAATCAGATCGATAAAACTCGGTAAACTTTGTGTACATGTCATCTAATGGTATAATGGCAACGATCTGCAAAACCGATTTCCCTGGCAAATTTTCGTTTAAGCAATTTAGGGTTAGATTTAAATTAGGTTAGACTTTTATAGATGCTTAAGGCAAAATATATTTGGCCTCTTTTTTGTCTGACAGTAACTTCGTACGTAGATCCACGGTGAGAACAATTGCGTTTCAAACACTGAAAAAATGTACTACCATAGAATCTTTCTGAAGCCACCGCAGTTATTTGGATTATCCGTTACGATATTTAGTCATGTATATTTATGATGTAAGAGCAAATAACATATTCAGCCTGATAAACCTTTGAGATCTACATGTCTATATTTTCTGTAGATGGGCAACAACGTCGACTAAAAATGACAAATCCTCCGTTGAGCCTAATTTACACACGGAACGCCCTAAGTAGTACCGTAAAGTTCGTGTCCAACTCTGTTCGAGACTGCGGGTTTTACTGGAAGACTGGAAGGCGCATATCCACATAATCCTATTGCTTGAAATGAGTTTTTGCATTGTGACCCTTTACATATTACCTGTGTTTACTGGAGAACACTTTAAATCTTGAAAGGATTAAATTTCTGAGTTAACAAATTGTTGTATTTCTTAGAAGATGTACCCTAGTTAAAGCTTTCCATATATTAATCGGCAAACAACGAAAAAATGTTATATTTTATATGAAGTAATATAATCCACCCTCGTGATTTATATAACTATTCTACTTGATAGATTTGCCGAGTCTAAATGATACAACGAAATCATATTGAAAGTTAAGCGGGAACGAGCACTTTGAAGAAACTGTCAAACAGCGGATACCGCAAAAGGAGCTGCTTTTTGAGCCTTAAGACATTGATCAACTTACAAGCACAACGCACAAAATCTTTAATTGAAATATAGAGGCATGAATTACTTACTACTATAGATTTCTCCAACACTACAAAGACACATGGTAAGGCAAGAGCCTGAATAATTTATTAACAGTCCTAGATCATGCCAGCTAACGCAAGTTACAATAGGAGAGACATCCAGACAAGAGTCGTCACTGGCCCCGCTGCTACAAAAATTGGAGTGGCCCTTAATTACATAGTCTTTAATAATTAAGTGTTCTTTTTGGCGGATCAGTTTAAGAGACATGCTATAAGTCTCTCGGGAAAACTCCGAATTATTCGAAAAAAACAACACAGGACTGTTAAAGAATCCACCGTTGTGCCTAAAAAACCTCAAAATTAAAGGTTACTCGCAGGGTAATTAAGAGACGATTTATTTGAAGGGTTTCCAACCTATCGGTCCCTCAACAATCAAAAACGTGTTAAACAGTCATTCATACATTAAGAATAGCGCACAGGTTTATAGTCTATATGCAACAAGGTACACTTGGACAGATTAAACTAGAGCTTATTCTGAAGCTTCAACGGTATTTTAGATAACAAGCAAATAGACGACGATCAAGCAATAACAGAAAATCCTAAACAAGTTGCTACTATTGCAGCAATCGAAGTTCCCATTTAAAAACTTCATATGCTTGAACTGTCGAAAAAAACGTGGCATATAAGTTGATCAAAATCCAATTTTAAAGATATAAGCGAAACGGTACATAACTATAAGATATAACTTGAAACAATTTTATTTAGACGGCATTAGCTTTTTTTTGCACCAGGTTTTTTTTTTTGCCACTAGGCTTTAATTGCAGCCCTTGATGAAAATATGTAAAAATGTTCCTCAGTACTTTCACAAAAAAACTGCTAATATTTAGGACTTTCCACTTCACCCACCGGCCCTATGTCATCGGAGCATGTGGTTAATTCGTTTATTCCAATGGTATTACTAACGTTACAGTGATACGTTAAGGTATTACGTAATTATTATTGTTACGTAGTAATTATAATAATAAATAAAATAATAAATATATAATTACGTAATATTAACCAAATTGTCCAAAATTTCTTCTGTGGTGTGGACATGAATATGGTCAGTGTGTAGTACATGAACAGCTGCATTAACTCGAAACGTCAACAGGATCCGCCGTAAAAGACACTATGATTGTTTCAGAACGTCCGGAAAAACACATCGCCCAAAATCCTTTACCTAGAAGCAAATACCTTTACTAATGATCCCCACCTTCACAGTAACCCAAAGCTGCATTTTACTAAACTCGCTATGGTTAAATTTTGTACGCTTTGAGAAACAAGACATGCACAAAAATACCGAAATTTATAATGTGTAGTGACGGGCGTTGTCCGGTCGTCTACGGTCGTATAAAAAAAGTCAGATAAAGCCGTGTGCTTCTGCGCTGATTTTAAAGCGATAATCGACAAGTTACTTTATTTATAGGAACAGATTCACAGGATAATTTGAAAAACTAGGTGACGCGAAATACTATAATCATGGGGACCTTTAACCCATGTGTATGCATCAATCGAGAAAGTAGCAGATCCATCAGTATCTTGTGATAAATACTAGAAATGTATGTTACATTTCTGGAGTATGCGTATGAAATATTCCGCATTGTTTAACTGAGTAAACACCACAGGTACTATTTTTTCAGAATCCGGAAGCCTATCAGTCCATACAACGTGAGGTACGACTCTGTGGATTCAGCTCATAAAATTTTAGGACGCTTTTAAAAACTCTAACGGTAACTCTCACACCAAATACAATAGGTCAGTTGTTTCCTTCTATGTAAAAATCGTTCAGTTCTTCGCTCTCCTTGTATCACGCTTCGATGATGTCTCAAAAACCACTGTGAGATGCTACCCACACAGCCATGCTTTTATCAAGACGAGGAAATAAATGCAAGGATCTTTTTACCAGAATCTACTTGTTTTCAATAGTCCTCGAATCGAATGCCTTACTTTACAGTCCCCTTCTCTGATCGTTAGTCGAATTAAACCGAGAGATCTATAGCTTTTGATCTGAGAAGCAAAGCTGGACAATAGAATGCTACATACTTTGCATAGTATTGAATACAAAACTTTTGTTTTTTTTGTTTTGTATCCAATGATGTACCTTCATGGGATAAGGTTTTCAATGACGACGGACCACAAGCCACTTTAGTTCATATTCCTAAAAAGGATATTTTAGTTCTTCCAGCAGTACACCTTAAACGTTATGCATTTGATCTCCAATTTACGTACGCTATCGAGTACTGAGGTGCCTGTGATCACGGTAAGGCGGATACAATATCCAGGTTACCAATGAAAATTGAAGAGCTACCTTACGTTACAGAATGAGAGTCTGCTACATGGGCCAATTAAAACTAACGTCGGCTACGTGTACCGACGTAAAAGCAACAATGGAGCATGACGGAGATGCACACGTCTTACTCATCCAATTACAAGAGTGCAGCAGACAACGGATGCAGCCATAGGCCACAGATATTCAGTGCCTTACCATCGTGTATTCAATAAAGCTCTTAGAATAGGTTTTAGCACTACTATGACACGAATAACGGACAAATCTAGCAGTAGGACAAAGAACAGACATGGAGAAGCAGCATTGAAAGCTGACAGACTACTTTGACAAAGCTCTAGATCTTAATAGCCTTCGCGTCAAATCTTGATGAATCAAACAAGAAGTACTTGTGATAATTTGTTGTGACATACAGACTTATTATAGAAGCAATAGCTTTACGATTATGAAAAATCGAAAGGAACCAATGTTAGATAAACGCTTGCCATGCACCCGAGTCAATTGCGCCAAAAACTTCAGAGTATCGTATAATCAAAGCAGTCGCTAAATAT
Organism: Varroa destructor; assembly: GCF_002443255.2. Taxonomy (NCBI): domain Eukaryota; kingdom Metazoa; phylum Arthropoda; class Arachnida; order Mesostigmata; family Varroidae; genus Varroa; species Varroa destructor. The sequence continues at coordinate 33,186,750 of NW_019211456.1, read as the reverse complement.
CCTGCCAGAGTGGACTGTTAAGTACATCGGCTTTTGGCACTGCCCGTATTTGCTTTTCATTTGAACATCTGGATATAAATTTGGAAATGCCTCGAGAAATCCAATTGATAGGTGGAAAAGCGCACTAGTCTGTGCGGGCACGAATTCGACCTAGTGGCCTCGAAATGGGAAAGAATATTATCGAGGTGGAGCATCAGCTCTTCTCATTATAACTTGTACGGTTTGAAGTTGGTAGTGTGAACTGGTTGAATCGAGAATTATGTATGTAAGTAAGTCGAACATTCCGTACGTGACTTCTAGCTGACCTCGAGTAACGCTAATAGCAAAGGGGCTCTGGATATTACAGATTCGGCTAACGGAGGCCAATACCTATTTCTCCTTACCTAAGGAATTATCAAAAAAAGTAGGCACTTACCGGTAGCCGCTTTTTCAATCCAAAGGTGAATCCAGTGGGGAAAAAGTGCACAGTAACAGCGTATGTTACGTGCGTTTATTTTAACCCATGATTTCGTTTCGTAAGTTGAATTATTTATCACCGTTAACTTTACGCATTCGTGTGGCGTTTTACATTTAAGGCCAGACTTATTTGTGTAGTAAAAGTATATTCAGTCAGTGCCGTATATTAAATAAAATATATTATTATATATAATATATTAAAATATATTTACAGCAGTGCGTAATAAAAGCCAAATGCAAAGAACAGTGCATAAAAAAGTCGGAAAGAGTAGGAAAACTATATAAACTGTACAAAAAATATCCATGCGAAAGTGGTATATCCAAATTGCTAGCTTTAAGAGAAGGGCAGTGGAATCGTCGGTCTCCCAACTAAAGTGTCCCCTAACTAACTGCGTACGACGATGGAACAATAGCGCAGGCAGTAGTATATATCAACTTCTCACAAGAGAAGCGCAAAAGAAAAAAACAACAATAATTAATTATCCGTGTGATTTTGTGATTACATAACTTACATTTAGTGCAGATGCTGTAACGATCCTTTTGCCTATTGGCTAACTGCGCCTGAAATTAGATTGCCCAGATGGGAGCGTGTGTAATCCTACACGGTGAGTTACATCTTGGAACGGGTCCGTCCATGCCCCTGCCCAGATAGGTAAGTCATATAAGATGCAATCAAATCAACCACTGTACGAGAGAATATATAATCTATAATTTCTAACTTAGCACTGGCTGCACAGACTTTAGACTTCTACATAAACAAGTATTATAACACCGCTCCCACAGATAATGAGTTACTTAATTGACTGGTTTGAATCGATCAAGAACTACAACACTGCGTTTGTATAGAAGGAACGTTTCAGGAACGACATGACAACGGTGATTTCCCCTGGGTACCTCTGTTCGCGAGAGGATAAGTTTTCTATCGGCTGTTGCAGCAAATTGCTACATTCATATAGTTATTTATAAAGGAAATTAACTATAGTGCTTGGCGCGCCTCATGCAGTAGTCTCGTATCTCGAGTTACGTTATCCGTATATCTGGTAATTAATAAAATGTACAGGCCCCAGGCCCGATTAATTGAAAGTAATAATCTACCAACATTTAAAGGTCCGGATATAGTTTCCGAATCTTACATATTAGAACAGAATAAATGCTCAATTGCTTTGTTTGTTAGTCATATTTTCGCAGTATAAATACAACATTAAATCAGCCTTTTCGCGGGTTAACCTTGTTGAAACTTGTGTTAACTTGTAGAATACCTATTATACACAATGTTAAGATAAAGAGACCGTGCTTGTTTGCGCATGCATTATAAGACAATGCCATTTCTGTGCTGTCTCGATGCTAATCCCAAGTATGAATCGGATACTCCACCGTTCTGTGGACCAGGCCACTTGATCAGATTGCTACGGTATAATTGTCGAACTTACTGGGTTTAACGTTAAGTCTTGCTTGATAATTTAAGCCTAAAATTTCGTCGACCGATATTTACTATCAGTGCGCTGTTTCTTGCTAACGACTAAAATTATAATAGTTTGCGAGATATTGTCGACAACCTGTTGTAAATGTATTAAACACTGGGAGGTGGTCCAGATTTATGAGATCGGAATGGCCCATAGTAATAGCTCAACCGTCAAAACACAATATTGATGGATTAACACAGTAATAAATCAAAACAAATAAATAAAACGCAGAAATGGAGGGCTTACCTTAGCTGTAGTATTATGAACAACAGCCATGTCAGCTCTGGTATTGAGTTATTGCGCTGTTCCATGAAGCGTCTGTTTCGTTTGAGAACACTTTTTACATATAATCGGATAGCGAACCCCAGTACCCGCATACGTGCACGATACGAGCATTGTGATTACTTTACAAACCTAACGTTTTCGTGATGTAAGGCTCATACCTTAATTCAAGGAAAGTTTATATATATAAATGTATAGAGTTCTATACAACTTCGACAGGCAAATACGATTTTTAATAGAGATTGAAAACGTTTTCACGCTTCCTTTTAGTCAAATAGGCACCGTGGCAGTTCAAAGTGTCTGTTCGCTCTAAAGATCGTTTATGAACTTTATATACTCGGTACATTAAAGTTAAAAGACTGTTTTAGCCTATGTATAGAAGCGCTCTCTGTTGTCATCGGAATCGATAAAAGGCTTCGCAGTTATCAGGACACTTGACTACAAACATCTAGCACAAGCTCCATCACATCCGCATTAAGGAGAAGTGCTAGGAGAACAAACGCAATGGAAGAAAGCTACGAAAAGCCATTGCAGCAAAAATTCATTGCATCTTTGTGTGTTTTTTTTATCCCGTAAACGCCAAAGTATTATCGCATCTAAATAGATTAAATGAACGAAGATTTGTTCCACATTGGTGTAGAAGATCTTTCGTTAGCCTATTATAGGGAGCAAGTTCTAGTCTGTTTGTTTCGTGGTAGTCGTCGATGTGTCTCTGAATGGTACTACTGAAATGATCTAAATTTACCAGTTGAAGAGTATATGGTAACGTCCGTTTACCGATACGTGAAAAAATAATGGTAATAGAGCTGGGAGTTATTCAATAGGCCTGTTTTAAAAGTAGCTTTTTAAACTGAACACATATATATAAGACGTCAACTAAAGTGATCATAGCCATCTTAATCAATACGTATTCATAAGCGCAAAACCTTCTTTTTTCTCTCAAAATAAACCAAGTGTCCAAACATTGGCCTAGCGGTCAAATGATCCGATTTCAGGCAGGATTGCAGGCCGCTGATAAATTACCTGTCGACTCAACAAAATAGATACGTGTACTTGTTCGGATGCTGATAATTCTTTTGAATCGCGTTCAGCTGTGTAGTCAGCAAAAAATATATGGAGAACAAGAAATACTTTCTATCACAAAACGTTCGGTTGGGTTACTTTAACTGAGTCAGAAGGTGATGTTCAATTTAGCACTGAGGTCTATTTAGAGGATTAAGGATTATCATTTATACGACGGTCGTATTATTAAACCTCCGCCTTATCCTAATGAGTCCTAATCTTATCTTTTTATATATATTATTTCTAACAACTTATCGATAGTTGAATTCGTTCGTACACGCCAATACATGTAAACGTCAAAGTCTGTGTGGTAAAGAAAATGGTAGATATCGTACTTTAATTTATGTCAATTAGGTTTATTTAAATAAAGAACATCCCTACATTTAGAACAACGTTTTCAGTAAATATTTACAGGTGGATATGGGCAAACGCACATAGCAAAGCATACCGTTTGGTTAAACGGGCACCGTAGCTTGTTTGATAGCGGTCGAGTTCGCTCATGTTTGCTGTTGCCAGCTCTTGAACGCCACTAGCGACCAATACGTCCACTCACTTTTAACGTCAACAATTTTTGGTAGCCAGGTACCTATTTATTGCGATATTCTTTACTTTGTTATCAGACGCTTTATCTTTCGCAAGCGATATATTTCGGTACCTTCTTTCATAACCTACTATACCTATTATATTTCGACTCTTTGCCTCTACTGTAGCATTTTTAGGGCGGTCTCTGACTCGTACGCCGACTCTTTCCAGAATGATAAAATATATTATTGTAGATTTCGCATATATAGTCGAAATCAATAGTTTATTGAGTCAAGAGTGCCTGGGGAAAATGGATCAAAGTCACAGTTGGTGGTTAGACATAGCAAGGCCACACTGAGAATGTAGGGCCTGTCTCGAGCACTTGACTTCTTCGTCCTACGAACCCTGGGGCACAGGGAAAGTTTGCTTCCCCCATTAACTCAACGAGTCTGGAGTAATCAGTGTTCCTTCATCAAATGGCACAGAGGTTCCTTTAACGGCAAATGGGTCCAAGCAATAGAAGAGGAAATCATTTATTGCCTTAAAAGGTATATTAGGATAAGCAAACGTAAAATCCATTAAGAGCCCAGATCTCAAACTTCCTCTGTGATAAGGCCCGTCTAGTAATGCGTGACCTTTCATCCGGTGTTAAATCTGCTGTTCCAAAGGAGAACGCTAATGTCACTGCAAGGAGAGTGCGGAATGCGCTAGTACGCATTACAAAAAAAGATGGATATCCTTTCGATAGAAAGTTGTGCGGTCTAGTTCGCTTGGATAAAGTCACCGTGGCTTCGTTCAACGGTTGTGTTCTCTTAACGCGTAGCGGGCTCAAGCAAACAAGCCAAGTAACTAAAGAGAAAGGAACAAAAAAAAATTTTCATTGTGCGTTGTGTTTCATATATTTTTTGTAATTCTTAAAAAAAACGCCTTTTAAAGACCTAATTTGTAAGGACAAACGGTCGCCCAGCAGTGATTAGGCGCAACTCCTCACAACGGCTTATTTTACAGGGTCTTTATTACTAAACGTTTATAATTTACGTCATCCATCTTTATAGCGGAAAAGCTCATATTGAGTAGCAATCTGAATGATGGAAGTATAAACGAGTTCAATACTTTTGTACAGAGTAACACTTGATGTGATTATCACTAACGGAATCACAATAAAATCTAGACTTCAGTCACTTTGCTGCCTGCGAGTATGTTCGTTGAAGGGTCCTCATAACAACTGCTCAGTAGAGGGTACAAAAACTGTAATATTGAAATAAGACTTGCGGTATTGTGTTTATGCTAAAGAATTGCTTTAGTTCTGCGAGACTATTTACCTTGAAGAACGAAGAACAACTTCTAATTAGTTCATTAGTAATGTAAGCTTTTTTCGTATTCTTGACGCAGCCTGTGGCGCATCTGTGGCCTTACGAAATCTGTCATTCACATTCAAACGTCAATTGGTATAGCCGTGAATGGTTTAGCGTCTCTAAAGTACGATTGCTAAAATCCATTTCGTAAATTTAAATAGACGTCTTGCTCCTCGCAGCCCCGAGAGACTTTCACGTCTGTTCAGATATACTACTTTTTTTAAATCTTCGTACCAGACGTCTAGTAAAACTGGCTGCCTTAATGCGAAATTCTTCAAAACATATTCAAAGAATATACATAACATTTTTTTAGTTTATTTTCATTTACACGACTAACGCTTCAGAGTGTATTATTCGATTTCCTCGATAAATGCCGGAAACAGTATCTTCGATACTGGACTGGTTTTCGCTTTACTTCGTACGCTTGAATCCGAAACCTTTTTTGGCCCGAAAATCTACATTTTTACAGTAGTTTTAGCAATAGGATGAAGGTAAATGCCACATGCTTGGGTCCTGAGAGGGTCTTCAGCTGGCGACTACTGATGAGAGTTTCCCCTAAACCATGCGTAAATCTTGCAAGCTATCATGGATGTGTTTCTAGACCATGAGATTTCAGCTAACTTTTAAATTGCCAGACCGCCTATAGGAAGCGGTAAGGAAAAAGTTTCACCTGTGCTGGTATTAGAAAGGACGTGAGAACTCTTCACCCACTGTTACTTCGAAGCGTTACGTTACGTTACATTAGCCCGAACCCTGTAGATGGTAGCTATACATCGAAGCGAATGTACTACTGATCGCAGTAATCGATATATAATTTAGTTGAAAAGCTTCCATCGAAAGGTAGGTCAATGGTTGTTCCATGACGCTTCTATCAGGTGTGACCTCTCTAATCAGTCAGATCAATAATCAATCTGAATGCCTGCATTTTAGCTTCATAAAACGTATTGAAGATCTCAGCTTATATGTACACCGAACGCCAGCATTGGAAACCATTGCACATATCTCCCCGACCTGTTAGACTGCTCTCAGTTAGACTAAAATGCTCAACTAGATACTCGTGCCCTTTTCATTTTTCAAAAAACTTCGATCCGTTCAACAGTTTCGGAACAATAGACTTTGGATATATTTGAATGTGTAGCGAAAATTTCCAGCTAACAGACAGTTAAAAAAATGTTTAATAGGCCAGTAGCATTTTCCTGTGCAATCGTTAAATTCTCGATTCCTAGAGTTTGCTTATAGAATTAGGTGGCCTTTAACAGTGACCGTCACTTTTTAAGGTGTACTCGGTATTTAAATCCTGTCTCGATAGGTAAACCATTCGGAAGTTTTTCAGTGATACGTTTATTTCGGTTTCATTTAATAGTATCGGCTCAACACTGCTGTGGATGTTAATCAGACATAAACGCCGTCATTAGATTCGGTATATATTATTTATAATTAATATATTTAATTATTTATATATTATGTATATATTATAATAATAAAAAATAGTATAACATTAGCATGTGAAATAGTTCATTGACATAACTTGTTGTTGTTGCGCGAAGTAAATATCCAATACCTGGAAAGGACCTCAAAAGCACTTGACAAAGCCTTACTGAAATTAGTTACGAAACTAAGCACGACAAATGGAGGAAGCGAAAGCGATTTGTAGGTCTTGAAGCCGTTCGCAGTCCGTGGATGAGTCGTATACCGCCTAGATCATCATACAGCCTCCGCATATATACTATTCATACTATACAGCATAAGTAGAAGTGACTACATAAATATAATAGTTTTTTTTTTTTTGTTTAGAATATATTATTGTTATACTATGTATCAGCATGAACAATATTACTTTTTAAGTTTATCATTGAAAAAAATCGCTAGAGTATACGCGTGGCTTTATTGTATATGGTCGATAGTTTGCATCTTTATATTATGTTTTAGCGTTAGTTGTAGATCTTCGTTTATAGCCATATAACTATTCTAGTAATACAGATAGTGTTCTTTGAAGAGTGCTAACGTTGACGCGTTCGAATATTTTACAAGAATTGAATTCCCTTTAAGAGACTTATCTCCGTCCTTAACGTGAGGAGTATAGTCCATTATTGAACAGCACGTTTTCCCTTTATTTTCCCCTTCCTTTTTAAATTAGACCCTGCAAATTTAAGATGCGTTTTCGACTGCTTTGGTAAGGTGGTCCAAGCTTTTTCAAATCGGCCTAAATGCTAGTGGCTAAATACAGATCATTTTGTGACTGCTGACAACCACTCATTCATAGTAATCGTAGGTAATCCATTAGTGCGTAAGAACGGCAGGTCTTAGTTGAAAGTCAGTCCATTGTCGGGCTGAATCTAAACTTCTTAGAACCGTTTAGGCACTCAGCTTGCTTTTGCTGCGGTCCGGTCAGGATCCGGCCACTCCTTCAGAACGCTTTCCTTACCATTTCCTTCGGTGCCTGCAGTTCGTTCCGACCTTTTTCGCATTTGCACAGGGTCGCTGATCTCAAATTAGAAAGCTTACCCTTCCCCGTTTTCTTTTTTTGCTTTCCATTGTGATTGCTTAGCCCGCTAGTCAATGCTCCGTCGATTGCGTTGTGAGACGAAACTTTTCAGGCTCAAAAATAAGAGATCAGGATTTATGTCCGGTGCATCCTGCAATTGAGCTGGATAATACTTAGGACAAAAGCAATTTCCAGATAATTTGTTGCATCGAAACGACACGTTCCTCTGGCATGCAAGAATCGATCTTCTATTCGATAAAATATAGCAAAAACTAATCGAACTAGGCTTGGCTTGTTCGACTGATAGTTACGAGAAATAGAGCTTCGCTACTGCATAATAAAAGTAAAAGGAATATTCTAAAAATTGCCAGTCAAATGAATATCCTGCATTCAGCAAGAAACTCCAGCGACTCACACGGAATTACCAAACCCTCGAAAGTTGTACAAGTTACAAATGTATTCATTGCGGAAGTACATTTCGATCAGTTACAGACATAGTAACGCACTAGATTATCGTTCATACTACAGTAAATGGCAAAGAAAAGCAGTTATATCTGTGTCAATGCCAAATTTTGGGTCTGTTCGCAGCATCGGCGATTGTCAAATCGGCACAAAGATAACATTCTATTTTATTTGGGTTCTAAAAGATTACCTGTCCTTTATACACAATACAATATATTAGGGGCACAATAGAAATGACAATGGTTTCTTGGCTTGGAATGAAAGTGAAAATTTGGTATAAGCATGCTCTTAATATAGTAAATGGCTCTCAGTCGTTGTTCAAGTCGTTGTATTCGAAAAAAGCCTCATGATTGCTGCTGCAGCAGATTTCTGCAATGCATATAATAAACAGTGACAGCGTTAATTATGTGTACGACTTCAGTCCGAAGACGAAATAGTTACAAAGGAAAATGTTCAAAAATCGAGAGATAACATTCAACATAGGACTGACTAATAACAGTGACGATGGTGCAATAGTTCGATACGGATACCGTATAATACGACGTTGATTGTGCTATGAATTTTTACGGGAACGGATGATGTTATTGTCAAAAAGAAACGTTATGGTAGATTTGTACATGTATATAGAAAACTAGATACAACTGCACTTAGTATACACAAGTATATATACACAAGTGTATAGACAATGCATGTTATATAGAAGAACGAGATATGATATTCCTTACTTCGTCTTTCTGCTGATCTTCCGTGGCCATTTGCGAATTTGTAGATTCGCCACCGTTAGCTGACAATGCGTCAAATGACGATGGTGGTGACGCCTTGTGCGGTGCCGACTTTTTACTCTTATTTAGGCGAAATTTTCCCTGTATTTTCAGGGCTGCCTTTGACAGCTCTGGATCTTTCAGGTCGATATCGGCATCCTGTTGTGTTTCGCTGTGAAAATGATGATATTAAAGTGAATCAAGGTAACCTATTCTCAGATTTGCCCCTATATATCATAGATATTAGACATATCAGTAGATTTTTAGTATATTTACAAATACACTGATGGGCATCTTCGGCTATACTATATACTGTTCGCTATACCAATGATGTATTTTTGTACGTGTCTGCCTTCTAAGAACTAAGACTTATGGAATGGGTGAAAACGTGCAACTGAGACAATTTAAAAACTTGCAAATTCTACATTTCAGTTATTGTCCAGTTATAGATCCCCGATCAATCTCTCGGTTCCCTATAATCTCCGGTTGTATAATTCAGTTCCAATTATTTTCTGCTTGTGGACTTCGAAACAGAGTACGTCCTGCGTAATAAATTAAATGCGCTATATATTTCACACTACCTACGTCGGGGCATGTACAAGTGGAGCAGACAAATTCTAAAACTTTAAAACAGTTTGTACTTTACTTCAGCGTAAGAAGAGTATTTATAAAAGTTCTCGTGCCCTTGAATCTGTTCCGACGAGTATGATTATTAATATCGCTGCTTGGAACGAATTTGCCCCCGACTGACAAAAGAAGGCTCGTATTCCACAATTATCAGTCAAAATCATTTGATAGATCGCATTCTAAACACCTGAAGTATATGTACATTTAAAACAACTGGGCCTACTAAGCCTTATATGTTTCTATGCCCTTTATCATGAAGTTTTATGACGAGTTCAGGAGCCTGGCTAAAGCTCAGGTCATAAAACGATTCCTGGATTGATAGCTAGAGTTTATGGGATCATTTAAGAGCTACTATTGCATTGTACATGATACATTATGATGTTACCAACGGTCGGTTAATTACAGACCTAGGCTTTCCAGCGATTAAATTTGTCGGCAGCGGAAGGAACAATACAGATACCAAGATCACCTACATCTAATAAAAACGTAATACTTATTGGATTCACGGCACTCGTGTATCCTGCGTAAGCAATCGTGAAAATCGTGCACTGCGTAGCGCGTCACTATATGTCTGTTAGACCAGGTCGCTTTCCAGGTCTTGTTTATCATGGCTTCCATTAGATAGAATTCGGAATAGACCTCAGTGAATTTTCAAGTTTTTTTTTGCCGACTTTCTCACAGTGCTAGAGTTGCCGATAGGTTAAAATGGCGACGGAGGTCTTAAGCAAAGGGTGTCATTGCTGCCAAGAGGTCGAAAAGCCTCTTACAAGTTGTTCGATGTAATCTTTTGGACGAGCCTTTTAGACGAACGAGGTCTTCGTTTGGTTCAGATGCTTCAGATTCCTTATTGTCAGATCATCCCAGAGACTCGGCAAATGGCCACTGGTGGTTGAAAGAGGCGGTCGGTGGGAACTAAATATTGAGAACGAAGTTATCATGGCCATTCTGTACTGTTCTGGAATATGTTGGCATTAGCCTTGGCCTTAATGCGAAATCAGCAATCCTAAATAGGTGAATAAGTTATCGCATATTATCAGTGGGCCCGAGAGATATAAAATGCTACAAATCTCAGCTGTACCATGTCTTCTGAGAACCGGTGCCTCGGTTTTGGTTAGGTAAGTGATTAGTCTCATGATTATAGAGGCTGGGTTAACACAGCTTGTGTAATCTTTACTTTGACTTGAACTTCTACGTCCTAAATATAACTGTGCTAAGAAGATATTGCAAGTAAAGATTACCCTTTAATTAAAGTAGCCCATTTCTGTACTTAAGGAGACACATATCTAACAATAGCGGGCCACGTAAAAGCTATGTTTTACCGCAGATCGTATCAACATGTGTATTCGCTGGCATGTTGTAGCTCAACATAACTAATAGCATTGAACAGCTAAATAGAAATCACATATTGAAAATATACAGGCTGTTATCTATAATTGAAATAACTTGGCTTAAATTGTTTAGGTCTACATTTAGTTCTAGCACCAAAGAAAGGCTTTACTCTATTATTAGTTTTTCATCTAAGAAAAGATGCTCTTAATTTAGGTCTAAGTGGGTTCAGGTTTTTGTGCAGGAAAATCCTTCGTTTCTCTTCCTATACGTGCATACTAACCTTACGGCATCAGTCATGCCGGCTTGTATGGTTTTCCCAACTCAGATGTATTTGCACACGGTTGATAATGTTAAAGGGTGTCCTGAAACAAATAAAAACTGCTAGTTGAGAAAGTCTTTTTTTAAATACTATGTTTGATGCATTCCCTATTTTAGCATGATTCAAGCCCCAAATCCATGTGATACTTTTGAACCTCTGCATCATAAAGGAGGAATTGTAATCAATGTCGGGTTGTTAAAACAGGAACTTCTATCTATAACAACAACAGTAATATAGTTCATATACAGATAAACAAGATTTCGAAGCCATATGTAAGACTTTCACACAGTTAGAATTTGTGCACCCATACTTAGCTATTATATTCCAGTCTATGGGTTCGTTCAACTGAAATCGCTAATTGCCACAGTTGAAATTATGCCCCTGGGCGAGCTACATACAGCGAACGCTCGGATCAATACAATTAATTCGGCAAATTGACTTTGTTGCAAGTCACTATTCATTGTTGGAGAAAAATGTTAAATTGCCTTTTGTACCAGTCTACGATCAGCGCATAAACTTTGAAATTTCTCTAAATTTCAGTACCTGTTTTGTAAAGAGAGGTTGTCAAAAGTATATTGTCGTGCAATCTGTGCCCAGCCTGTACAACCCAAACCTTAAAAAACATTCAATTCCACATAGAATAAAAATAATATAATATTGAATAATTGATTTAATATTATTGTTGGAAAACAGGCATGATGGATGCTATTATCTATAACGTCTTCTACGTCTACGTCTATACGTCTAAAACGGAAGCCATCTTAACGTATTGACTTTAAGCGACTCGTGGTATTTTTTTTATCAGCTATTCATAACAGAAACAAAAGTATTCAAGTTTACATCAAATAAATAAATAAATAATTCCTGCACCATTACATTCTGCCTTTTGAGCAATGAATATGTGATAGTCTATCTTTGTTCCCAGTGTAATGCATTCACAGTTACCCTATCTTTACATAGCGTCTATTCTTACGCTCAGTTGGTAAATATGGTTGCTACAGTTAGCAGTAGGAGGGGTACGGTGGGTACATTACTGCTTATCTGTTATCCCATTCGTATTGTCATACCCTTGCGCCGCCGCTAGTTTGGCATTAAGCTTGACCACTGGTTAGTCCACCGGACCCGCAAATATTTTATAGGGAACTATCGAGGGTCCGATACTAAAGTACCCCATAAGAATAACCCAACCATTCGGCGACGAGCAGAACCGTTTGACAGAGGACATCTCTTTGACAGTGTTGACAGCTGCTAGTGAGTCCATTTAATCGACATATTTTATAGTATATATCGAATAATTTAAGCTCGTTGTATGCGTGAGATGAAATGGTTCATCATTGCAGTCGCAAGAAACGATTGTTGGCAAAAGTAACCAAACAGAAAAGTTTCATCAACTTGACGCTTCTACTTTTCTTTGTCTTTTTTTTGCTGCTGCTTTCAAGAAAACTGACCAAAAAAGGTATACGAGGGGCAAGCTGCTTTGCGTAGGCAAGGCGCGGACCTACCCCAATAACGCCGTAAATATTAGGTACCCTAAAGCAATAACTTTCTCATCGTACATATATATATATATATACATCCGTTTGTTCGCTTTGTTGACTTTTCTGCGCGTTTGCAAAATACAAATCAATGTCAAAAAGAGCTCGTTTATGTTTGTGCAATTAGGAAGCAACGATAACTTTCGAAGTTCGTATGGAGAAGTAGGACCTATTTACAATTGGAAACTTAGCTTTAGAACGAAGAGCCTTACCTATATCTATTCGAAGTTGACCTTCGGGCAATGGCTTCATTGATTAAGTGGTCGGCGTTGACTGAAATCAAGTCTGCATCTAAGGCCGAATATCCCATATTATTCTATCAATACTAACCAGGCGATAGGTGGCACAGGTGTTTCATTAGTAAAGGTAGCTTTTTTGCGTAATCCAAAGCAGGTTCAGAATGGGTCCAATTAAAAAAAAATGTGGAGGGTAGATCAGATAATGGAAGGAGTATCGGCCTGTTTTAATAGGCGCATTTTTTTAAATTTTGTCCTATTATTTTGTCTACTTAACAGTTGCACATTCGTTTGAAAAACTGAACAGAACAGTAAGCCCATTCCTTTAAATAGGTGACAGGGTCGTTGGTCGATTTATTTTGTAACAGTTTGCCAAGCGTACCCTACCTAAAGTGATCTTTTCAGGTTTAGAACCACATACAAATACAAGTCAGCTTCTGCAACGGAACTATACCTGTTACGTAGAAAAGACGCGTTCTTTATTTGGCTTCTTCCTTAATAATGAGTTTCACACTGGGTAAGCGTGAAAATGTGTAGCATCAAATCGATGTTCTAAGTTAATTTTAACGGTTATACTATAATACCAATCGTTGTCTTTTCGCTTACTGTACCTAACGGAAGAAGATAACTAATCATATATCAGACGTTTGCCGTAGCAATTATCACTCTTTTTTATCTCAATGAAAAGGCTTTTTGAAACGTATCTTGGTTGGCAGCAATACCTGGCTTCTAAATCTAGCCAAACACAAATGTCTGGTGGTGACGCAACTATCTTAACCTCTATACAATGTAATCTCTTCACGATGTTATATAAGCCCTATATACGCGCGATTAGTTGCTTATCTAAGTCTTTTTCGAGCTCTGAATATATAATTGGCAAAAAAAGTGCCAGGTGTTTAATCGAATGCCGGTAACTCCTTACGTACAAATTCCCCACTCACTTCATGTGTGTGCACCTAAATGTATCGTTCAACGTTCTTCTATTAGGCATGCATCGTGCCAGGCAATGGATGGACTGTCAAAGCTAATCGACAATATGCCGACGATGAGCCTATGCTTTGTCGACTTGGTCGGGGAAAATGATACAATGACAGCTCCTGTAAGATGGCCACTTAGCAAATCGGGCAACAGTAAATCGATTATTCTTCTAGGGCAAGCCCCAGTCAGAAACGGAGAGAAATAGTCCTAGTGACCTTTGATAGAACATTTTGTTCAAAGTGTTCTTATCTTCAGTTAAAGTGGAGTGTAAGCTTTTCTTGATAAGGACACAGGTACCCAATTAGATCCAGTTGATAGATTCTTCTGACAGCATGAAAGGTGTATCGAACTAAACCAATTTTTCTATGGGGTTCTGTAGTATGGCATATTGAGGGCACTTAAACCTTGGTAAGGAACTTCAGATTTTGGGGCAACGGTACCCTACTACAAGAATGTAAACCAACAGTTACAAGTTCCCCCTTGTAGATTCCGATCCTTCTTTTACACAGTAGATCTGCTTGAACTTCGTTGTGTTGTCTTTTTTTGGAAGGCACATTGGCAGGCAAATGTTTTATTAACATATACATTGGGTGGTGGCAGTGGAGGATTCTATACATGTCGTTATTATTCAACTACGTTGTTACTACTACGGCTGTGCTGGTATTAGCATAGAGGTAAAATGTTAGCGCCCAGGCCGCGCTTTTTCGAAGTCGGGTATGTGGCCTTATACAATCGACTTGTATCGATTTTCCCCAATACTCAAAACCTTATTGGTTGTTATCGTTTACCGAGCTATGCGCCTCAAATTTGGACAAGCGAACGTTTTCGTTACTTACGCAGTGTACGTTTAAAACAAAGCAATTTTACGAACACTTAAAAAAAATATGGCGATTAACATACATGCACCGAAGCGCGTCAATCTAAATGTCTGCTTTCTATAACGCTCTGTCGAGAAAGAACAATTATAACAAGTAGGCACTAGCTCTCCCAGGTAAAAAAAGGCCGATCATGGTGATCGTTTCCATAGGTAATAGTTGTGCATTGGCTCAAAGCTGCACTGTCCTTGACCGTTGTTTGAGCAAGTATAATTTTTTCATCATACGACAAGTTGTCACCTGCTGCCTACAACACTACGCTAAAAACAGGACTATAGGGGCTTCGAAAATACTCCATTCGGTAGCGCGGAAGCACTTCCGCAAAAAAGGGGTTTGCATTCAGCTGCTGTTGGTACGCGGCACGATATTAGTCTGCGATGGCACACCGCGACTCGGAACGACGAACTAAATTGTGCATAGTGTCGTTGCTAGTTCCATTGGGTATCAGAGAAACGTAAATCTCCATATTTGCCTTTTCGCACGTCGTCGCGCGAAACAGGCACAATTCAAAGGCATCGCGAACAGAAAACTGAATCATGTACGAACCACCTTTCGACCCTAAAGTTGAGAACTTCTTAGTGGTATGTTGAAAGGAGCGCAATATTTTGGAACGTTGGCTTCTGATTAATCCCGTTTGCAAGCTTTGATTAACGAAAATAGGTTCAGCTTTTTTGGCTATTTGAGTTAATCACGTACATGGAACAGTTCTGATGAGAAACAGTTCCCGAAAATGGGAAAAATCACATTTTATGGATTATTTTGCTGTTTTCGTTGGTCAATTTCATAATTTAATCATGATCAACCACTGAACATCTTTAGACACTGCGATATCACACATATAACATTAAAGCGTATCTGTTTCTAAGTTAAATACTGTCGACTATGAAGAACAACGTCTAGAAAAAAGTTGGCCATAAAACTTGTTACAGAACTCTTGAATACAATTGAAGTGCTTAACTGCGCCGGAAAAGATCTAAAAACCTATAACATCAATAACAAACGTAAGCGTACTCTCTGGACGATCGTAGATTGATCTTTTCGTTTCGAACCTGATGGCTTTATCCATATTGTAACTTTCAGGGCAGAAAGTAGGTCTGAGTATCGAATTTTTTTTACACATATATATATATACCAGAAAAATTCTACAGTGGATATTTTGAATAACAATGAACAGTGGGTATTTCCAATAATGGCTCAACTAGTTACCTACCGATTTATGTAGTATTTTTGATTCAACTACGTTTTGCGATCGCAGACTAAGACGTAAGATGCTCTCTAGCCAGAACTAACTCGGTGTCCTGGTTCGCTGTACGAAAGGCTACCTGTTTCGCGGTCGTCGAAAGAGTGCAGATTACAGTTACACTTGAGCCAAGGAAAGTTCTTTAGCAGACGACAAACTCATTTCATCCTACCACTCTGAACAATATTGGCACTAAATTCAACTTTAACTAGTTTGAGAGAATATTTAGCGATATGCCTCTGCTGTTAATTAATAACAAAACACATTTAAAGGCAGTGACAGTTGTGAAGTAGCTGAAACATACGCAAATGGGATGATTTATTTTAACAGAAAATATTGTCAACGTGGAATATTATCCCAATGCCTGCTTTAATTGTTGAATCGCTTTACGAAACTCCAGGTATAGTAAAGGAGCTACATCTTAACTAACTAAATTTCGTCTTGTGGAGAAAAAGATCTTCCAACTTCTATGAAGTTCATGGAGAGTTTGACACTAGGTGACTCAACAATATACGAGGCGTGGCCTGAAAAAGATATATTGCGATAGGTAGAAACTTTATAGTCAGCATATATTTGACAGTGCCATTTTATTGAAAAAAATTTCCGTCCTCGCAGTAACGATTTATAACTTATACTGAAGTTACATACATGGAAAAGATCAGAGTAGCGGTATAATGGGTTCATTAAACCGCTCATAAGAATTCGGCAAATCGTTGACTAAAGCCTGTTTTAGTATAGAAATATATATACGTTGTAAACGTATCGAGATTAAATTAAATGAATTTCATAACGTCTAAGTATAACGCGTAACAATTTTCTTGAGCTTAGCCTAAAAAATAAGGCTAGGTGGCAAGGGAACTATAAAACTAAAATGCTGAGTCAGATACCCGCACTACGACAGCGTTTGTCTATTGCAGCAAGGTAACTGAAGCAAAGGCCTGTAGCTCTTAAAATTATCTCTATCTTTGGGTGGCTTATCCAACCAGTAAACGTCACAACTTCAAGTTGAAAGAAATTACTATCTCTAATTCTTCAACAACAATAAATCTGCAGCTCAGTTGTATTTGATTGTTATTTAGAAATTGTTGTAGATGCGTTTCTACCAGAAGATTTTTCAGAAGATCTCCTGTGCGCAGTGAGGGAGCCTCCAATGAACTTCAGGCAACTGGTATTCTAAGCTTGCGTGAAGAAATTGTTTTTACATGAAGACTAAAGGTCAGCTTGTGGGGCCTTGATTCCGTTCGCGAATAGGAAAAGATCATTTGTTGTATCATACAGGAAACGAGTATTTCTTTATTGTAACAATGAGACATGGAACATCAGGGCATATCGTGCACAAAAACTCAGAGAACGATCGATTACGCAGGTATTAAAAGTGAATTTATCATGACTCTTATGGTAATTAAGACGATAGCGTTTCTGGCACAAACGGAGAAGGTTTTTGAGTTAAGACCCAACCTGCCATAGAAACGAACCACAGAGGAAGGTCGTTTTACATGTAGAATCAAAGGGTTCTGGGCGCTTCTGGCAGTACGAATGATGTTCTTGAATCAGAGGCAATTTATGAATCGTTGTTCAATTTAGATTTTCCCTTGCCAAATGAAGTACTCAATCAAATTTATAAGCTAAGGTGACTAAGTTGATAGCGAGTCGCTAACTGAGTCGGGACAACAATTGAAGCTCGATCTGTTATTTGCAACTGGTTAATTAATATATGGGATCAGTAAATGGCGCCTACAGGGGTATGTAATTGTGAAGAAAGATTCCCTAATGCTTAGTTAAATCTCGACTAGTTTCCGGCATTGTTACTGTTAATACCACAATAGTGGGTTTTCTACCTATCGCATTGTTACGTTTGCGTGCGTTAGTCCATTTATATAAAATCTCTATATCTAATAGCAGTGGGGGCAATCATTGACATTGATTAGCAAAGTGGTAAGTAGGGGCTTACTTTCTGTCCAGTTAACCAAAACGAAAACTTAACATGCACAATTTTCTCGTAACAGAGGAGGCATGTTAACGCGTACCTCTGTCCATCCTTCGACGACCTCTGCTATTTCCAAAAACCGTAATATCGAGCCGAAAGTTTGATCTGGTACTATTTGGAGAACTCGTTTCGGATAGCATTTTATCTTTTCGACCTGACATTTATAGATGCGTCTAAGATCATAAACTTAGTTGCCTATTGTGCTATATATAATACATATAGAGGGAACAATTTCTATTTGGCATATCGAGTATACAGATAGATCGTTGTACATCAAAACAATTTTCTCTAGTGGAACTTAACATGCCACCTGTCTCGGCTCTGGCACCCGTACGCTGAACTCCTCAAGAAATTGCTTCATCTTAGACCATCTCAGACCAAATCATTGCAGTAGTTAAATCTGTGGATATATCATATCCATTTCTGTTTTGTAAGGCCACATTTGACAACTATATAGAACAGTGGCATCTGAATAGAAGCTCGGCAATATCAATGTTTTTACTAAACAACTAAGATTTTCCATGGCATAACTATTACCCGTAGTCAATAGCGGCGGCCCCTTTATCTGAAAGCCGAATATTTTTCGAAGTACAGAATACGGCACGATTCACGATTGGCCTCATACGTCTAATTTTTTTCCCTACCTGTTAACAATCTCTCGAATCTATAATTAATTGTCCTTGTAAATAACGGTTCATAATTTTTAATGTTTTGATCCCAATGTACAAATACGCAGTGTCCATAAAATCGATGAACTGCACGGATAAGAAGACTCGTGCCTTTGAGGCAGAAATACGGGGCGGGCTGCCAATATTCGCGATGTGACAGGTGGCACGTCGTCCTGTCCCTATGATTTCAATCAATCACACAATGGCAGCTATAGTTGTGATGGTGCGGAAGAGTACCAGGAAGCAAACCAGGCCAATGAATAAATGCGAGAAAACCTACTGCTTTTGTAGTTCTGTGCCGCTCACAGAAACAAGTTGATGTAGTCTTAGTACCTGATATTGTAGTTGTGACTGTATTACGATAACAGGAAAAGCACGACGCAGAATCAGACGTTACGCTATTTGAGCAAAATGTCAGCGCATCACCCTTGCACTGTGATAGACAGCAGAAGCGTACTCTTGAGTTGCTTGTTGACTCGTACTTCACAATCGAGACGTCAATGCCACACTTCTTTTCTTATTCACACAGACGAAGTACGCGTAACGTCGTGTAGTGCATCAATGCCAAGGTACTGACCGTAGTGCCACTGTACGCTAAACAGTAGAGTCTTCGATTAACGCAACTAGCTATACAAAACTCAACTAGTAACAACAGCCTTTCTGCACGCGCTTCACAGCTGCTAACGTCACTCGGTAGTTGATCAAGCACTGCTATAGTTTTTTTGACTTCTAGGCTGGTGCCGGCGTCGTAGGGATGACTAACAAGGACTACAGCTTTCACTTAGAGTCCTGACTTGGCCAAATGGTCGTTTTCGTTGAAGCCGCTGTTGCCGTTCGAGACCTGCGGCGTAGTCAAACTGCCCGCCGCCAGAGTTCCAGAAGGCAGGTGTGTCAACGCCGAGTGAACGGTCCCATCCGAGGAGAGATCGAGCTAAGCGAACAGAGGAGGGCTGGGTGAGACCCTTACGTAAAACACCTTTGCGCACGGTAGGGAAAGGAAACCTTATCGGAGAGGGCAGCCATCACCGATCTCTTCGCGAGAGAAAACGAAGGGCAAAGATACGCAATCTATAAATACGTATTCTGTCACGTGGGATGGACGAGAACAGAGAGGCTAGACTGGCTGGGACGCTTGGAGTCTCCTGTATGTACGCACTGGCCTCGAAGACGACTAAGGCAGCAAAAGCGTCGTTTCTGCCTCTTGCCAAGTACGAAGTACCGTATTTGGGTGTCGTAATGAAGAAGATGGCCACCACCTCTTAATGGCTAATTTATTCAAATCTTTCTTCGCGAAGTAATATCTGGGTGACAGCAATTTGCACCCATTCGCAACCCTTCGTGTCATCTCGCTGTCGAACTTGCGTCCTGTTGAATTTATCTTAGTAACTCTGCCTACAGATCACCTCATTTTTCTACCGGGAGACCTCGGTGGCAGCCTGCTAACTTCCGTAAATCTATAGACTTGGGCTTTCTGCTCTTAATTAATGTCTCAAGTAAAATTCGCACTGCCTTTGGTCTTGATCAGGTTTGTGTAGTGGAATCTGATCTGTTTACGACGCTCAGATTTGACGTTTAAGGTTAGCGCAACCTTTGGGGTCATATGTCGCTTGCATTGAACATTCCCAAATGGCTCCCGCTGTTACTGTAAAATCGTTCATAGGATCTTTAGTGCACGATAAATTTCATTAATCTCTAGCTAGCAAGTCCTGGGACTAACTGTTTCCGATGAGATCACTGCACTGAAACTTCCAACCTATCCGATGGGCGTTACAGAACCGCCGTTCTTTCTGTGCTTATAAAAAAAAGGCTGGTAAGTCGAAGAACTTGTAGTACACCCCCTCAACACGACAACTAACAAGTTAATTATCGCCATTGATGATAGGTTATAGAACTGTCATAAAAAAAAAAAGAAAACTCGAACACTTTTCCTTCAAGCCAAATAGCTTAAGCTTCCTCAATTGGCACCTAAGCGATTATCACTTCTGTTTGCGGCCAAACACCATTCCAGCTCTGTTTTCTCGACATAGACTGGGAAGAGCCAGAAAACCTTACTTTTTTTTCGTTCTTTTCTATAGCTCCTCTATGTTTGAATTTAATAAAACGAAGTTGTTGCCCGACACACCTCTATGCTGATCGTCTCATCCAATTGACCCTTCTCCCTCCTGTTCATACAGTCAGAGTCGGTAGCAGCTGTAAAGCTAATTATGAAGAAACAACTACGCCGATCGTACCCCAAAGTTAGTCAGGCTTAATATATCTTTTGCGACAATCCGTTTAGCTTTCGTTTATGATAATTTTTTTTTCGATTTTTATACTCCTCGCTGATTTTAAAACGTCTCCTGTAATTTTCATTTATAAGGGCAAAAGCCTAATCACCAGGAGTAGGCAACCCACAATTATATACTTCCTCGCAAGGTGAGTGTAGTCCAGCGATGTACAGTCATTCAACTTCAAGTCCACTTTAAAGTTAATTCACAAGCTTCAATAGGACCTATTCTGTAGAAGTGGATTTTTAGGTCGTCCGATATAGACCACGCACGTTGTTGGCGGCTGCGCGGTTAGGGTACTCCGTGATACAGCTAAAGCGTTCGACTCATGGCATACTCATGCATATGTGGCGCCACCTAGGACGTCCTAGCAGTACAAGTTTTTTCAGTTACTTAACAACGAGGCCCATTCAAGTAGATACCTTGCGCGTCTTGCTCGCCCTTATTTGACTGCTCAAAAGCATCGGGCAGGATGCTGTCATATGCCATATGTTTTTTGCGCTCTATGTGCACCTTTTGTTGTTTAGAACCAATCGAAGATCCATAACATTTACCAAAGCTTTCGCTAACGACACCACAATACTGATTGACATTAGAAATCAATGCGTGACTAATGATGATTTCACTGATTAATTATTATCTCTTCATCATGCTTGGGATTATCTCTACCTAATATTATCTAGGTTCGAGGATTTCGATTTGTTGTCTTAGCTTACCAACCAACTCTCTTCAGTGCTTAAATCTTCTCAGTTTACTCGGTCGGCTTACCCTTGATGCTCTCAGGCGTACCTCATCACCCTCGATTTCTACTAGTAACGCGTCAATGACTAGGCTAATAGTTTTGATAATCTGGAATATGTTCCTTGATTTCACTACAAAACCTCGTCATTTCGAAGACTCAAGGACGTCTTTATCAAATACATATATTTATGCCGCCTCGAAATAAATTTCCGTCCTCTACTTGTTAAACATTCGATCTAATTAGATTAGATATCGTTCCGTCCTGCTGTCTGTTCATTCACCGTCATCAGTTACGCGTCGCGTTGTATCCATCTAGATATGACAATGTCTTCTCGATATTCTTAGTGAATTTGATAAATGGAATATCTTGATTCGGTCGAGTCATGTAGAAATACGGTATGTGATATCCCAGACTGAGACATTATATCTATCGAATAACTTGCAGGTATACACCGGTGCTTCACAGCTGCGAAGCAGAAATAGCTCTGGGGAGTTGGGCACCGTTATACGCTAAATAATCCGCCGCACATCATTCGTATTCAATGCTGCTTCGCTGTTGGGACACATTTTTGTTACTAGCCAATAGCTCGTCAACATGCCCGAATACTGTTTCAACACAAATTTCTCGTAGTATTCGCTACTGGTCATTCTCGATTAACCTATTGTTGATGCGGTTTTGTTGACAAAAGCGTTCGAGATTGTAATAGACGCATTGTTATTTTTTGGACGTCATTTGAATGTCACTGGATTTATATCTATGTATTTTTATTCTACTCACAACGGTCCGCTTAAGAAGAATGGCCAAAGCACGACTGCGGTACCTCTTCACAAATCGTATTGAGGCTTTGAATTCAATTGAGTCGTTAGAACAATACATTTACTCTGTATGAGGCTCGACTCTCGACCGCTTTTGACAGAAACTACACCGACCAGAAATCCTTAAGGAGATTCTTAAGGATCAATCAATGCTGTTATAGTGATCGATGATCTCTCGATGAGAAATGGTTACTTCTTTCACATAAAGTGGATTACCTACACGCATGATTATGGTGAAGTCGACATCTTTGAAAAAGAGAAACTTCTTCCATTTACTTTAAGATGTCAAAAGTGGGCAAAGAAGTCCTCGCACTATTGATGATGATTGCCACTCTTCTGAGCCCGATGACGCTTCAGCGCCCGGTGTAGACCCTCTGTGTGATTTAATTTTTTTCGCAACGTTTCCACACATTTGTCAGATGCTATTGCTACCGATATTCTTACATGCTTTGCATACTTGAAGTATGCAAAGCGATAAACTTAACGTTCTGTTATCATAGCCCATTTAATTTTGATTTGGTCTCGATATATACTAGTCAGCCCTAGTACAACGTTGTTGATAAGGATCAAGTTTTCCTCATGTGTGAAAATGCTATCCGACAATGGGTAATAGAAAGAAATAATGCTTATTTTTTACTTGCAAGTAACATATGTAATAGCTTGATGCGCTGCTGGCAGTTACTATTGCTCTCTTTGGTGTTGATACCAGCGCAATTTCTTTAATGGAGTATTTTTGTGAAAACTTTTTTTTTGTAAAAAATATATATATGCCATATTTTTTTTGCGGAAACGTATATTAAATATACGAATACAGTTTTCTATCTTATCAGATTCATTGTTTACTTTTTTGCTTGTTTGCTAAAAAGATCAACACCAGATGGGTTATCGAAAAAATAATTTTTTGGCATAGGTAAACCGCGTAGCGAAGATTCCTTTTTTTTTTTTTTTTTGTTTTTCCCGAATACACATTCGTATTTATGATGAAGCAATTCACTAACGTATAATTCCTATATTGTGGGCTGGATGGCGCAGCTGTATGCTTCCGCCGTTGTTTCCATGGTAACGGTTTATACGACGATGCCTTAGCTACGGCAACGGCAAGCACAATCAAAAAACTTATCGACGAGCCATATACAAACAAACCGCCCATTCGCCTGTGCACTGATCCTTTTATGATGCCTATTTTCGAAGATCACGTGTGTTTCATAAGAGGTGCTAACTTGATAAATTCAGTTGCTAAACATGACCGCACCCAGTCGGGCTCGTTCCGCACAAAAGTAGCAAGGACAAGCATGATATATGAAGGATCAGTCGTGCCTCCCTAGCGCAAACGATCGGGTGGAAATGCTATGCAGGGGTGCACTATAAAACAATTATGCACCGTTTGTTTCAACTTTTTATTATTTGATTTAAACGAAAGACATTGTTGTTATGAATTATATCGAGCTTTTTAGCGTCAGATTTGTATAATTACTCCTAGAAAAAGTTGTCCTGTTCTTAAATTCCTTCGAATCTTGTCAGTCTTCATTAATAAAATTGCTAAACTCTATAATAATGCTTATGCGAGGCTAAGCGACACCTATTTTGTAATGCATGCAACTAAGCACCGCGTAGGCCAATAAAAATAGACCTTCAACGGCTCGAAACTGTTGTGCTTAGTAAAAGGCTTCGTTTTGTCTCTCTGTGAATCCATTTTCAAATCTGAGTTGACCTGGGCCGCTTCTCGTGCTCAGTCGTTAGAAGTTAACGCACACACGATATTAAGTGGGCCAAGACTTATGGGACAAACGGCCCGGTCTGATGGTATCTGTGATGAAGGGCAAGTAATTTGTAAAGGAAAAATTTGCTTACTTTTTAACGGCGAAACGGTTTTTACAAGCTTGTTTCTGAATCTTCTTCCCTCCGTCGCCTGCTGCACATGGTCGCGATTTAACGCAATATATAGTAATTAATCTTACTAACAGATTTGCATGTACAGCGCCGCATCAAATTGCAGTTATCATACAATTTCAGATGTAAATACTTCTTATCGCCCTGGGGCAAACTTCACTTCAACGGACAGTGTTTTGTAAACTGATTTACAAAGTTGCTTGGGGGAATTCAGTTTAGAGATAAATAAATAACGTCAATGTGCGCCAAGGGGCTTACCTCACAAAAATATGTTTTGTGCGACTGACCAGTCAGATATTAGATTGTACCGATATTCTAAGTTGACCGAGGTAAGAAGTGAACAAGGTTCATCAGTTGAATTTAAGAGAAAAGCAACTTTGTACCCTTTTGTTTGGCAATCTCGAATCGCTTCAACTTCTTCTGGCAGCTGTCCCATAAAAGTAATCCGACCATGAAGTCTAATTGGCTGACCCAAAAAAAAACCTAATTCGAAGTCGCCGTACAAAGCATTCGGGTTATGTACGATTTTATACCAGGCGGCCAAGCAATAAGAACTTTCAAAATTGGGTTTGTTCTGCTTTGCCAAACAGTAATACTATCGATTTCATCGAATACACCAGAGAAAAGCCACTAGGAACTCCGTAATATCGCACATAGCCGCGACGAAAGAAGCACATCCTTTTTACATTTACAGATATTGTTGTCTCTAAGCGACGCTATACGGAATCTGGTTCTCACCTATGTAAGATCAATGTTCCAACTTGCTTTCCAAGTGTAATGTCGGATTGTAAGAGAGAGTAAGACATGTCGCCAAGCCGCTCAATCTGTTCCTATAACGTAGTACATTGCAAATGGGCTGGGGGTCACAAAGACCACGTAATGAACTCTGTATCTGGCGATGTTCGAACAAAGCCTCGCTAATCACTACAAAACCCTAGCTCGCACGAGAGTTTTGCTTCCAACCAAGAAACAACGATTAACTAAAGTAGCTGTGGCACTTAGAACAATTAGCCCCATTTTTATACTATGCAAATAACCTTTGTATACGATTTTTTTCATTTTGCTGTTATAACTATTAGCAAGCAATACTCAACATTGGATACGTCTTTTTTTGATTAGAATGAAGATACTATTAAATACGTTGTTTCGAGCCTAGTTGCCCTCGAAGATACACGACAAGCTACGAAATACAAGCACGTGTGGCTAATGTAGTTGTCAGGCCTCATACTTTGAGCATACAGTCAAGAAAGTGCTGCTATAAACTGTGTACATGGAACCATGCATCGGCATACCTAGGTTATGTCTCTCTGTATATAGCCGCTGCCTGCTTACACTGATCGCAACTTATACGATTGCTCAGCCATATTTTGTTAACTCTTCTGGTCTTTTCTCGCAGCAGCTTGATCGGTTGTATAATGGGGTCTATTATAAACCAGTGTCATGTTTGTTGTACGCCGTTTAAGTTCTTACTAATTCAGTTTCTTGAGGTAATTTCACTGTAATTTTGTGTACCGCAATGAAATTTTTAAACATTGTAACTAAACAACGAATTCCTAGCAAAAAGATAATTCTAATATTAGACGATTACCGCTGTTTTCTCAGCTTTAGTACGCATTGTCGTTAGTACAAAGATGCTCGGAAGTCTTTTGCGCGGTTCTTTTGAAGCTGTCGAAATAATATCTGGACTAAGTTCAGCTCCCTTGGGAAGATCTGGAGAGGCGGCCCGCATTTCCAGCAACCAAAGATATTCCTTAAAGATCCTTTTCCAAGGCTGACCCGAACTCGAAATGAGTCGTAAAATGTTTGCTAGTGGCATAATTCAGCTAGATGGCAGTAGAGTGTTTTCGAGAGCCTACAATCGGTGCTGTTCCTGCAAATACTTCCGAAATTATTAGACAAAGCTCAGGTTCCGAATCAACTATTTAGATCTGTGCCCGTTAAATCAAAGCACTAATCTAGACTGATTTTCATTTCACGCAAATTTTCTCTAAGGGTAACTTCCAGTGTTCAAATCTAAATGAATAATTTGGTCAATAGAAGTGGAACTAAAACCTTACAACTAGTTAATATATAATATAGATAATAATAATAAGAATATCACTAGATAACTATTGCTTTCGGTGAACGTGTTAACCAGAGCGTTCAAAAAGTTCACTCTTTATCGAGCCGATTCTTCCTGCAGGAACGTAGTACCTATGCAACGATATTTAATTAGACGTTATTCGTAATTTACGTATTAAAAACTGGTGCTTCCGCGGCTCCCTGAGGCGATTTTTACACTATTCCTGGTTTTTTGTTTAGGACTGCTTGACTGAGTACTTATGCCTTCTGACGTTCTTCGATCGATCATGTTGATCGATCGAATCACTTACTTTAGCTCCACATTAAAAACACGGTCACGGCAAATATGTACATATGAGAATACCAAAGGTTCAATTGCTTTCAAAGCGAAAATACATTTCTTAAAAATTCGAAACGAACAAAAAATCTGAAACATACAAGGTTGTTTGCGTCACACCCGTCGCATACCGCGAGAAATTGAACTACCTTTGTAAGCGAATTTTTCTCCTATTAGCGGCAATGCGGAAGGTTTCGCGCGCTATAATAAAGCCAAATGCGATTTTTTAAGGAGGACAAGTTTTCGAAATGCGAGCAGGAACGAAGTGACAAGACAAAAGGCGGTTCTGTAAAGGAACTGACTTGCTGTAGCTGATCACAATAATTGAGGCTTCGTTTCCAGTGGGGGCGAATGAATTGCGCATGTGAACGTGTACTACAATGCGAATATTTGTCGTTTAAAGTCTACGTACTTCTTGGCCAAAACCAAAAGGACTGCTCGGTTAAATGCCAATCTGTGAAGAGAGGAATCAGTAGAGCTGCTTAGGAAGCGTTAAAGGTACTTTTGTGTACATTTGCTCCATTGTCAGACGTACGCTGTATTATCTTTTGGCACATTGTACCCCCACCACTAGATCAAAGCAATTGCGAAACGTAAGTAGTGATAGGCGGAGGCAATTACGTATTAACAAAAGAAAGCTGCCGTCGATTCTCCCTTCGATACGTCCTGAAATATACCTAATCAATAACAGCCCACAGCTGCGCCAATCGTCTCTTCTTTTAAGGCGGACAAGAAGTTTTGGCCGCTTATTACATATGGATTGGACTCCCGGGGTAAAGATAGCGCAGAACAACCGAATTGAATATATAAGTAACTAGCCACAGACACCTTGTACCTATAACGCGTCTTCGTGAAGTATGTGAAGCACTTCGCTTCCTAAAAACAGCCATTTATAAGACTACGAATAAGGACGTCAGCATTTTAGATAATCCAGTAAATGACATGTAAGTCGAGGTTTCGCGCGCCAATAATAATAATAACAATAGTAAATATAAAACATGTCGATGGTCGAGAGTAGCCGGTTGAGTGGAATAATTATTATTACGAATTATTCACATGAGTAAAAGAAGTTGTACTTTTGCTAAAATGTTTGGAAAACTTAGGCTTCAGCTGGCTCTAAGAGCCAGCCTTTCATCGCAATCTTGTTGCGCCCCCACAATCTGCGAATTAGGTATACCCCAGGCACTTCCCCTGGTTAAGGCCTTTACACCTCGTGCAACGAAAAAGCTGGTTTAAGTTACTAGCAAATGGTCGGGCTCCCCACTATTGCTGCAAGGTTTTGGCACAGTGCAACATCCGGATTTGTGACCAGTTGTATAACATTAAAATCACACCGGAAGATAATCTGGTCCTGAAAAATGGGATAGGGACTTGAAATATGCGAATTTTATCAGTGGAACTTGAACCGCTTCCTGAGGCGAATCCAAATAGATCAGTACGTACCCGGTGATTTCATGCTAAACTTCCTCATAATTAGGTTCTAAGCCGCTAAGCCGATAAACAGTTCAGGCCCTGCCACTGAATCCGACGGCACACGGATGCATCACCTCGTAGCGAAAGCAAAATCGTGGTAAACACTATTCCGCATAGACTTTAGAAATTTCGTTTCTTCCTTAAAGGCTCAACAATTATTCTCAATTTATAGGATGACTAGTTTAGCTGTTGCCTTAGAAAGAATAAATCCAGAGCCGACATTTAGTTTGAGTGTGTAAATAAGGCTGTTAATAAATAGTCTGTGTTCGGCCGGCTGATTCGCAATCAACGTGTGTATTGATGAAGGAACTTGTCAGTGAACTGGGAATGTTGCCCGCTCATTGTGCTTCTCTTTCAATCATTGCCGACGAGTTCATCGCCGGCTTCAACCCACTGAACTCGAGCTTCATTCGGGCCCTTCAAGAAAGGCTTCTAAACCGTGCTTACTGCAGAGCCAATCCCGCTTGGTGCCGATTTTCTTGAAATACGTAAAAAGTTTAGTAATCAATACACTTGCGACAACCGTATTTAAAAACAGGTGAAGTTTCAGGATGAAAATCGCTTACCGTAAGGAGGCGCAAGCATTCGTGCCCACATACACATTGTTGCCTACGGCACCTTGAACGGCTGGGGACCCGTTTGATCGCCGATGCAGAGCGTCAACTGTACACTGAGCTAACGAATTACGGTAGCTTGTCGGCTTATCCAATCAGCTCGGGGCCTTATAAATCACTTCGCCAAGGAGTCATTGATCACGGCCCTATTATGCATGTAGGGATACGATCGCACGTGCAGTGTTCTTTTTCGCCACGGTGTGAGAAACGTGATCTTCTTTCTTCAACAATACTTCATGGTGTGCTAATTAACGTAAGGCCTCGGGCCACGCAACAACAAAGACGCTAGAGATAGGATTTACCACAAGCAACTCAAATGCGATGTGGCACTGGAAGGTACTATTTAATAGACGTTTATATGCTGGTGTACTCCCAGCCTGGTGAAGAAATGCTACTCCGTTAGTGATTCATAAAAAAAAGTGACTCAGCTCGACCGCCATGAGGCGGGAAAAACTGGAGAAAAGAGCTTGTTATAAGCTGTTCTTCGGTTTGCTAATAAAGGGGTCGAATAGCTAGAAAACGTACACTCGATCTCAACAAAGCGAAATGAGTCCAGAAGAAACGCGCTTTACAGGGACGATGTGCAAAATCCTAATGGCTGACATAAAAAGACTACTTATTACGCCACACTATCCACCATATGCAGTGTCCATTGACGCTAAGGAAGCCTTCGAAAACATGGTTATGCTCATGCTGGCCAAGGTGGGTGTCTCTATAAATGTACTCAATCTTCTCGTTGCGATTCTACTAGAGAACAGAATAATTATCGACGACGGAGCGGTCGAACTCTCGACTGGTTTGGCTCAGGAGGATAACCTTAACCCACTTTTATTTTTCTTCTGCTAAAAGCCTTTCCTGATCAAATAGAAGAGCCGAGAAAATCAATCGAAATCATCTTGTATCCCAACGACTTGGTAATACGGTCGGTTCCGGATCGAACAAGCTCCGAATACAATAAACTTCATACGGCAGTCATAGGTTTGACACTGACTCTGAACCTGATCAAGAGGAAGGTGATGAAGTTCAGAAAGGGCGGCCGGACAACACTCATTGACACCTTATCCCTCGCTAAAACACCTCTTGCGTATGCTAACCGGTTTTCGGATTGGGGATTGCTCTTCTCCGCGAACGATGGAAGTATCACTGCGCATGTTACCGAAATATGCTAGGAAGCAGTGTTGGCAGCGTGGGCTATCAGATCACCTTGCCGCTGGTCGCTTGCAACCGCTATCAGCTGGTTCGAACTCAAGGTATGGGATGCAACGTACGGAATAAGCGTCATTTGGAAAGATATTTCGAGAATCTTGAATAATCAATTAGAGCCAAAGACTCGCTTTTTCTAGAAAAGTACTGGGATTACTCATAATGGTCCAAGAGCGCCTCACGTATCTTCTAACGGACTCGCTCTTGCTATTCGAGGACTTACGTCATTACTTTGAGCTCCTAGCAAAATTAACTTTGAAAGCTTGAGGCAAAGCAAATATTGATGGGTTTCTTTGGCTTCCTATAGCAGTATAGAGTAACAACGAATAAAAACGGACGAATCGGGTTTTGTCGGATCGGAGCGGAATGTCGTCATTTGCTTCTCCGTGCACGTATTTTCGAAGAAGAACGATTCATAGTAGCTTTTTCTTGGATGTGACTCTTTCTTTGTGAGCCGCATCTTCAGCTTGTTCTTGCATAATTCAGCCAACGATTTTGAGTAAAATAAGCATACGCATCGCATGTAATTGTTCTATTTTTATTACTGACGTCTTCGTTCTTGTATATGTATATATCGACTGTGTAGTGCAATCCAATTTTCTATGCAGAAGACTTTTAGTTTTATAATTATGTTATTGTCTTTGTTTGCTCCATCTAATCGCCCACCTTTATGTTCGCCATGAATGGTCAAAAATTAATTTACCTTACCAAACTCCTATATCGGCATTGCTTATAGCACAAGAAACCGCTAAATGGCTGTTTAAAAGGCTCCTGCGTAGACGGACTTTGGCAACGGCGAAGTCTATTGCAAAGGTGAGGCAAATCCAGGGTCAAACATTTTTCTCTGGAAAACACTATACAGTCGATTTTATATTTAAGTCAATTAGAGATAATAACCTTAGTTGCTAAGCTCGTCTTCTGCTATACGCTAAGTCTTGCACGGCACTGGTTCATTAATTTATTTGTATGTTCCCTTGCACGCGGGTCGTCCGCTAAAGATATACATTTTTTTTTTATGCGTATCCGCTCGCTAAAGCTTGACAGGAACGTTAAATAGGTAGAATCTTGCTGTTCTCGCTTTCTTCTGGCCATGACGCAAAGCATCACGCAAAACTTCGAACCATCGCTAGCAATGGCCAGCCGACATAGCTTAGCCTTCGACCATGGGTCATTCAAACTGAAGTCGTGATGAAATTTGTGATAATAGTTGAAGCTTACAGTAGGCCCAGACAGGCGCTCACACAGTAGGCGGAGTAGAAGACGGTATAGTATATATACGGCCTAATAAACATTCCCACATAGGCTCAGGTGGTTTGGGTCTTACATTACACCTGAATACACTAATGGATCCTATACAAACACCATAAACGTTCGTTCTTGCAAACATTCGGTGGGTAAGCATAGATCAATATAATTTACAGTTGTCCCCTTATGTATGTATTTATTTTTAAGGGTGAACTTGTTTATTTTCAATTGTTCTTTCAGTAGTGTCCTTGTTTAATGTTCCAATAATTATAACAGAAAATCGCTTGTTGTTTGACATAAACAAGAATAACTCTACGGATAGATTGGTGTGAGATTAAAATGTAATGTTAATTGTTATATTATTTATTGCGACCGAAATGGGATTATATTCCTGAAAAGGTAACATGACGTTCTTACAAAAAGTTTACTATTTTTCTAGTCAAGCCTTTGGAAAGCCCTATGCGAACGCGATATTCTTCAATTTCTACATTTCTTTTAAAATGTAAAGAAAACACAGCTCCACTTAACCCCACTAAACACTATTCTGTTGCAGATCGTTACAACGGTGGACAAACATTACAGATGAACCAGGACCAGGCGTCATATATGAATTAATGCATGCATTTTGACTACAAGCAACGGGCTAGGGCTACTCCATTTTTTTGACACCTTCTTGAAAAGTGTTCAGAATCGCCTCTTTGGTATTGAATGTAGAAGGTGACCCTTGCTCGACTCATTTGGGGTTTATCCAATAGACCTATAAAACGTCACGGTAACAATACACCAATTCTGAACGATCTACTCTAGCGAATGCCCTCCTATGATAAAAAAATATATATATAACAATACACCAATTCTGAACGATCTACTCTAGCGAATGCCCTCCTATGATAAAAATATATATATATATATGTGCATCTATATACAATGCACAATTATGACACATTTCTATATTTGGTACTAGGCTGGGTCAAAGGTAAGTCTGTCACTTCGTTGAAATTGATACAAGCTATAGTGCATTAAGACATAGGCCTGTGCTTTGTAAGAATGATTTAAGTCTTTTCTCATAAGCTGGCATGACAATACTTCGTCGAAATTTCATTATTGGGCTCTCTCGAGGTGCTCCATGGGTATCTTTCCGAAGACCGATACACCATACTTAGCTAGCCATTTCTTTAAAAGGATAGAGCACTCAAGGGTTTTTTGAGCAATTTTCTCTTATATTTCAGTTTATGTCGAGTTCGCGTGATTGCCGATCATGAAAAAAGTAACATTTCGTTATGCTAGAAGTATTCCTATCACAACAAGACATAGTTCAAAGGAAAATGGTTATCCCTATTAGGGGCGGATGTGTCGGGTGACGCCACCTCCGTGAGATCAGATGATCAGCGCCTTCGCTTACTGATAAGCATGAAGGCAGAAAATCACTATTAATTACAGAAATAAATGTTTTGCGTTTTACGTCCGCTAGAGCCGTTAAATAGTAGTTCAGACACACTTCTCATTTACTCATAAGTACAAAAAAATGGAAGTTGTCACGCTCGAAAACGAGAGTGTAGCTTACTGTCGCTCACCGCGAACGTGCTATGCCAAGTCCAAGAACACCCTCGTAAGATTGCTCTCTTATCTCTAACATACCTAGTTATGGATAAAAAAAAGTTAGGTGCCTCAATTTATTAACGTCTACTGCATAAGTAATTGCCTATTTATTTCGTTCATTATAAGTTTTCTGGTTTCAAATTTAACGCGATTTAATATGTTATTGTGTGCCGGGAACTTCTTCTTCTTCTAAATAATTTTCTTTTCAGAATCTTGATAATGGTGATTGCTTGGATGGGTGCGCTCGATCTCCTGGGATTTGAATCATTTGTATTGCCAAAGCTCAACCTTCTAATCCAGTTCAAAATTTTGAAGTACGTGCATATCGTACTGTCAAATTTTTTGCCCGGCTAGTAGTACAGCTTATTTGTGAGATAAAGATTTTGCTTACTTCATTGCAAGTCTGATTCGTTGATATATTTTGGCCATGATATTATGTAAAAGCGCCGTGTCTTTTTTCAACTGGCTTTAATCAGTGGAAATCTCTTAGAGAATGAGTCTCATAAATCGATATAAAGTATGCCGCAAGTGAAATTTAGCACAAGTAATACCGTCGCTGCAAACGAATGTATCACAAATAGTATTAAATGTTAGTTTCGGTTAGCGACCGAATCCAGCTGCTCAGAAAACATGCATGTACATTAGTGAGATTATCCAACGAACGTAGTAGAACTTCAAAATTTTCGTAACTAAGTTAGCATCTTCATAGTGGCCTAATTTTCTCACAAAGCACACATAAAAGGGCAAGCTATTTTAAGGTTACAAACGAGCCTTACCAGAACGTCGTTGAGGGTGGAAAAATTATGGCAATTGTAATTCTCGTTTTTTTTTCCTTAAGATCTCAAGTCCTACCTGTTCCATAGGAGTATTCAGGCTATCTAGTGAAAAAGATCTATATGTATGCGAGCTAAGCCTGGATACTTTCTATCAGCTGAGACTACATAATTGAGCAAGACTGGTTTTTACTAGATTCGGTTGTTATTGTAACTGGGACGACGAGTGACAGCCACCTATAACGTTCATTTCTAATGGATCATATAAAGAAGATGGAGGAAGGTGCTGAGCGTCGGCTAGTATTCACTACAATATTGTTTATTCAAGCGAATCTGAAAGACACTTTCTTGATGCATGGCTGCTCAAGGGCGGTCGTATAATGTAAAAGCTGCGTCAGCCAAGGAAAAAGCCCTTGGAAGCACGCCTTTCCAAGGGTGGATATAGGATTTGCACATATAGCTAACCGGAGGTGGCATAGACATTATTGTGATCATACAATGGCGTGATATGGTTCTTGATTTATGCGCAGCTTTGCAATGTAATTGTAACAATGAGCTATATAATAATATTTAAGCTAATATTGAACTGGAGCAAGGACCATCGCCAAATTATAAATGATAAGAACGTTAAAGCGTGTACACTCAAGAACCTAACAAAAACACTTTTTTTTTTCAATCAACAAACAGAGTTTCTAACAATTTTCTAGTTAATTTAAACGCCAAAATTCCCTCGTTTTGTCATCATAAACATTATCGCCAAAAAAACAGAGTTATTTAATGATCCATAAAGAAATGCCCTTAAAAGTCCTAATTGACTTTCCATCATTAGTAAAACGAATATGGGAAAAAAGGTTTACGTCAAAACAACCGAACAAAGTGTGTTTCTTCTTAACGAGGGAACTTGCCTTTTCCTGCTGGTATATCTGAAAAAACCATTTTCAGGCTAATGATAAATTATAATTACATTTCTCTTTACCAATTTCAATATCTGTTCAACAACGAAATATTGATAGTTGAAGACCACTGTTCTGTCACTATATGTTCTAAGCAGGCCTCTTCGAAAAAAAAAAATGGCACTTCACAAGACAAGCAACTCTGAACCCTATACCTCTAACACCCATGCGTAATGTACTATAGCTGTTCATATGAAAGTTATATAGCATGTAGAAAGCAGATAATATCCCTCACGTATAATCACAGAGGATAAATCCTGGGCGTGATTTTACCGAGGCTGTAGTCCTCCATGCACGCTATTACAAATTTTAAGCGAAAACTTCAAGCACATCGTTGATCAATACAGAATAAACTTTTCGCAGTCACTAGCGAAAAGTAGTGGCCATAAAGTGTCTGCTTTACTTACCATCTTTTACTCCAATCGGCGGACTCACGCTGCTTTTTTTTTCATGGAATGATGAATTTGATTTGTACTAGCACAAATTAATGTTCTGAACCCCTATGTCCCGTGCTAAGTATCGTTTCTGACAATTTATTTATACCAGATATTACTAATCTTTGATTATAAGCTGTCGTATACACCTCTAGGAAATTCAAATTCTCGAACAAACTCAAGGTTTGGATTAGCTTAGGAAGCAGACTGCCCAGTTATGTTTACCCAATTTTCAGTGTACCTAGTGTTTTTAGGTATTTTATATTATGTAAATGAAAATGTTTATAGGTGGTTCATAGTTTTGCTACATTTTATAAGTTTTCGCAGATCTTGGACAAAGTTCACACTGCAGGTGAGTCATGTCCAAGATTTTAAGGAAGGTTATTTAAAAAAACAGATAGCTCTTCTGAATTAGTTACGGATGATGGCTGACACAGACAAATATACAATGAAATTTCATGAGATCAGCCTTCATTCGAGTGCATTTTACCCTTTTTAAATTGACATTTATAGAGCTCTGTTCTGTTAAGCCGCGCTTGTGGGGAACACCGCAATGGTTCTACCTATGGCTCAAAAAGTCTGATAGAGATATTTACAATACACTTAATCTAGGAGAGAAAATATGAACCATTGAAGGTGAAAATGTGTTTTTTATTAACAAAAAGAACAAACTTAAAATAGTAAACATTTAGGAAACCATTCTACCCTGTTTTGTTTCAACAAGGGAAGGGTCAGCAAATGAGCCCGCAGCGCGAAGTCTACGGTTCAGATTCATGAATTTAATATTCATTCTAAAGAGATGATATTTATCAAACGTAAGGTCACAAATTTAGATGGCGCGAACAAGCAGTATTTTCGCATAACAGACAAACCAAATCAGGTTAGTATTGATTTTTTGTTCCGTCAAGGATGGCGTCCAAATTTTCACAGGTAGAATCAGTTGAAGATTTTCAACAGTATCAGGCTACAGACATATGCTACGAAATTATCCAGGTGATTATAATTTGTATTAACAGCTGTCCCGAGAAAGTCGGAACGTATTCTTTGAGTCATCTGACGTGTGTCATCAAGTGACGTGCCATTGTCAGAAAAAGTAGTTGGTCATCATGGAAAAAGTAGTTGGAAAGAATCTATCCAGCCTAGGGAAGGTAAGGCTAGGTTTGAACAAAAAAAGTACCTGCAATGCAAATAGTAACATACCAGTGCGCACATAGGTGCGCGCAGGCGATTATTTGATGAAGACTGCTAATGGAATCTGTCCAGAGGAGTGCTTTTCACAGTGACAGGCGCTGCCACATTTACCACAATCATAATATCGTATGTTGAGTACTAATTCAGGTGGCAGATTTAGGTTATATTTTAGTATAGTTGCTATAGGACATCTAGGGATTTCGTAAATTTCCATCGCACGCGTGCCTTCTGTGATGAGTGTAGAGGACTTCCTTTCGGTCAACCTGAAGTACGCCGGCGATTTTGAAGGCCGTAACTCTATAAAATCCTACTTGATTATTGCCTTATTTCATTTATGGCAAGACTGTGCTAAATCATCTGTACTCATTTTGAGGAAATACGTTCCTTGATGAAACAATGATACCTAGGCCTACGACCACGCAAAATACTTAGATCGGATGTTATTATTCATTGGTCGTTTTTAATAGCGCCTCAAAAAGTAGATCATAAAAATCATCAAAAGAAGCGCCGATTCGTATATGCATATTTAGTCTTTTCTAACGGAAACATGAACGTCGTGACGATGGACAACCACAATAGAATTGATCACATCATTTTTTTTTATTCTACTATTTAGTTTTTACTTATTTTACCGCCGGTAGAGAACTGCTTTCAAATGAAAGAGTCCAGCTGTACAATGGTTCTTATAACCATTAATTATCACTACTATTTCTGTGAGCGAGACTCCCTTTTCCTAGCTCCTGCTCCTGCTCCTGGAGTTCCATCTATGTTCACATCTTAATGTGTACTACAGCTGATAAATATCGTAGAAGTGTAACGCATTCTGGATACCTAATCGTTTATAATTTGAACTGAAATAATAATAACCTCTATTATCGAGCTATTAAGTTGCCAGACGTCAACTCTTCAATTACTCTTCAGTAGCGTATGACTTTTCAGTCTGATACCTATATTAGTATACTTACTATACTATTTTAATGGTAAATAAATTTTCAGCGGAACCAACATTAAATGGATAATCAAATATTTTGTATATGTATGCTTTAGACACACCAAATGTCAAATTTATCTGCAGCGTATACGCTATAACAGCGTCTCGCCGAATAAGTTTGCTATTTCAGGCTAACTGTGATCGTATGTTTTATTTAAATAAACAGAGAAGTCCACTTTAATTGTATCTAGCTTTCGAATTCTAGTCTTACTTTACTAAATCAATTTAAGCCACCTCTTTCACTTTTTTCAAACATCTAGTAAAATATATTTACCTTTTATTTTTAGACACTGGAACGTTTATAAGCCTTGTTTGTTATTCCAATCTCCGCACGCTTTTAGGTTCTGTATTTCTACAAATATGGCATGGATTACTCGCGCTAGGTTAGAAGCCGGAACATGATTTACTATATACCACGATGTAGTGTTTTCCCTAGTGGAGCTTTTAAACGGCCACCCAAACCGTCTAAGCGAACGGCAAACCCAAACTACTTTTTTCGACATAAAAGATGCGCTTTGCAGAGGTCGACTGTGAAAAAGAAAAAAATCATCCTTATACTTTTTAAAATATGTGTGAAAAAAAAATAAATAAAAAATTAAATATACTGCTAACAGATCCGTTTTTTTACAAACGAGTTTTAGAAACGCAGCCAACGCTGTATCAACAAACCGTCGCCACAGAGTAGCAAGGTCTGTTTTGTCGCAACATAAGACGAAACCTGTGGGTCCGGGATACTGGGGAAGGCCACCCTGTCCAGGGACGCCTTTGGGCTGGTCATTTACAGTTGGCGCCAGCTACAGAAAGTCACGGGTGTAGCCGGCTACCAACCAAGGAGAGAAACTAATTTTCCTGAATCTAGAATTCGGCGCCATATGTCTCGATCGTGTTTCTTCTACTGTTTCCTTTCTCGCTCACTCTTTTCGAATACATATAGGTTTGAGGGGAATTTCCTTTCAACCTAGCTCCAGCAGCTTGTTGACCATAGCAGAAGCCAGTTAGTTTTCCCCACTCTCTGCTCCGGTGCCGCGTAGGTTTCAGTGGCCTTGAATTCGAATTCTAGTTCACCTCATATATAGTCGTCGTTCTGTGATTTCATTCGCCCGCCTGTTCCAAACCTTTGCCAAGTCTAGAAGGAAACAAAAAAAGTTTTGGGCCCGCTTTAAACAACACGTTTACTTCAAAGATTTATAAAAGCGAACGGTCGTGTAGCGTAAAGTTCAAAATGAAAATCACACGGTGCGCGTACCCAGTATTCTCCCGAGAGCTTTTTAGAGACAATCTATATTTTTTTATATATATATTTTTCTATATGGTAATATAGTAGAAAAATATATATTTTTTTCTACTATATTACCAAATTATTGAGCAGTATTAATTCAACCGTGATACAGGTATAACTACTATTGTGACATTTCACGCCTTGTGTAGGTTGTATGTAGGTATTGAGACAATTACTATATTCTAATTGTATTGGAAGTAATTGAGCATTTTTGCAGAAATATGCTTTACAGATTATTCGCACACGTTCCAATATCTTCGGAAAAGCGAAATTGAAATCAACGCAGCACTCAGTTAAATACGTGTCGAAATTTACATTTTTCAAAATAACAGTGGTAGGCTGATTGGCCTCTTAACTATGGTAAGAAGGACCCCCCCTTAATGCAAAAATTTGCGATTTGGGTTACCCTGCATTCCGCGACTTACAGAGGACTTCCAGTATGCTGCTAGTCATTCACGCAATAAATAGTAGTCTGATACAGTTAGAAACCAACATACGTGTTAGTAGAAAGAAGGTAGCGTAGCCAACACTTTTGTATTATCGTGATTCGTACCCACAATGTAATCCGTAGTGCTTGTCTCTCTTTTGATATTTCCATTATTTCTGTCTTTCTTTTTCTGTTTTTTGCCGACTAGGTCAGGATCGTTGCTGTGTGAAAGCTTCCTCCTGTTC
Organism: Varroa destructor; assembly: GCF_002443255.2. Classification (NCBI taxonomy): domain Eukaryota; kingdom Metazoa; phylum Arthropoda; class Arachnida; order Mesostigmata; family Varroidae; genus Varroa; species Varroa destructor. Next base: position 33,147,569 of record NW_019211456.1, on the reverse strand, counting down.
ACCTTCGGTGAGGGAGAGGGACAGAACTACCAGCGGAGTGAAAGGATTCCCCGTTCGAGGGTGAGGGGACTCTTCCGAGGGCGTCTAACAGCAAGTGGGTCGAACTAGCAACCAACCTACCCTTGACCCAAGGAATTGGCGAGGGAGTGAAGTCAGCCCTCTGGGTCCTATGAGTTGCCTGGATGCGTGGTAGGTGCCTGTGTGGGAATGCACTGCTCGTCGGCATTGGCAGTGTCCTCCCTGGGTTTGCTCCTAGCTTTGTATCGGCTCGACCCTTCCTCCTCCCTCCCCACCCACCCGGCGAGGCGCTTAAGGGACAAACGCTCGAAAGATCCGAGCGCCTGCTGATGCTACTGCCGCTGGTTCTGTAGCCGCCGCCTGCTGCTGCTGCTGCTGCTGCCTGTTCATGAATGCTATGGCGGTTCGCTGAACGCGAAACGCGTGAGCTGGTCCCGTAAGAAAGACCTCTAGTGCTCCCTTCCTGTACGATTCGTTTCTTCTACTAATGATTCGCCAACAAATACACCAAAGGATGCCGAGAGCGCGAAAAAATAAGGCACAGTAAACGATTGTCGTAGTAGACGATACTAGAAAAACTAGTTCTGCCTGCTTTTCGTTCAGAAGTAACCTTTCTGTGTGGAAACCTGCGTGATTATTTATTGAGTGGTGGGCCCATGAACTGTGAATCTGTGAGGTGCTACTGCAGACGTTCTGTGCAAGCCCCGACGCGTATGTACGACGTGAGAGATATGGAAAACATTTCGCTGCTTTTTGCAAGATGCGTGGTGGCCATCGGGATATTGGTTTTAGCACCGGCTGCTGCGTCAGCCGGTGGAACACAAGGTGAGTAGTGATTCGATTTGTACCGACTAGAGAAGCGTAAAGTTTTAATTGATGCCTGTGGATACGCAAGCATGCTCGCCGTTCATCTCTAACATACAAAAGTTGAATGCATGTCGATGTACGCAAAAATGTGGAAAAAATCATACTATAAAAAAGCGATGCTCGACGTACGATACCGGCTCTGTTGTTCTGGCCGGAGTGACGTCATACGGAGTTTCCTGAAAACCTGTTGCCGGAAACAACTGGAGGACCGGGTCTGTACGGCTTGATGGCCTGTGCCAGAAGAGCTCGAAATCGCCCGATTCTTCAAGCGGCAGGCAGTGTGAATTCTAAACGTATCATAAAGAAAGGGAAACGCACGCGCATAGCGGGTACTGTTTATCATTGCGTCGTCTTAAGGGAAATCTGTCTTAAGGCATACAAATACTGCTCGTCAATGGAGGATACTGCGAAGTTAAAGAAGGCCTACGCGAAGTATCTCGGAAAAAAGGAGAACGGTTTTTTAGAAGAGATCATTTGACTACATTCGTTTGCATACCGCATGCTGGTGCGTAGGAATATTTTATCAATGTTATATAACATATACTTTAAATGATGTTTTTTTATTTATATCGACTTTGCGGTGGACCAGAAATAGTTGCGCGCAGTTGCTCTAATTCACGTACTAGACCCTCATAGATGTAAACATGGACAATCCGTCTAGTCCCAAGGCCAGCGTAGCTGGTGACAGTGTTTTTTCTTAGCTAATATGATGTCTGCAAGAACGCACACGCAGGATCTGTGGTCTCTTACTGTGCTACCGTCTGAAAGCTATATAACTAGTTGTCATATAAGCGGTCTAGAAGATAACGGTTGACGATAGCTGTGGCGTTGACGTAATCGATAACGACGTAGAATGCACCCTGTCTGGCTGTCGGAGTGGGTCGCATAATGATTGGTGGAACGATGCGTGCACTTTTAAGAGTTCTAATTTAAGATTTGGTTAGTCCCAACTTCTTCTAACAAATTTCAACAATTATAGACAATTCTCCAAATTCCATTCTCATATGCTTAACGGTTTCTACCGTTGGTTCACGTATCTACCTGTATGGCTGACTTTTTTTGACATATCAAAGACGGTACATTGGCTGAAGTAGTAAAAGTTACTTTCAATGAGAAGGATGGCTTTTTCAGTTTCGTTCGACCTGCTTATAACAGAATAGTGCGTCTGTGTAAAAGGAAGGACGCATGCGGAGTGCAGAAAAATCAACACCTTTCCACATGTAGTCGATAGCCGCTTAGGTGGTGATTGAGCTTTTGTTCCTGCGATCGACTCGTTATGATCATCTATGAGGACAAACGGAGACGACGTTCGTATAAATAACACAATGAACGGGGAAGTCTAGAAGACGGCGACGCCACGACAGGTTTTCCTAGTTTTGAGTTTTTGCGGTTGCTGTTTTTGGCTCGGATAGTTTTTAATCGGTTTTCTTTGAGCTTTTAATTTGGCGTTTTCTGTTCAGGCACTATTTCGATGGTCGTACGTACCCATACCCACGTGGCACTACTAGCCACATCCTTTACTTGCGATAAGCTATTTCAGGAATCGACTATAAGAGCTAATGGTTAAACTTGACTTGATCCAGCTGGCCAATTTGTTGGTAGAATTTAACCCAGATTCTTATATTAACAATCAATATTTCATTTTGAAAACTCTATAGGTAAGAATGATACTCCTGTGACGTTGCTAGTGACTCTTTATCATACCCGGAGTCCCTTATCGGCTTAACTAAAAAATAAGATTTTTTGGACAATTCGGACGATTTCTAACTAATAAGTAATATAAATAAGCCTTCAGTAAACAATGTAGCGAGGTAGTATATAGATGATAGTCTTCACATCAACGGACGTACGAATCCTCGTCACGCGTTTGTGTCTTTAGAAGGTGCCGACTTCACTAATTACATAATCGTCTCTATTGTCCAAGTTGTACTACATCCTTTCTGCAGCATGATATGTATCAAAGCAATATTTTCATACATAACTATATTTTGCTTCGCCATTAAGATATGTAAAATGCTGGACACCTTAAATGTTGAAACGAGAAAAACTCATGTAGGACTGTACCAAGCATGGATATAGTTCGTTATTCCATAGCCAGAGCAGAGAAATATCTAAAATTCGCGCTTTGATAGAGCTCGCCAATGGAGTCGCACTATTCTCGTAGAGTTTCCTTACGAGGACAAGGTGCAATGTCCGTGCTAAACGGTATAGCTCTATTTATGTGAACAAAGCTAAGATTCGCCTTAGGTAAGAGATATTTTTTCCCTAGAGTTAGGCTCCTGCAGGAAATATCATCTTCACCACCTATCATACTCATACGATTTGTTGCTCCATATATTTCTGCCAGCTCTCCTTTTTATAGAAAATTGTTATCTAGGGCTATATTTAGGGCCAATCTGTTTCAGTGATGCTAAGGCAAGCAACACAAAACGCTTCACAAAACCGTAAACAAATGTTCACGGTTATTCGTGTTTATGATTCTTACATTTGCGGCTGCTTTTAGTACGGTGGTCATCGCACGAAGAGGTTGCTAGTATTCGATTTAAATTATTTAAATTCAATTTCGCGTTATGATAATATTGAAACTCTGTCAGATAAAAAAAGGTTAATAAGCTCCTTGTACAGGGGTAGAGGATAGCCGGGATGTGCTAGGTAATGGTGCCTTATGTACTATTATACGTTCCGACGGACGCGATTCAAAATCAGCCTTTGGTCGCGAGCTACTTTCTAAGTTAACTTGAGAAGTTAGTTGACACAGTAATTGTTCAGCGATCCGCATACGATAGAACGGTCGATTACACAACTCGTTCCTATGGTTTGCCTTCATCAGTTCACGTAACACGAATTACGAAAAACACGTGCGTACAAAACGAAACGTAGACACGGTGTCGATTTTGCAACGGAGAAACGTGTGATTTCGAAGCGTTTCGTATTTATATTGTTATAGAAAATGATTCTGTGCGACTTCTGCGCACACGTTTAGTTATGGCCGAAAATACTGCGGTTCGAGTAGAACGATCGAATCCTCTGATCATAACATTGATTAAACGATAATGATCGTAGGCAACATGCGTTCATCTGGCAGAGATTAACAGAAAGTATAGTTGTTTCAAACGTAGTTATCCGACAAAAGTCTCACCAAAAAGACAGGGCCAAATTAAGCTATTCTGTGCAAAGATGACAGTCCGCACCGATACGGCCAAACTGCAGACAGCTACAGCGTTGTCTCCGAGTCTTGCAAGAGTTACATTTACTTTTCTAATGGCGCGCAGTTATTCCGCCGATACGCAAATGATCTTCTAATGTGGAGGTGTGGGTAAGAAAGGCCTACTAAAGACAAATGATTAACATTTAGCATCTGATACAGTCAAACTGGATTAGTTTAAAGAGTCCTTTGGGTTTGTGTTCTTATTTCTCAAAGGCCTGCAATTACAATTGAGCCTCTAGACTACTTGAGCTGGCTAGATGTGGCATCAGAACAAATCAGGTAACCACTCTCAAAACAAATGCAGCTTCATTCTCAATAGCATTTTAATAGTAGTTTTAAAAAAAAAAAGGTGTCTGGCACTCTATAGGAAGCGTTACACCTTATATTTGATTATTTGTATCGTGGTGGGTAAATTTTAGAGTATATGAGACCAACTGTTTGACTTGCGCTTGCTTTCCGAGATCAGCAGTATAATTTTTGAGTAAGTTTTAGTCACTTATATAACTTGGTCATTTGAAAGTTTAGAGCAGTAAACAAGCGCGTGAGTTCGTCGATATGGGTCAAGGATGAGCTGTCAATAAAATTCATCTCGATTTTAGTTGCTTCTGTTTGAGTAAAAGGAAACATTACGAACGTTAAGAGGCTATATAGAAATTTGCGATAAAAGTGAATCGTTGTCTGGCGAAGCGTCTGTCCATACGGGTCTCCAGAGCCCAGTTTAGTTTGACCACTACGGCTTAATAATAAGAGCAAGTTGAACTAAAACCCGTACAAACATCTTAAAATTTATGCAGAAGCACACCTGCAAAGTTCAGAAATTTCTCTATTTCGAAACTTATCGTAATGGAGAGTGTACTAAGCAGGTTAAGTCTGGTCTATCGTGAAACATGGACAGCAATTGAAACAGTAGATCAACGAGCTAGCCCGTTGCCACATTCAGATCGTTGTCCGCTACAGCATACCCCAGCCGTCTTATTCGGATACAGCGTTGGAAACCAATAAAAAGTGCCGTGTCAACCTAAAACTCAGGCATAATTGTCGTGGTTCAGACATATAATAATTAATCAGGTCAGCCAAACTAAACGACCCACTGATTTAGTCCTCGTAGTAACGGCCGACCTCGAGGAAAAACGATTGTCGTCATATGGCAAAGTGACGCGACCAGTTAGACGATAATATCAACGGTAAGGTTTTTTGCGAACTTTTTTTTACTGCAATTGCGTACCTAACTCTGAAAAAACATGTTTACCATCAATTTTCATCATCGTCTCTTTTATTTTTTTAATTTTGAGGACCATTTTCGGAATCGTTTCGTAGGATTGTTTTGTGCACCCTGTTACTGATAGCTAGCGTGTGGTGAATGTGCCTGTCTTTCGCCTCTAAATATGCTTACATATATGCAAATAGGCGACAATTAACTTAAAACAGTTTTGCAATATCCACAATACTTAGCTCAGTTATGCATCCTCCGAGGTCACATCTGAGCAGAATACAGCCCGTGTCGTTAGTATTATATGATTATAAATAAGAAGCAGAAACTCCGAGGTTGAGGATTTATCGCGAATCAGGCAGCTGGCAGTTCTGGCTAGCTTATGTATGTTATTAAAAGATTGATGAAGTGACAATGTGTCTGCTAATGTTGTCGAGCTATATGAGATCAATGAATGGCCAGTTTGAACGAGAATGTCGAATTTTCACCTGAAATCCTAGGTGGCAAAAAGGACAAACTCGTAATCAATCTGAGTACAGGGCGATAGCTTTTAATCAAAGCGAGAAAAAAGCGGGCTATATTAATGTGTTAATTAGTTGTAAATACTTTTGATAGTTTGTTTCTCAGGCTGAAAGCTAGCCTCTACTAGTATGATAGCATTAGTTCAAGGCTTAAAAATATCCAAGTACAACACGTAATGTAAACGGTGACCTCGTTTTGCCGCTAACGTAATTCCTTAGCGCTTAGTCACCATCTTGCAATAGCCAAAAGGCGTATAACCATTATGCAATCGTACTGCAAATCTTGATTTACAGATAGTCCCGAACTTCACAAAATTTATATCGATGCCACTCTACGTATGGGAGAAAAGGTCGATATAATGTGTTCCCTTAAAAGGGGCTCGCAGCCGGTCAGTTTTACGTGGTAAGTATCTGTTGCTTTGAAAATTTGTCCTAAAATTGACCTGTTTCATACAAGAGTACCTACGAGCACCGAACGATTTAAGATCCATTACGGCATACACTGATGATAATAATAGCAGCTACCGTGCTACGAGTACGCCACAGATTACGGCCGTACAGTTGCAAATTACCGAATACGTTTTAGCATTCGTAAGCAAAACCTGGAAGAAAATGTACTTTCTGTGCTAAGGAAAATCTGGTTTATTTGGTTTACCGTATATGGGCAATGCATTAGATCGAATACGACCAAACATTGAAGATCTCTGCGAGCAATTTCTTTATTTGGAATATTACTGACCAAACAGAATAATAAGCATGAGCGACCTTATTTAACTACAAACGTTTATTTTCTGGAATTGAAGCTTCCAAGGATGACTCCAAATAAGATTCTAGTTCTTATACCTTTAGACATTTTTATCAAACACAATTCCTAAGAGAAAAAAAACACATAAAGCAAGAGCAATTATTGTTGTAGCTCTCTTTCGCACCTACGAATAGCCGAACGAAAATAACAAGTAACAGATCTTGGCAAATTTATATTTGTTCACTTTTCAAAAACTCTCATTTGTTCGGTAGCAGCGAAGAGTTTCTCAAGAAGCTCCTCAACGTTTCGATTTGAAACCCGTTTACCTCTTACGTCATCCTACATAGCGACGTAACGCCTCAACATACTTATAATACTAGACGTATCGCTAATGCATTTCCCTACCGAAGAGTCGAACGCAGACTGTGGCGGCTTCACGGTTCCAGGCGCAGATCTCTCAAAAAGTATCATCCTACATTGCTCAGGTGTACGCCGTCACCCACAAAAAACTTACGGACATTTGCCCGGTGATATGTTCTATTTGAACTGTGCACCTAACTTTAGAAGGAACACGCAGCAGCTATTCGCCGTATTTCTGTTGGGGTTAGAAAGTGTATCGTACGTGAGTACGTGAAAGAAAAAACTGACTGCGGGCTCTACGACAGTCGACTGTGTGATGATTAACCCAACAATGAAATAATGGTCGGCAATTTACTTGCGTTGTTTTGCTATTTAATACAAGATGCGGTTTTCCTACTAAACTGCAACCGAAAAAAAAGCAGTGTATTATAATACGTTCAATGTGCAGACCGATGCACTAAGGTCAACATACTGTACGTTACGGGATACTGTCTTATAGCGGTTAACTAGTGAAGGAGACTGGTGTTTCACATCGAGGAGGGCTCAATTCCATGTTTCTAAAAAGGACACCGTAGGATTACTAAAACGTAAATGAACTCAAGTAAAAGTTATTTAAGGCATCTGAATGGGTAAACTGAGCTGGACATGACCACTAGACAATCTCGTTTGTTCTCTTCGTTGATTTTCAATATTGCTATAGGTATAAAGATAATCGTCCAATCCGCGCTGGCCAAGATGGCTACCAGTTAGATGAGTTAAGTAGCAAAAGTATATTGACGATTGAACGCATCGAGAGACGGCACATAGGCAATTATACATGCGGCGTAAACAATGCCCTCGGGACAGACTCGTATACCGTTCCTGTTGTCGTAGAAGGTACGTAATTTAAATTACATGATCTATGTATAATGTGATTAAGCTTTAATATATTATTAAAGCACTTGCTTTCAACTCGTCTTACCAACTTTGTTTAACACTTGTCGTCTCATCATTGTTATTATTATCGTTGTGGCTCTACGAATCAAATACTTTACTTTTTTTTATATGTACATTCTAATAATTCATCTTATTTCTCAATTAAATAATCTAACCTGACAGCGTGAGCATTCAGAAATCAACCATATTGCATCCTACCGGCGGTGTGTCTAGGTTACGCTTTCGACAAACGATTTCCAACCTTACTTAGTTAACATCGGAGCCATGTTAACTTGTTGCAGTGTACTACCGTCTGGTGAAGCGTTTCATATATAAATTCACGATTTGGCAACAAGTTGCTTCGCCACTATATTGGTAAAGCTCATGTTTACGTTATTCCGGGTATTTGTTGACAGCTCCTCCGTCGTGGAGCCTGACGCCTTCAGATACAACGGCCCCTACCGCTGGGCGTGTGCTTCTTCACTGTGCGGCCGTTGGCTTCCCGCTGCCCAGGACAAGCTGGGCCCGTCAGAGTGGAACTCGAGAAGAGTTTGTTCCTATACAAGATACAGACAGGATCACTTTGCATAAAAATGGTAAACTATGGTCGAAAAATGTGTGCGTGTTGTTATAATGGCAGCCGTCAAAGTACCCCAGTTCAAACGATGTGCATATATAGAAACGCTTCTACAATATTATATGAGCGTATACTGTAATAACAACGATTCGTGTAAATGCGAGCACCTATCGGTATCAAACTAATGCTAAATAAGCTCAGGTTAGATAATTCGATACGCGTACAAATCATTGTGTACTACCTACCTGTACATCCTTTTTTTGCTTCATGTCTTCATGGAAAAATTACAGATAGAACTAATATATTTAATTGAGAACAGTTTTTACATGCTAGTAGACGAACCGGGTGGAATATGTAAACGTCGTTTCGCGACTGGCACAAACGTAAGCTAGCTTTTCCAGTTCAATTTCCCCCCGGCGATATATTTACGTTGACCTCTCTGATGGAAAAGCAATGTTCGCAATAGAGCTTGGCAGCTTTATACTACTTTACAACTGGCTATTTCAGGAACACTTATAATTAACAATGCAAAGGTTGAAGACGCTGGAATGTACCGGTGCGACGCAGAAAATACGCACGGCAAACTCCGCCAGGCGTTAACGCTCACGATAAGTGGTATGTACGAATAGCCAATTGAATCGTAGCTCCATATGGGTGTGATTATGTTCAAAACAGACGGTTTCTAATGGACTCTATAATGATCGTTAGATGTGTGTCGTTGCCTCATCTCAACGACGGTGAGCGACACCAAAAGACGCATCAATTCCTAAACGAACAAGACCTTGACCGAATTGAGAACAAAGCCCATGGCATAGTAGATGCGCGAAACGTTTCATCACCATCTAAGATCTAACTGTACATCTGTGCCTTGCGCCGATAATAACAGCTCCGCCGACAATAATTGAGCACGACGAAACTTCAACGATCAGACGCGGTCATAGCGTTAAAATGCGATGCGAAGCCACCGGCGACTCACCGATGACGCTCATCTGGACCAAGGATGAACGGCTCTACCAAAACACCTACGTTGAAGGGTAAGCAGTAGCCAGAGTTCGAGGCCGATGATTGTTAATCACCAAATCACTTATGGTTTTTTATTCTACTCAGAACAGTGTCGTCGGACCGCGCTGAACCATTTTCGAATCTAGTTTGCACGTTATTTTTTTGAGAGACAAATGTCACTGATTCCTAACTGTAACTGAACACAGATGGTCTGAAATGCTCTAACAGGAATTTGTCTGATCTCTATATTAATAATGCTATTATTTTAAACAATATTCAAGCCGTTTGTTGTAGTAACTGAAAGTGCTAGCTAAGCACTGAGCTAGCATCCGGCTGTTTTCAATTTTAATAGAACATTTACATCGTGCCTCGGAACAAACCATGCAAGTAACTCTACAAAGTAAGATAGAATACACCTTGTCCGTTTTCCACCTGAAGAGTTGTAGAGGTACCCTACACGACATTAGTATAAGCAGGTATGGGAAAAATAGTCGGACGGCTCAAGATCAGAGCCAGCGAACGACGTTATTGAACACAATAAACTGTCCTCGTTACCACGTGTTTACTTGCACGTATACGTGGGTCGAAATCAACAATAAGCAACTTTCGAGCAATCAATGGTGTGATCATAGCGCATAAAATCGAAATTGAATGACCCCGTTTACAAATTGGTCATAGCAACTGACTAATTTTCTCGAAGCATCCCCATGTTGCCATCGAAGATGGCTAGACCAATTTCTTTAGATATATATATATATATATATGCAGATATATTAGGAGCTTCATTGAAATATCAACCAATCAGTACCTGGAGAGCATACCTATTTAAAGCATTATCCTTGCCAGGGTCTTCAGTTCCACTGGATTCATTAGAGCAGAAACCATGTACAGTTTGAACGACCATAGATTTCTTAATTGAAAATCTGATATGTCTGAAATCCACTGCGATATTCTATAATTTTGCTATAGTTTAACACTCACATCAGCATTTCGAAACATATTCTATTTGCTGTAAATTAATCGTGGTCCCGTATTTTCAATTAATCACACCGTGACAAGAACGAACGATCCTGACTAGTTATTTTTTTCTCTGTATCTAGCTCGGATTTGCTTCTGTTTTGGCTGAAGAGAAAGAAAGAAGCGAATACTAGCGTAAAAGGGTTTCCATCATACTGTGCCGTAGCATTTGCCTTGGATCAATTGTCGTCCCCTCCTATGAGCTATAACGCAGATATGCTGCGAAATGCACGGGTCTCTATCCTTCCCATCGAGTGTTGTGCATGATAGACGCGAGCGATGTCCATGACGAGTTGTCTTTAAATTTAGATATAAGTGACAATCTGAATACTAAATTTTCCTACGAAATCTCAATAACTTATTCTGTTGTTAAAGCTTGAGTATTTTTGGGTCGAACCTTATTTGCCCGTTTCTACAGTTATGACATCATCCAGCGGGTGATGCCGGGTGGGGTTCGATCCGAGCTTCTAATCCACAACACGACCCCGGGTGATGCAGGAATATACACCTGTAAGGTGTCGAATCCGTTCGGCCAAGCCTTGGCACTTACCCGCCTGCAGGTCCTCGGTATGTAAGCGTTGATGGTGGTTGCATGTTCTTCTTGCTAGTACATGTATTTAGGTACTAGCACTTACTGCATGCTACCGTAACCAACGGATGCATTTGGAAGGCGACAGGGACGGATCTCCTAATAAACATTTTGGCATAATTTTCGGCGATTTTCAGAACCTCCATTTCCTCCATTGGCTATCCGAGTAACAAACATTGCAAGTAAACAGGTGCGGTTAAATTGGCAGCCGCCAATTTCGGTCGTGAATAACTACATCGTCAGATACTGGAAAGAGGGTAGTGGTAAGCTTTCTTATTATACCATACAACAACACTTCGTAAAATAATTGTGTAACATCCGCAATTGACTTCATGCGGAAGTGATGAGAAGTTAACATCGGATCTTGTTTAGTCATGAAGATATCCTGTAAACTAGTATATTTGGGCTAATGATATGTTATTGAAGTATTGCAGCATGTTTTTATGACGAGTGCAGATAGGGCAGCTAAACTCGCTTTGAATGGCACCATTTAGGTGTATCGAAGATAAGCCGTAAGCTCTCGGTGCTGTCAATAGTTGGATCGGAAACTTCTGCATTTTTGGCGGATTTGCACCCGGGCACAACTTATGGGGGTTATATGCTCTCGGAAAACGGAGTTGATACCTCCGGCGAGTCTGGCTTCTTCAGATTCACGACTTTGGAAGAACCCCCGAACGCATCACCTCTCGACGTCAAACTCCTTGGTGTTGGAGCCAGGTTCCTCAAAATTCAATGGAAGGTAAACTAACAGCCGCAGCGAAACGGGCGTCATAAAGATAAACCTCACTGATTAATTCCAGATTTGACAGGCATTTTTCTTGTATAATTATACATACAAAGCTATTGGTATTGAACGTTTCTAGCCCGAATTTACGAGCTCGGCTTTTAGTATATTTGTAAAACGAGGAATTCACCCGAGTAGGGAAACGCGTAAAAGAATAGTCTGATAAAGTGTTTATTGGTAAATCAATGGGGTGGAATTTTGCAAAATTTTAACTCAATGCACAAATATCATGCAAAAGCATTCTCACACGCTTAACCTCTTAACAAGTTGCTATCGGTCCGGGCTTTTCGATAAAAGTTAAAAACAGATACTTTCTTTTAATAGTGGAAATATTTATACAGATGGCTATAATTCATGCAGGTTTTTGAAGGGCAGTTTTTTCCCAACCATGGATTAATCCTTTTTTCTAATGTAGGCGGTTCCCGAAGACCATAGAAATGGGAAAATTACCGGCTACAATGTTGGCCATAAACAGTTTGATTCGGATGTCCCATTCACCTTCGAACAAGTGCAGGGTGAGCCCGGAGAGGCGATTATACGCGGTTTACAACCAAACACAAAATACGCCGTTGTCGTACACGGATTCAACTCGGCTGGTTCGGGACCACCCAGTCATCGATTAGTCATTACGACTCTGGATAAAGACCTTCCTGGTCCACCGAACTTCGCCGTCTCTCACGTTACCTCGAAATCGGTTTCGGTGCAAATTCGTGAGAAAGCAATTACAAGTCACGTGACTCGTAAGTTATCCAAATCTCGAATTGATCTTAATCTTGCATATGCGTGAACGCTTAAAGGCTTGATCAGGGTAAGTTGATTAGATCGTGACAGCAAAAGTCAAGCTTACATTTTCAGCTGTGATTTTTTCTGGTTACGAAAACCAACATCCCTTTTCTAATAGAACAAAATCAACAAAAAGAAACTGTGTATTTTAATCGCTACACACTAAGTAGACTGTGACGAGACTCTGACGCTCCCGTAGTTTTCCGATAGAAATGCGAAGCTTACAGTCGAGGATCGACAATCAAGTGAGATAAATTGACAAGTAGCGTTTATGAACTTCTTTCAACGCGTCCAGGTTTCATAATCCCCAAGGTTATTAGCAGGAAGTTATCAAGCACTTTCTGCTTCGTGCAATATTGTTTACGAAGTGCTTTGTAAACGTCATTGCACGAACATTATTATCTATTATTTGTAAAAGGACTTTTTTAGGAAAGATTATTGTCCTCGCATGAGGAACAGTTAGGCCAGTTTTTTTCTAGTTGGCACACACTATATCTAGACCACTTTATCTTTTGTATGCATACAATAATGGCATACAAATATACCCAAACGTATTGAAGAAAATATCCGTCTATGCCAATAGCAAACATTTGCAGTGTTGGCATGATGGCAAATGTTGGGGGGGGGGGGGGGGGGGTAAGAAAATAAGGAGGGCTGATGATCTGCGGGAAATATATTAATAGAGTTTTCATTTCCTCTAACAGACAAATGTTTGTTTTACGGATAAGGTGATCTTTTCCACAGATCAAATCTTCTACTCTATTATTCTCTTTATACTGGGTCCGGTTGGTTTAATCCTCATATCCGACCAGCTTCACGATCATCACCACGTTCACCTTTTGACTGTGAAGCTGCTAGGTCCTCATGCGGCGCTGGCTTCGTTTATGCGCGGTAGCCAGTCTTTGTTTAGCTTTCCAGGGCAAACGCTGCCACAGCTCGATTTCTGGCGGTTATAAAGATTAAGCACACATAGTCATGATGAAACGATTCTCGCTATCCGGCAGGAGCTAACGAACAGCTATAAGAAGATCCGCTTCCTTTTCTCATATATAAAGGTGATCGCCTGTCTCAAAATGACGCAATCAAATGTCATGGAAGGAATTTCTTGTGGTTTCTTCATAGCAGGAGCAATTTGGCCAGATTACACAAGAAACAATTGATATTGATCATCTACTCATTTCTTCAGTTACGTGTGATCAAGGCCAGATAAAGACATAATAGGATGGTTAAAAATACATTATCTTCTTTTTGTCATCTGATTTAAGATTACGAGTAAAGTTCTGATGCATACATGTTGAATATAGAATACGACCAAAATTGAATGGATTTAGAATCGGGGAGAAATCATTGGTTGCATATTGTTCGACTCTACGATACACAATAATAAAGCGAGAGAAAAACTGTCTAGAAAAAAACTTACATAAGTTAGAAGGGAAAAAGGTCAAATGTAAATCTAACCGTGTGCCAAAAATGTGCCCACGTACATTTAGATCGTTCAGCAAAAAAGGCATCTCCTGTCCGTGACGAACAGTAATAAAGACCAGTTAAAAGAAGGACTACCGCGTAGAATGAACCGAAATCACTTGTCGATGTGTGCAATAAAAATGCTTGAAATAGAAATGCCATATATACATACAATCGTATGTATTTACCTAAAAATTACTGCCGGTACCGTAGAACATGGGTTTGCCAGATGATCTGGGTTTTTTTTTTCTGCTAAATGTTTATTGTTCGAAATGTCAGGTCCACAGTCACTTTAGTATTGCGTCAGACATACGCATATAAATGTTTACGGATGGCGTAAACATTCGTCCGCAGATGCATATAATTACCTCTGTTACTGCTGCGCGACGTAAAATGATTATCGTTTAAATTCGTAATTACTAGAAGTGATAAGTAATCATCAACGTTAGCGTTGATACCCTTCACACCTAGATACTGCAGTCACGCCTTCTTGCGACCCTAAACGGCTTACCTAGCCGAAACTTTTTATACAAATTGGCCCATAGTTATTATGATACGTTACCTTATCAAAGGTTCTCTGTTGCTGTAGCGAGTATTTCGATGTTGTATCAAAATAAAGTTACCCTTCTTTCGTCGCCCACATTAAAGATGCTAGATGTGTGTGATGCGCTTCTTTAATCGCCCAAACCCAGAGACGTGATTGCGCAAACGTATATCGTAACAGCGTGATTTAGAATTGCATTACATTTTAATGGAAGCTTGATAAAAGCTCACCTTTATACATGCAACACGTTAGCTAACGTTGATGTTATGTTTCTTTTTTCGTTCTGCTAAGAATTTGTGTTATCGTATCGGGAGACCGGTATCGACCCATGGAAAAGCGTATTTTTCCCACCACATACCCACACACTGAACGTGGAAGGACTCCGTCCAGAGACCAACTACGAAATCACGATCGCTTCTTACAGCGTCCACGGACGGGGTGAAAGCTCAAAACCGATGGCATTTAAGACCACAGCAAACGGTATAATTTTGTCACTGTAATCGAATATATTATGTCTTAATAACCATATAAAAATCGGCATACTAGGAGATATGCTCATCGGAGGATGGATGAAAATTCTAGCGTAATAAACACTCTTGTTGAAAATCTCAAAAATTACGCACTTGAAATGTAATGTTGGAAAAGTAGCGTTTCCTTTTTAGTAAAAAGACCTATGTTTATATTTTTCCATTAATGGTATATATGTATTTCTATTCACTATTAAATTATGCGTATTTGACGTGCTGTAATTGTGTCGCGGTTAACACAGATGAGGCATCAAAGACGATCCTTGCCGCCCATAGCGGGCTCCTGACAGCGGAAAACGTCGAAATCGTCCTGAGTGAGCCTCGCCTATTTCTTCCATTGCTGTTCTGCCTGACCCTTGTTGTTTCATCAATCGTCACGGCTTACGCATGCTATAAGCGCGTTGTAGCCAAGTACAGTGCGTGTCACATACGGACGTTAATTTGACCGATATTTACAATTAAGTTTAGGAAAATACGCTATACGCTCAATGAACATCTTGCATGTATACTGGACAAAAGTGTACATAAACCGTGCTATCTCATATATTGACATATATCGTGCGAAAGCGAACTTCCGCTTCGGGTGACCCGTCGTAATTATGGCACACTTTATAATAATATACCTTCACTTTATTGTGTGAGGAAGCCCACTGAAACGTCCGGCCATTTGATTGTCTAGCACTTGTGAAGACCTAGTGTAAACGACGCGTTCTATTTTTTGCTCTGCCAATATGATCTAGCGATTGTGTCTGATCCTTTGGCTGGCAAAACATGTTCTACAATAGCTATCCTGGACCATCGTTGTCTCCTCGAACCAATTTTTTGATAGTTCATGCTAACGATGAAGCCTCTGACTGAAAGTTCGCTCGAAATGTGGCCATTACAGATCGATGTCTATTTAGGATAAGCTGGAGATACGTTTTCTTCTCCATTGTACAGTGATAAAATAATAAAAATGATTTCATATACTGTTACATGCATACTATGCAATGTTAAAAGAAAATACATACGAACCCCAGTCCTATTTTCCTCTCGGATTCGAATATGACGTACGTTAACAGGAACACTGTAGACCTTTTTTTTTTGCCAATGCGATATCAGCCGAAGGCGGATGCGACTCTGATTCAAACCCGCGAAATCTCTACATTGATTCGTATGATTGGCTGCTTCTAACCTACATAGCAGTTTCGTATAACGGTCTTTCGTGAGACTCTAATGAAACAGTCGAATTACACCGTCGAAGTAATATGTCTGGCTCCTACGAATCGAATCGAATACTGACTGCCTAGTAAATACATCTCAAGGTGCTTCAAGTTCTCAAATAGATGATTAATTAACTTAATTTTCCCTGCTGCTCCTGATGAAAAAATTGGGATGTAGCTGTCGCGAACTAGATTATAAAATGGCGGGTTGTATGGTTGGTTATGCCTCGTTCAGTACAACGGCATATCTTGCGCTGGCAATAAATATAATACCGTAGCTTTTTTTCAGCTTTGGTTATGGCTCTTTACGCTTGCATATCTCGCTATGCTTACATATATCTTGT
Source organism: Varroa destructor (assembly GCF_002443255.2). Taxonomy (NCBI): domain Eukaryota; kingdom Metazoa; phylum Arthropoda; class Arachnida; order Mesostigmata; family Varroidae; genus Varroa; species Varroa destructor. The sequence goes on along the minus strand of NW_019211456.1, from coordinate 33,130,892 downwards.
GTTTAAAGGTATTTGTTGCGTGTACGCTCATGTGTTTTTGTTGAATGTTCGTGCCTGTCTGTGTCCTACGCGTTGTTAATTTCAGCGGTGTTCAATAGTCCTACAGGAGGAGCGCCGGTACTTCAATACCAGACAGTTCAGGGCCCCTACGGAGTACTCGAACGAGAGTACTGCGTTCTCCAACAAAAGCTCTATGGCGCTGCTGGTGGAGGCTATTACGGAATGGGGAAAAATGGAGAAATGATGTACGATATGCCGTACGATGCCGTCATCAGCACATCGTTGCCCGTCCATAATGCTGCAGCTGCTCAGCAAATACCTGAATCCACTTCGGCTGATACCGTTGCAGCTCTGGCAGTACGTAACACGACGCGTTTACTGAGCCAACACAAAATCAACTGAGGAAATCCGAGCCCGCTTTTATGGAGCAGTTTACCTTTCCTTAAACCTACACATAGCTATTGAGTTAATTAGTAACTCATCAGTTAACTATTTAACTAACTAGTCAATAATTAGCTAATGAGTCCTGAGAATGTTTGCACTAACAGCTTCATAACGGCAATGGCTGACTTCAAACCGACTGCCATATGCCGGTTGAGGAAATCGGCCAAATGGCGAATTTTCTCATTGGATCTTTCAAGTCTTACGTCCGATACCGCCGTTGGCTCCCAGCACGGAACAAAGTGTGTGTATACTCGGATTCGAACGTAGACCACAATATGTGTTTCAAAGACTAGCGTGCAAATACGCTACCCACCGAGCAATCACGAGAAGACGCGGTAGCTTACGCCATTGATATATGGCTTTAGGTCAGAAAAGGTTTCATTTGCTTCTATTGCGTGTGTCTGTCAATTGTTATGCACGTCGCTCTCGTGTGCAAAACGGAAGAAACATGTGTATTTTTCGTAATTTATTTTTGAAATAGAAGCATCCCCTAAAAAGCCGTTGTTTACGTAGCATAACTTCAGTAATTCTAGTTATGATCTAGCTTACTCACGCAATTGGGCCGACACAAGCTTATTCCTGCTTGCAAAGGGGTGCTGCAGTTCGAAATTCCATGTTGTCCCAAATATGGTGATGTTTCAAAAATATTGGGTATATCAAACGCCATCACATCGGCGGCGAAAACTTTTGTTTAGGAGACGTAAACAGTTCTATGGTTGACGGTGTATATCGCGCTCAGATTTACTGTTATCTTATTTATTCCGAAGTCGAAACAGCGAGTCTGAATCGGTGTCTAGCGCTTGTCCAGAGCAGGAAGTGTTTGTAAGTTTAGGCCAACAGCCTTACATGAAACAGGAAACAAACGAAAACAAAGCAATTGGATTCAACAGTGTTCCATTACAATCCATGTCAAGTAATTAGGTGAACGTTGCATCTGTCACGTGAGTTGTGTAACGTAGATTACGGTGTGAAAGTATGGATCAATTATACCTTTGTGTATCGGGTTGGAAAATAGGTTCCGGCACGCTATTTGTAAGCCAAAAAACCAGAGCAAGCAGAAGGAAGTACAATGCTTAGATTTAGGCCGGTTAAGGGTAGTCTGAACGTGATTGATCGAGGCTCGATTAATAGTTGACAATCAGTAAAAAAAAGCCGCTCTGCAGCTTTACGAATAGAATCGATTGCATGATTAGATGCTTTTTGAAAACTGCAGCTAAATATAGTAATCAATACTATCACATTATTTACAGCAGCCAAAGGACTGTTACACGATGCTGAAGGGAAAAGACAATCGACAATCGTACATTGTAGCGCCCGCCGTTCCCGAAAAGGACGAAGCTTTGCGAGCCACCCTTCGCGCCGAAAAGGCGATGAAGATCCGTAAAGAACTTCAGGAGGCTCGCGCGAACGGCACCATTATTCAAGCTGATATTCATTCATCCGATGACTATGTCAACGATGAGGTTCGTAGACTGCTCTTACCGTTTATTCTGCGTATCAATCCACTATCGAGTCTGTAACCCTAATTTACTGGTGGTCGTATTGAAAGTTAATCGTAACCAACCTCGGTTATTACAGGTAATTAAACATACGTCTCGATTGGGCATCAAATGGTCTATCTGGTTGCTAAATTACCTTCAGGCAGTTTACTATTGAGTACAATAGAGAAGTAATTTTCTTTTAGAGTCGATACGAAATTTGAGCGAAACATGCCAATATGATTTAAGAGCCCATATACACGAGGCTGTACGAAGCCGCAGAAATTCTTCGAATTGAAAAAACCTGTAGCATTTTCTGATTTGGAACTGACACCATGTTCTGGCAAAGATAGCCACAATTTTCTTGTGCTAGAGTAATGTTTCGAACTTTCTCGTATATTTTTTTATATATTCGTGTGTATTTTTTTTTTTATTACACACGCGATAAGTGTATCAAGTACAACTGATTTCTCTTTAACTGGTTGATAGCATTCATATTACTCGAACGTAGTTAGCTTTCACCGCTAAGCTCGATGCAGTCTTTTGCTGTGAAGTACACGCTGTGGGGATGGCGTATCGAGTCCTTCACGCATTTGGTGACTTCGTCTCCGACGACGATAATAACAGCAGACAAGCGCATAGCTATCAAAATAAACCTTCAATGAGTGCCCGGTCGTAGACTAAAGCCGGCAGCCAACTACTCGGCAATAGAGAATGACGCTATAAACGTTTTAGGCCTAAATCGTATTTTGTTATTCGTGGTTGTGTTTTTACGAATCAGAATGAAACCAGCAACATCTTCTCATATGGACCTAATCGTTGGCATCGTTCGTCGTTCCTAACCCTCTATACAGTTAATAACAGTATGCAATTGTTTACGTTACGTTGTTACTTATGATTTAAGTGGCTCACACAGAAGTCAACCCTTTATCGTCGTTATTTCTTGTATTGGTCAGTTGTTAATGTACTCTACAAACGACAGGTCACGAAGAATTCTAGCGAGGAGCTTATCCATCGCCAAATTTTCACTCACACATACATATTTCTATCGAAGAAAACCAAATGTTGTGTTCTTTGCTCAATAGTACCCTATGAATCAATGAGCCGTAGCTACACGACCCGTTTCGTGTGTCAATGGGTATAAATTTAACCAAACTCCAGAATTTTATCATATCTTGACCGTTACTTTCCCCATTTATATGAAGACTGTCCGTTCTGTTAGAATGTGCCTTCAATAAGAGCGTATTTTGGTATGGCAAATGACAATAGTGAAACTGCAGGTGCAGGACCAACTCAATTGTTGTCAATAAAGGTTTATTGTTTTTGCTTTTTATAACTTTATACACTGTGATTTTTTCTATCTACGCTTAACGCTATCGACTCATCTCTTGATCTAGCCAATACAGCATCCGAAAACTAATATATTGACGGTCTGTAGATGAGCAGATGGTAATCACAGCAGTATTGCGGGAAAATGAGGGTTCGTAGTAACTCCATAACGCAACGGAGCTCGTCACTTGCAGAAGATATGAGGTGAAGCGAAACAAGAAGGAATTACGCAGTCTGTTGGATCATCTCAGGCGGTTCTGGAGCTTTAGATCGGGGTCATGTGCACAGAGTAATCGGGAGAAAAAGATAGTATCGGGCATCTCCGACCAGTTTTTGGGGTAACATATAGATAGAAATGGTTTTAGACAATCTTCTAAAATATTGAACGTATTTTAGACGATAGGTAATCAAGAATAAAACTGCTGTGTACGTCCCTGTATGGGTGCAAATGCGAGACAATAGAATCAATACCTATCCAACAGCAACACACATATAATGGTGGCTGGCGTTGGATAAACGACGTAAACGATCAGTGTTGGGCACCGACCACAAATTCTCTGTGACGGCAGAGTTTCTGCTAAAGCAGGGATCCAGCTGTGATATAAGTTATAGTATCTGCTTCCGATCTGTAAACTAGATGGGAGCTATTGAGTTCAATGTCAAGGAATTTTCACATGTTCAAGTTGATTCTGACGCGTCTTAACGTATATATGTCGATACGCCTTTACCTTTTACTTTAATAGCGAATTATTTCTTTTATGGCCCCATCTATCGTGTTAATATTATGCCAAATAAATTGTTATATAACTGATTTCGTTCGGCAGAGCGAGGCAAAGGATGGCACATTCATACAGCCCACGGAGAACTCAGATCCCGAAGACACAGATAACGACGGCGATGATATGGAGGAGCCCGAGAACCATACGGAGCCAACTGAGCTTGGAAACTCCTCTACCGGAGATTCCAATCCGGACGTTAAAGGTAATAGATGCAATAATTGTACTGCCACTACAACGATAGCATCGTTCATGTATACCTGTACCGTGTATACCATGTACACAGTCATTCGGCATCATCATCATCGCCTTCGTTGTCTAGATGACGCCATCAATTAAGCATACCGTCAAGGCGATTGCCTTATCTGCCACCGTTTCCGTCATCATCTTTGAACGATATATTATCACGGGCTTCAGTTGAAAATCGGTCGATACAGGATGGACCCCGAAAAATATGAAAATGCTTTAATGCATACTTTACCATTTATTCTAAACCTTCGCGTTGCAGCTGTCACACTAACAGCCATGATATGATGGCAGCGAAAATCGTTATCTAGCTTTTCTAATTGTCGCTACCATCAGGCCCTGACCTACTGCTAGCAAATACTAACACCAGCCCTTTAAACCCGTCACGTACCTTGACAGGAGACACGTCCGACCGAATGGATGCGACCGAACTTTTAATGAAGAGTCCATCAGATACTGCGGTGATTCCTATTGAGCCGGAACCTGCACCACCTGCTCTACCCGCGAAAATGAAGCATTTACTCCCATCTCCGACGGCACTAACACCAGTCCCTTTTTCGGTCACCATGCCAACCATCGAAACAGATATTGAAGGTCCGATATCTTCAACGACACCTATTCACATCGTTCCGGATCTTCCGTCACCCCCTGTTGATGACTACGATGTCAACTGGCCGGCACCCCCGCCTCCGGAGGGGCTCGAGTAACTAGTTAAGCTGCAGCGAATGTGATGCGTCGCATGCCTCATGGTGCGGGATCAAGGAGAACGTTTCGTTCCGAGAGATGCGCAAAGCGTGCGATAGCTACACTGTCATCTAGTCATTTTAGTTGATCGAGTCATCCTAAAAACATGGAATAATGGCGGTACTTTATGCAATAAGAAGACAGGGAAGTAAACAGGCGTACACACATGAATATAGTAAACAAAGGGGTATGAAGTCGGTTCTAAAATGCTGACTAATAGAAGTAGCCGAAATTGGCGATCTACTTCTTATGAAGGAACGTAAGCCTACTGAACCGTTTCGACCTGTCAGAACCTATGGAAACGGATCGAAAAGCGTGTAACAGTTGAAACAGTTGTGCCAGAACATCGTTGAACATTGAAAATCGCAATGGTAAGGATAGAGCTAAGAGAGTAGCCTGGATATATACGTGCGTTACGACAGCCTATGTACGCATGCTAAGAGGCATTCAACTTCAGAGTGACAAAGCTGTGGCTGTATGTGAACCCGTGCTTACGTCGGTTACTTTTTTTTTAGGTTAGGTTTGTGGGCTCCGCTAGTTGATTGGTGAGCGATTGTGTGACTGCAGACAATATCGGATGTTAATAGTGAAGTGACTGCGATATATAATCCTAATGTGGAAAGTACGCTGGGAAAACTGAAAGTATTTGTACATGAAAAAAAGTACTGCGACTGCGCAAATCGTCCCTATAGGTATATGAAGCACTTTTAATAGTGAATTATAAAAATATGCAAAGATGGTATTGAACAAGGAACATGCAGCTGCCAGGTGAGCCTTGCACGATGGTGTGCCGGTGGTGCCATTTCGAAAATTACCACTAACCGTACAAAGAAAGACGTGCAACGATTCCAATAATGAGCGACATGCAACATGTGCACTATAGACAATCTAGGAAGGCTTAAATTTGATCTAGGCGAGTAAACCACATTTTCTTACTGACACCCATAACAAATCTTCTATAGGCTCTAGCGAATATACGCGCGGATACGTCTGAACAGCTTGCCGCTCAAAGTGCAAGAAACGATAAAGTTCACGCCTTATTAGTAACGATGGTAAACAAGCTGACTTACTGAATGGGAACACGGACAATTATGGGACGATGTCAAATAATACTACACACTATAGCGATGATACCAGACTTTTTATCAGAACAACGTTCAGGTACTTCCTGATATCGCGGGTGCTACTATTAAAGGCGTTTAGTCGTACGGACACTAACGTTGACACTCAAGAACGCTCACGACGTATTGGAGTCGGGTGGGCTGAGAGAAAGCATGCCGGAACTAGCTCACGGGTGGGCTGAGACGATATATTTATAAACACAATTTACGGAAAGCGTAAAAGACAGCGTGAGTGTAGGTGACGCAGATGATTGAGTTTTCGAACAAATATTCATGTGCGATTTCGGTAATACGTAAAAAGTATATACTGCCAAGTGATTTAATGGCGATCAACAAAGCGGTACGAATGGAAGCCCCACCGGTGTACTTCATCTGGTAACATATCTAGTACATCTAATGGTTGTTATATAATATTTGCACTTTTTTTTTTTTCTATTATTGTATTTCCATTTCTGTGATTTGGGGATATGAAACAAACGCGAAGTAACATGATTCAAATAGAGGCTGAGCCGACACACAAGCATGATATTACCGTTGGCTATATACGGCAACACTATATACATAGCATTTGTATTATTTCTACGTTTTGTATAATACTGCTAACTGTGTAAATATATAAAAGACGAATAAACAGAAAAATCATTAGAGAAATTTATGTCTATTTGGAAATGATTCAGTTTAAAAATGGAAATGATATTTATTTAGTTAATTGTCGCTGCGTGAGGGTAAGAAATTCAACTCAAACCCATGAAAACCTTCTGGTGGTGTTATATGGGGCATGGCCATAAGGAACTGCAGTTTTAATTTCAACCAACTTACGAAATGTTCCAGTTGTTTTTCAAACAGGATCCAACAGCCTGATTTGTGTAAACGTTATGTAACTGTTAGTCCGTATATATACGTGTATCGGTCAACTCAACCATCACTGCGATTTACTGTCAGCGGCCCTAACTAACATTGTCACCGATATGACGCATTGTAGATGTTACTGAAAGCATGGGGCAGGTGCGCGTTCATTCCGTACATGCTACCTGTAACCGTACATGCGAAATCATCGTAAAAATCATGCACACCATTGCTCGAGAACGAACGATCAATATCTAAATAGAGTAAATTGTGCAATATTCTGAAACTAGGAAAATACTTTAACACAGAATCGTACGAGCCAGAATCCATATGACGTGTCTGTGGCCGGCTCAGTACAGATGACTAGGTACCTTTTTCTGTTTGTCTGACGCAGTGTTATGGCGCGTTAATCTCCCTTCCCAACTTCATGATACGAAACACAATTAATTCACTTCCAGACACAGTTAAATCATGACGCGATCTCAAGATATGAGCGTCAGAACTACTGACCGGGTATTTCTTTCTTCTTTTCTATCAAATTTTCGCTGAACTAGATTTCTTATCTAAGATATTCTGCTATCAAAGTCTAATTGCCTATATCTATCTTCCCTTGCCCCTTTTGGCTAAGTACGATACCGTACGGCTCTACTCTGGGCCGAACTTGGATCAATATACCTTCGCGTACCGAGTAAAGTCAAACCGAAGGAAAAAGAAGCAATTAATTTGCCATGCAGCGCTAGTTTTAAGTTGTCACCACAGTACAACACATTTATGGCAGTACCGGTTGAATAGTACGAGTAGCTGGCTTTCGTAGTTCTCTAGTTACTAGTCAATGACTACTATTACCACTGGAAGCTAAGTTATACTGACGGTTATAGCTAACTGGTGTTGCGCAGGTCCTAAACATTGTCAGCCAGAAACGGCAGAACTCCAACGTGTGACATCAATTCTACCAACAAACGTGTCTGTATATACGGAAGAGAGATGTCGAATATTTAGATATCGAAAAATCTTAGGGACAATACGATAATTATTAATATCTTATGAGAATTTCTCTATGAGAGGTACTCCAACAGCCCGCTATTTTGATCGTGAAGTCGTTTTAGCTGTCACTCGCAAACGCAGTCTTTGCAGAGCCATATTAGCTCTGAAGGCCTAACAATCCAAGGTGAAGCTGCTTCTACGATCTCAAAATCTAAAGTCCAAGAGTTTTTTTTACGACTTGAAATCACTTCGTTTGTCTATGAGCTACAACGAATATCTATCGTATGCATAAACATCGTTAGGGTTTTGATCTAAACGAGACAACGCATTTGAAGCCTTTGTTTGGATGTAGCTTAAAACTCGGTCCTGGCACACATAGTAGCTGATAATAGCTCGAAATCTTCGGACGGGACGAACCGACCTATCGAAGTTAAATTTTCCTTTCAGAAGCTCAATTGGGCCTCTCAGTAGCCCGACGATTCCTACAAGCCTCGCGAGAACTGTATTAGTTGAATTCTGCAAGGGGATGTGTCACATGTCATATGAGGAGCTCTATTTTGAATAAGGCCATTGATACAAATGAAAATAGAAGCATCCGAAGCAGTAACAAACACACGAATCGACCACGCATGCTTTGTTGATAATATAAGTTTCTAACTATATCGTGAAATGCAAACTGGATTCAATCGTTCCCCGTCTGGGACACAGGCTCGCAAGTTCCACGTTAATTATAACTATCAATATAAACAAAATTAGCTTAGGCTCAAGTTTTAACGGTGGTTTCAATAAAATCACTTCGACTAGTTGGAAATTTGTATATTGCTGACAATTGGAAAGTTTGACATAAGCCGCCCACAGCGTGCACTCACGTGTTTGCTAGTAAGTAAATTTCAGCGTTTAAAGTTGGATGGCCAAAGCAAAAAAAAGCTCAAATTTAAGAATAATAATAGTAATGAAGATTTGTTCTGAACTTAACATACAAGGCATGTTTTTGTAAGCACGTTTAAAAAGTAGTTGCACTTCTCAGGGGCATTTCACTCGTAGTTAGGTAGGATGCTTGTCATTTCCTCACGGTGAGCTCAATCCACGGCATCAGAACCAATGAGTTAAGCTTGCCCCCTTTGGGACTTGCAATCCGGCTACCCCTTATGTTATGCTAACGCAGTTCCGTGCGTAAAAATCGGTACTTCTGTTTCAAGTAATAGTTCCAGCTATAATTTCTACGCTTTAACCTGAACATACCGAAAATTCTAAACGACCAGTTTTGCTATCCAGGAAAGCGTTTCTTAGGGATGCTAACATTCCCTTGGCTATGATAATGGATAATATAGCTTTGGTAGGAACAGACGCACCAAGCCAGTAATATTGTTTAAGGCTGTTTATTAGGCAACCCTGCTCTGATCTCCAGACTATGCTTGTTCTATAGCTTATTCGTGATGATGATCCGACTACGCAGATCTAGTGACCGTATGGACGATATCTAAAAAAAACCCACATACATATTTCTGCCGTGTACTTGACGGGTTCAAACCCAAATTTTCGATTCTATTGAGGTCACGAGATTTAACTGTGTCATCCGCGTCATTAGCTTTGCGGGTTGCTGTGCTTCCAGCTAGCCGAGAAGAAGTTTCACACGTCGAGGTATTTTCCTCTGACCGATAAAAATAAGTAAAAACGAATAGTCGATTGTAATTTCCCACGGCAACAGCTGCTAATTGGGTTATCTGGTAATAATGCTTGACAAGTTGAGGTCTATTTCGTTGTCGACGATGTTATTTCCGGTTTTCCTCGAATTAATTGGTAGCCCCGTCATTGTCTGAACATGTTTTTTTTTTCTGTTGTATTCTCGTTCTCTTCGGCAAAGATCAACGCAGATAAGATCCACAACGCATGCAATTCGCGGTCTATAACAGTGGGCTGATATTCTGGGGCGGCCAATGAAACCCTACCGCGGTTTGCTGTTTCACGCCGCTACTGAGAGCGGTTCGAAATGGAGAATTTACATGTGAGGGTAATCCATATTCGAAGAGGTGTCTTATGGTGCCTTCCGTGCAGGTGGCGATGGTGATACAACTCTAGCTAGCTGACATCAATGCAGACGTTAAGACAATACGTTCCATCAGATTCTCTCCGCTTTTAACCCTCCTCTCTCTGCACTAAATCGCGTTGAAGTAGCGTAACGTATCGTAGATACAATTGCTTTAAGGTATTTGTATATAGCCATGGGTACCTGACAACCTAACAAAACAGATCGCTTATTAAAGAGAAATCAGTCCTCTAAAACGACTAGTTCATTGGCGCTTAGCGGAGGCTTTGAATGTCTCTTCTTAACAGTAACACCCAAAGTTCCGTAAAGATGAAATGCACCACTGAACAACTTTATTCCAGAAGAAGTTAGACTGCTCACTAGTGTTAAACCATTCCGTCTCTAACAGTGATATTCGACGGGATCAGAGTATGCTCCGTTCGCCGGAACGGAGTCGCTCGTGTTCTGCACAACTTTGGTACAGTGTAGACGACAACTTTTGACTCGGAACACTGAACGTGAACTAAGTTATACGGAAGTTTGTTTGCAATCTTTCCGATTTGATAAAATTATCTTTTGTTTTTTTTTTTGCTATATCCAACGTGACCTTGTGGAATCACTCATTTGCTTAATTAGTTTAACATAAAAGAACTCCGACTAGGTCCGACATGACGAGGATTTGTTATTGCCTGTGTGCGGTTGTTATTTTGTGCTGTTTATCACAGACGTTCTGCTTTCAACAACTAATTACGCTAAAAGACCAACCCATTCTGACAGAGTTGGCTGAAGATGTTGGACCGGTGTTCACAAATTTCATAAATCGATACCGTAAGCAAGGGATTAGGTTTAGTCAGAATTTTATTTACGACGAAAAGTTGGAACCTGAGTGCCTGAAGAGCTATATTCGGATCTTTCAAGGCATTGCTGACCTAAAACCTTGGGCAATAAGATGTAAGTACTACGATAAGAAATCCTAATTTTAGGTAACAGTAAAAATTAGATTTTTGCGGCGGCTTATTATTCTTTTACAAAGCGTTATAGCTGTGAGCGGATCATGTCCCGCTGCCATAGACAGTGACCAAAACTCTTTCGCAGACCGTTGCTAGGTGCAACGCTTCGTATTAGTTTGATTTCGGCCATCAGACGCAGATTAGGCGCATTACCAAATGGATGTCTCCCAGAGTTTGTCCATGGTCGGATTCGAACTACGCCACCATGAGTTCCTAATATTGGCACAGATATACGCTCCCCACTAGGCTATCACGGAGACAACCGTCTCTCGTTCTAACTAATATATTAACTTCACTCAATAATTTCGTAGCATCAGACGTAGCAGAATCGATTAGTGGTGTTCAATTCAGTCAATGGAATATAGACAGGAAACGCGCTTCGATAACGTCACGTATTCACGTGACGCTTAAAGCAATATATGCCGTTGCTAACTAGAGGCCGTCTATAGAAATCTTAGCAAAACCTCCGATAGTACCTAAGCAGAAATTCCTTTCATACCGAGCCTAAAGAGGTGATCAATTTTTCAGGTACCATCTAGCCTGGTTCAGGGAATAAGATAGCTGCAGCGGATATTTCCGTAAAGCCGATCAGTTAGTTATATGTCGATTTAGGATAGTATCATAATCCAATCTGACATAAGTCGTGTTTTCGAATCCTCACGTTCGTAACAAGTACAACAATATCGGAGTGAAGGATAGAGCATGCATCATTATGAGGCTTATCAGGCGCACTTTCTAGTATCCATAGTAACGTCGAAAAATTTCAGAGCAGGAAGTTGTGACACGCTGAGAATCTGCTAAGGACTGATAATTTAGTATCTGTAAGTTCATATTTATGGAAACGTAGTTTGCGATTCGACAACGACTCACCAATGGTTTATGTACTCCTTTTTTTTTGTTATCCCCGTTAAGACATTTAACTTAAACAACTTTTCATACGGCTCACTTAGTGCCTGGCTGGGGTTGTTTGACTGAGCTCACATAATTCAAAATCATTCTAATATTTGATTAAAATTATTTGTCGATTTGATCTGCTACGCATCATTATGTTTAAATAAAAGCAAATAACTAACCCTAAATAGAAATAGTTTTTTATTTGCAAGAAATACTAAGACGTCACAAAAAAATTCCATACTTTTTTCTACAATTTATAGAAAATACATTAGCTTTTATGCTAGTTATCCCTATCTTGTATTTTTATATGTCTGAGATTATATATAGCAATAACAATACTGCGTATGGTGAACGCATATGACACAAACAATTTTCTTTCGAGGTCCCACAGCTCTGAAGGAAACTCAATTGCTTGACTGATCTATTACGCTGACTAGAGGAAAAGATAGAATGGTTGGGATAGGTAGAATGGGACAGAAGGTTCCAATCCGGAACCTAATGCCACATGGATATTAATCCTATTAACTTCTTTGGAAGGAATAGAGGTATACTCAAAAGAAATTATACGTAGTAAATATAAATACATTTGCGAATGAATGTTGAGTCTGACACTTTGGACCTATTCATTCGCTGACGTTTTTTACATTCGTTTTAAAAAACTCAAGGTCTAAACATTAAATAGGAAAAAAACAAGAGTTTTGTTTGACGCTTCTTTCAAGGATGGGTCATGAAGTTGGGAATGAGAAATTCCGCCCAGGCCATATTTTTTATTTATTATGTCACTCCCCACAGTTCTATGCTGGAACGAGGATGTGTACTTAGAATTGTTACACAGAGTTGCCACGATATAGACGAGCCGCGCAATTCAAAATCTAGATTGGTCTACGTCAGCCGTTTAGATGTAATAGTAGGGAAAAGTTGGAGAAACCTGCTTACTTTTCCATCGTCCAAAAAGCACAAGCGTTTTCGCACAATCTCAATCGTAACCTGTGCTCATTTGTTTTACGAATGCCTGTCGATGGAGACGCATCAGCTCATGTACCAAATATATCTGATGGTGCAGCTACGATATGAGCGCTGTTCTATTATTTCAAAAAAAAAAAAGGTCTCCGCATCGCGAATAAATTATGTTTTTTTTCACGGTTCTACCTGGTGGCCCTCAGCAATGCTGGCCTTTGGTCCGATATCAGTAGAGGAATCAACTAGCCAGAGTGCACACAGCATAAAAAGTGGGCTTATTGGTTTTTATTAGGTAAGCAATGACTTCGTGACTTTGCCAGTTGATTGACCATATATGATAGACTAAGTATTTTTCAGTAGACTAGTCCAAGCCTAGTACAATTGGTTTTTTCTTTTAGGATTATCAGTCGGATCGCGCGAGTCCACGCCAACATCGAGTTGGTCAATGTGTGTCTTCCTTGTTTATAAGAGCTAAAACTTCTCTGAGGCAATACCCTCGTGATGTCTCCATCAGTAGATACACGCTTCTAATATATTACAATAGGATACTGATCACTCAAAGCTTGAATATCACTAAGTCACACGGCTGAGTGTTAAATACAAAAGCTTATTGTTGTTGCCAGCCCGTCATTACGGCGTTCATAGTACTCCGAGTTAATTTACAGTAGTGCTTCAAAAGGCGGACAATCTATTATGAATGTTATTATATAGTTCAGTAGAAATAAATTTATGTATCTTGGATTTTCATATTATTAAGAATTTTTGTTAGTTTTACTCTTTGAAATAGGCTTTCCTTTTATTTAATATCCGACACTAGAATTTAAAGCATCACCTGCGACTCATCAATAGTTTGGGGCGGATATTTGATAAATGTTTCCACCATTATAGCTTAAACAGCTTTAGAAGTCTGGCGCACTGCAAGCTGCAGAAGCCAGAGATAACCACTGTACTTCAATTGGCCTTCACCTATCTAACCCAAGTGTCCTACTCACTAATATAACGCTGTCCGTTAGGCTCTTGAGCAAAATCACATCCATGGTCCAGTGTGAACACCGTTTAAACCAACTCACTTATTAACATGAAATCCATGAGCTTAAACTTCATTATGTCACGAAACTTGAACCGGAAGTAACGGTTTTATAAGGAAATATGTGGAGCGGGTATGGAGCAGTTGTTTTTTGCCCAGATGGCTAATCTCCAATTCAGTTTCACCGCATTCATTTATCTTACAGTTTTCGACGCAGCTGGCTTTTTCACTTCAAACATATTTGAAGGACGTATGATTGCACATGGCAGCTATGATGAGTGCCTTGCGATTCGAGTGCCCAACAAGGAAGACCCGAGCAAGGTAGGTGGCTTGAGGCACTGGTTAAGTGTCTGCAAACACAAGTACTACGTACGCTGAGTGCTTTCAATTCGAATAGAAAAATAGATATGTATGCTCTCACTAATAGAGAGTCAGTCACTGTTCCGTTGGCTAATCAGAACCACCCGAAACTCATTCAGAAGACAACGTCGTTGGTTAAATTCAGAAATTAGACTTTTAAATAAATATGTTCAATAGAAATGGCTAGTCCGGATGGTGTTGAACGGTTTCTTTTAATCTTTTCCATGTACAAGTGTCGATAGAAATACACAAAACGCAGAATATAGAGAAGTGGTAGAAAAAAAATGTGTATCACTTATTGAAGCTCTTCATTCTTTCTGGCAAAGACGTAATTACGCGAGTATTTTATATTCGTAACTCAAATAGTTTTGAGAATAAGCCAAATCACTCTTGCGGCCCTAAGGGAGCCAACGACCAATTCGGTCCATGCACTGCCACTTGGTAGGCTTAGCCCTTTCATTGAAACATCTCTGTCTGTTGCGTGTATTATATTCAATGCCACTTATTATAACCGTGCTTTAGATAGCAGGGCACAGTGGATAGCGAAGTTTACATGCAAGGCTTGCTTGGCCCCCATAGCTTAATCTTGGTACGAGCTAAACAGTTCAAGTCCGTATAACTTCGACATAACTCAGCTTATTATCTTGTGTTTAAAAAAAATCTATGAATGAAATATGTCTGATATTACCAGAAAAAAAGCTACGAAACTTTACGAGGAAACCAAGTTATTACAATAGTCAAAGACTGCCAAATGTATCTTTTTTAAAAAGGCAGTCATAAACACAGTTGTGTTTTAGAAATAACTTTGAGCAAGTGAATGTTTACCTGAGGTAACGTCACTAGGCGTTCTCTCCAGTACCAAATCAACTGTGTGTCTTCTAGGTCGCCTTAAGCTCGGCAGGCCAACGCTATGCCATCACAGGAATAGTAGGAACGGGCCGATTATAATAATAACATAGTCATTGCAGATAGCAGGAGAGAGATACTTTGAAGGCCCTCGCTCATAGCCTAAATAAGTAAAAGCTTAAAAGATTGACTTGGGTTGGCTTTCCGCCTAACGAAAACGACCAGAACGGCAAAAAACTGGTAACGTTGTCCTAAACGTTCTGCGAAGTTCGTTCTATAAATATCTATGTCAGTATTGCGTTGCGTTTGGTGGCTGACAGTGCTATACAAAAAGATAGTTTCTACGCAAAAAAATGGCGATTGGGTATAAAGCAGGGGCACTTTTGCACCAGTATCGAGGGCATAAGCAGGCTGAATAATCATTCATATTCATTCACTATTATTCAGATATTATTCAGTATTACATCAAGAAAGATGCTGCAAAGATCGTGCGTACAAAAACGTATGTGTACCTAGTTTCGAATCTTGAAACGCAATGGAAGACGCAGAAGCACGAGCAAACGATGACAAGATCAACACAATGTGTATAACTTATTTTTAATAATAAAATAATTATTAATTACGTTATTTACTACGCTGTAAACTAGAAGCATAGAGAAGTATGGTTGTTGAACTGGTAGACCAAAATTGGGTTCGAGGCTTTTTTATACCATTTTGCTGGACAAGCTAATCCATATGTGTGTTGTATAAACAATAATGTTATTTTTACTGACCGAGAATACATTGGTTTAAAGAGCCCGATGATTCTGCGTTTTGGTTAATTTGCTGGATTTAGCTAAATGTATAAAATAGAACGTATGCCAAAAAAAAGATATGTATGTATATATATATATATATATATATATATATATA